>NW_028274813.1:107836702-108138803 GCF_037043125.1 Eumetopias jubatus
CTGTCACTGTAAGACCTGAACAACATTTTCCTGCAGCCTATTTTTTCTTTTTAGTATTTCTCTGTAGTTTTTGAGAAGTCATTTCCAGGGCTTTTATTTTTTATTTTTTTAAAAGTTTATTTTATTTTTTATTTTTTTAAAAGTTTATTTATTTACGTAATCTCTACACCCACCCTGGGGCTCGAACTCATGACCTCAAGATCAAAAGTCACATGCTCTTCTGACTGAGCCAGCCAGGCATCCCATTCCCAAGGCCTTTTTTAAAGATTTTATTTATTTGAGAGAGAGAAAGGAGTGGGGGGGCAGGGGCAGGGGCAGAGGGAGAGGGAGAAGAGCAGACTCCCCACGGAGCAGGAAGCCGGACGCTGGCTCTATCCCAGGACCCTGGGATCATGACCTGAGCCAAAGGTAGATACTTAACCCCCAGGCGCCCCCCCCACCAAGGCTTTTAGAAAATTTGTGTACATCTTTTCTAAGCTTATTTTTCTCTGAAAAGCAAGTCTATAAATCATGATTGAAATATGATAGCTTTAATTATTTTTCTTGGGCATCCCAGACAGGGTGTATTGAATAATAACCTTAAGATTGGGGAATATTGGGGAAGATAGTCATCTATATCTTAAGTAGTTGAGCATTGCTATTTGTAACCTTAAACTTTATTGTTATCTGAAGGGGAATCTCTTATGATGTGCCACAGGACTCTGTAGTCTTGACTCCCAAGTTTTAAGGATGACCAGTATGAATATTTCTGGTTTTGTAGGTGGCCCTGGGAAGAATATGTTAAATGACAGAATCAAAGGGAGTTAGTTCATCATCTCCTGGGCAGTTACCAAGTGTCATGTACTATACTTAGCATAGGTGATATGGAGATAAGTGCTTGTCCTTGAAAAGCTCAAAGTCTAGGGGAGGACATAGACCAGAAAATCAACAATTTATAATACCATATATGTGCTGAAGTGGAGGGTAGAGAGTGCAGTTCTTCAGAGGGGTTTTGAAAGGCTGGAATGATGAACTGGAAAAAAAAAGTGAAGTTTAACAGAACTTAATACAAAGTTCTACTTTTAAATTTAAAAAGTTTGTATTAAAGTGTGAGGTTTAACCTAAAAGCAGTTCATATAAAAAAATCAATTAAAAGTTTTAGTTAACTTCAAGCTTAGTATGAGCAACTATATGATGTGGATGCAACCCCCCTCATTGCTAAAACAAAAACATAACACATAACACATCCTTCCCCTTGCACAGGTAAAACAAACCAGTTAGCCTAAACTTTGAATGCCTTTATTTGGTTATATTGGTAGAAATACTGTGTTCATAATAAGAGAGGTGGTAATACTGCTATATTCAAGATTAGGCTGTTATCTGGATTATTTCAAGTACAGTGGACTGCTAAATGCTCCAAAGAAAAATGATCAGGGTGGGAAGGGGTCTAGAACCCAAGGCTGTTGAAGGAAAAGAGCCCTCTTAACACATTTAAAGAATAGACTGTGGAACACCAACACATTTAAAGAATAGACTGTGGAACACCAATAGGACAAAACTTTAGAACCATTGGGTGGAGTTAAAGGAAAGTTTTGATTCATAGAGCTTTTCAGTAAGGTAGGTCACTTTAAGATTAGGTTGTTTCGTCTTAGAAGAGTTTCAGCAGAGACTGGGAGACCATCAATTGAGGAGGTTACAGTAAAACTTCATATATTAGATGGAGAGTTGGACAAGAAGATTTCTAAACTTTTATTTGATGTTGTGATTCTCCTATTTCCAAAAACCATCATTTTCCAATTATCTAATAGTGTCTATCATTGTCAGTACTCTGCAGCATTGTGTGGACTTTGGCATCTGACTTTTGAGTTGGACTGCATTACTTGCTAGCTCTGTAACCTTGTGTAGGTTACATCTGTTACTCTGAAATAGTCCCCTTGATAATTTCCCTCTAGGGCTTCACCTTAATCTCTTTTTGGGGATTCAGAAGGCTATGATTTAAAGACTTTTTGTTTAGTTACAGAGTGCGTTTTTCCCCCCTCACTTTTTGTTTTGTTCGTACTTGTCTTTTCTTTCTTTTAAGCTTCTTAACTTTCTCTGAGAGTATACTGTTTCTTTCATAGCTTCTTGTCTTGTCTGAAACTTAAATTAGATGAGATGGTATCTTCCAGTTGCACATGCAGTGTTTTGCTTGTTTATGGTTGGGGGAGTTTGGAAGAGAATCCTCAATCTTTTATAATTTGATAGAATTAAAATTTCTTCAAGCCCTGCTTATTATTTTTTTAAATGCTAGATTTTATTTGAAAAGCGAATGGTGATTGTTCTCATGATCATTTACGGTACTAATTGTGAAAAGAGGCACCCATGTGACTGGCAGTTTTTCTTGGTCCTGTCTCCTCTGTGTTGACTGTCACATTTCCTTATTCCCTTATATGTAGATAAATAATTCTTGTTGCTATATATTTTAGCTAGAAATCTTACTAATCTTTTTTTTTTTTCATCTGTCCTACAGGTAGCTACTTGGATAGCCTTAAACACTATTTTTAACACATTTTCACTGCCCCCAAATATGCTTGTTTACTCTGTGTAGTCTAAATTCCGTATGTCATTTAGTGCTCCCTGTCCCAGTGTAACAAATATTCTGCTTTAGCTGAGATTTGTGTTAAGACACTTCTCTTGGTTACTGTTTATGAGCTTAGGCTCTGGAGTCAGGTTGGGTTTGAGCTCTGTCTCCATCACTTATTTAGTATTTGACTTCAGGTTTAGCGTCAGTGGGAATAATAATGGTCTGTCTCTTGGGTTCATGTGAGGGTTAAATAAGTTAATCATGTTTACTATAATTAGTAAATATGGTTGGCATATTGTAAGCATGTAACATATACTAGGTTTATCATTATTTTCATTCTGTCAGCCCAGGTAAATGACACTTAAAGTTTTGATTGAAAACATTACTAACCTAGATTCACTGACTTTACAGATTGTTTATAGTTCCTTAACTATGGAAGGGTAGAAGAATGAGAAGAAAGATTTCATTTAATAGAGTTATAACATTATAGAATTTTGAAATTTTAAGGAGCCTTTGAGAACCTCTAGTGAATCTCTCATTTTTTGATGTGAGAAAACAGACCCTCTGAAAGATTGCGATTCAGTAAATTAGTGGTCAAGTTGGTACTGGAATCCAAATTCTATGTGTGCTGGTACCATATTATATTATACATGTACCTAGCACATAGTAGGTGTTCAGTAACTTTTGAGAATTGAGTTAAAATGATGATTATGTATGTCTGTCTCTGAAGACTAGCTTCTTTCTATGTGTTCATTGTTCCTGCATTCCCTTTTTCTTCATACTCATTTAGGGGCTGTGCACAGATCCAGAAAACATTTATTGAACATCTGTGTGCAGAATAGCCTTTTACTTAAATAAAAGTCATATTTTCCTACCTCTGCATAAGAAATTTGGCAATGTGTTAGAATCTTACACTCTAAACTTTGTTTTTCATTAGAAAAAATATTTTATCCAAATTTTAAAATGTTCTGAGTTAGGTTTGTTATTTTTAATATCCAAGTTGTCATCTGGAAGGAGCCTTTTGAAGGACACATCCATATGTTTCATGAAATGTGGTGGTACCTAAATGGGTATGATGTTTAAATCATCTGTCAGAAGTTAAAGCCGTGGTACACTAATTTAACAGTACTAGGTTTATACTCTGCTTAAAGGAGAGTGAGATCTCTATATTTTGTTATTATGTGCGACTAAATGCAGCTGGTAGGATGGAATAGAGACCAGGAGAAGACAGAGAAGATCAACTAGAGGACTAGGCTCTAGAGGTCACTTTTCAGTTATCTTATATTGAGAAATAGGTTGAACAAGATTATGGAGATAACCAACTTGACTTGCTCCTTTAGTAGAAACTGTCTAACTAGGTTTTCTGGTTGAACTGGGCATTGTTGACAAATTACAATCTAACAGCTGCTTATTAACTATTTCAAATGGAGAGGATTAGAAATGATGCAGAAGTCATTTTCATTAGATGAAGCATCTGACTTTAAAAATAATAAAATATTTTTGTTGTACTGTACAGGCTTTAATGTATGCCATTATAGAACTTTTGATGATTGCTCTTGTGGATAGAAAGCAAAAGTATAAATGAAATATTAAATGCCTAATTTGTCTATGTTCAGAATTCATTTTGGTTTACTATTGGTTATAAATTGATACCAGATAAAGATTCATAATATAGAGTCTGCTTTATTATGATTAATCCTCTAAACTACTGAAGTGGGGTGTGTGAATGAAAGTAATTATGTTGCTCAACAGGAAGTACCTAATTCTTATTCACAATTTAGGTATGACCTTTAATAATGTAAGGTCATAACTAAAGAACAGTAATACTGGCACTTTTTATTTAGTTGCAAAAAGCACTCTGTCTGTAGTACTTGTTGATATTGCTTGAATATTGTCTGTATTTATCTTTCTCAGAATGTGGTCCCTGCCCCTGTTTTTGGCATAGTTGTTCTCATTCACACACACACACACACACACACACACACACACACACACACACACATGCACGCACTTGAGCGTGCGTGTGCGTGTGTGTGTAAAATTTTACATATCTGAAAAGGGAACTAAGTTGAAATGTCTTCTTTTTGAATGGTGGGGACCTCCCCCTCCTTTCTCCCCATTATCCTGAGAACACTGGAAGCCAGTCATACTGCCAAAGCAGAACATTGGAGGATTCCTCTGTCAAAAGTGATTAGATAAAAGGAAAAAAGGAATCCTCAAAACAGCCAGATTCCTTGCCTGATCATCCTAGAATGAAGTACCCCCAATCTGCTCACTCACACAGATCATTTGATCATGTTTTTAGTATCTTACTCTTAAATATAAATGTACACCCAGCGATCCCCTGTCATTTGAGGAAAACATTAGGAGTAAAAGGCAGAGACCAAAGCAGATAGTGAAAAAGAACCCAGAGGTTACAGAGACCATGCAGACAGCAAAAGAAAACAATAACAACGCCAAGCACCCAATTTATTAATATCGTCAGAGAGAAAACAAGATACTCCGTTCATGAAAACTAAGAGCAAGATGTAGGGGAAAAGAAAAGAAAAAAAGCATGTAACAAACAGAACAGAGCTCATGGGAATGAAAATTTTAATAGAAGCGTTAGAAGATCAAGTTAAGGAAATCTCTCAGAAAATAGAGCTAAATGCAAGAGATGTAAAATGCAAGAAAAAAAAAGAAAATAGAGTAAAGGAAAATTGGAGAATCGGTCTAAGAAGGCCAGTACCTAAATAATAGGCACACAAGAAATGTACATCTCTAAATTTAAAAGACAGCAATTACCAGTTCATACAATTAAAGCAAAAACAAAGCCCCACAGAAAAACCAACCCAACCCCAAGATGCAACACTGTAAAATTGCAGAGCACATAGAAAGAAGCTTTTGTTTTTTTTTTTTTTTAAAGATTTTATTTATGTGAGAGAGAGCGTGAGCAGAGGGAGAAGGAGAAGCAGACTCCCTGCAGAGTGCAGAGCCTGACGCAGGGCTGGATCCCAGAACCCTGAGATCATGACCTGAGCCCACGTCAGATGCTTCACTGACTGAGCCACCCAGGCGCCCCAAGAAGCTTCTATATAAGATAAGCTTCCTTAAGGGGATGTACAGGCTACTGTGAAGCATTGGGGATCAGGATGATGCTAGGCTTCTTAACAGCAACACCGGAAGCCAGAAGACAGTGAGGAAAGGCTGTTAAAATTCTGACAGAACATGCTTTCCTGTCTAGAATTAAAATACTGAGCCAAACTCAGTTATTAAGTATCGGTAAATGAATATATTTTTGGACAATGCAAAGAATAAAAAACTGTAGCTTCCATTTCCTTGTTAGGAAGCTAATGGAGGAAATACTCTACTAAAAAGAGAAAACTAAGAGGAAAAAATGAGATCAGTGAAATGGGATCCAATATGGAAGAAGGACAGGAAATTACAAAGATAGGTTGAAGGGAAATTCTATGACCATGGTTGTGTACCAGGTCTAGAGAGCAAGCAGTCCAAATTGGAACCTGATAGAGGGCTACAGAAGGCATATATTTAAGAAAGAAATGAAAACAGTTTTACCTGATGTATTTGAATATGTTGAAAGTTACACTTTTTTTTTTTTCAAGATTTTATTTATTTGACAGAGAGAGGGGGGCACAAGCAGGGGGAGCAGCAGAGGGAGAGAGGGAAGCAGGCTCTCTGCTGAGCAGGGAGCCCGATGTGGGGCTCCATCCCAGGACCCTGGGACCATGACCTGAGCCAAAGGCGGATGCTTAACTGACTGAGCCACCCAGGGGTCCCGAAAGTTACACTTTTATCAGTTTGCAGATGAATTAGTAGTTACCTAGAAAACAAAGCAAATGCACAAATGGTGCAGTTATTAACTAAGGAAAGCCAAGGCTCTACAGAAACGGAAGAGTGATCATGATGTACTTTGGCTCAAATGCGTATATTATTTACTGCTGTAGTAATGTAAACAACAACTGATTCAACTGAAAATTGTGATGGGAATATGGGGGTAGAGATGTCACGGAGCTAAACCATTATTGTTTATAATAAGTCAGTTTTTTCCTAGAAGGAAAAATTTGAAGAACACACAGACCTGCTGTATAGAATATAGTGAAAAATGCCAGAAGGAATAGCCAAAAGACTTGAAAGAGGTTGCCTCAGGGATGTGAAAAGTAGGGGCGGGGCAAGGGACATCTGTTTTCTCGTCACACTATTTGACTTTTTAAACTGTGTGCATATCTGCTTGATTAAAAAAAATTTATTTTAAAGAGATGCCCCTCACAGAATGCTTTCTGTACAGCGTATATACATCTCTCAGGCTCTGAATTTCCTAGGGTTCTGACAATTCTATCATTTGGGGATGTAGAGTCAGCAGAATGCTATTTGGGGAGGTAATGATTTCTAGTAGTAGCAGTGGTTGATGTTATCCTTAGTTATAAATATTCATTTTCTTGTAGTGCTAACAAATGGAGATTTTTAAACACATGACAGATTAAAATACATTGCATTTCAACATCTCAGATGTAAGTGTTTAGTTTTCCTCTGTGTTGTCAACACTTTGCATTGTGAATTGACTGCTCCATGCTTCTCTGAAGCTTTTCGGTTGAGTGATGCGTCAGATGTTTGTGTTTCCCGCCCCCTTTTATTTAGTTTTTAAAAATACTGTGTGCTTATTACAGTCCTTAAGAGTATGCAGCAGCTGCTCCAATAATAGTGGTGGATAGTAACCCATCTTTCACTAAACCTGATTTTAAGGTGCAGTGGTTAACTTGAATCCAGATGCATTCTTTTATCTGAACCACCAATTTTTTTAAAGCCAAAATATTGAAGCTTGAAATGGAGATTGAGTGTTAAATCAATTAGTCTTTTAAAAGGTTTTCTCTTTCCTAATTGAAAGGCATGTGATTTGTTTTCTCTAAAAGATGGTATCATAGTGTAAGAGCATAATATTTGGAGTAGTTGTAGAATATTCAACAAATTTCTTAACCTGCTTAGGCCTCAGTTTTCCTATCTGTAAAATGAGGACAATACCTGCCTCATAATTTTGATGGTTAATTACACATCTTGTAAAAAAACTTATAATTATGTCATCTTTTTTCTTTTGACCATCATGCAAGAGATTTTATTTTATGTGAATTGCCAGTGTGTACTTCCATATAAGTAAAACAATAATACATCTGTGCCACATTTAAATCCTTAATACCCACAGAGTAAAGACAAAAACTGTCATCAGTGAAAAGCCTGTGATAATCACTGAATTCAGGTTTATTTGTGTTTGACCTAGGAGAATGCAGATGAAGTAGGAAGACATTGTTCTCTTTCTAAAATTTATACTACTTTCTCTGTAAAATGAAGTACATTTGACCAATGCCAACCTAAATTTATTTTTAACTGATAATCTTTGAAGCATAATTTCTGTTATTTCTCCAAAAGCAGAAGCTTACTTACTAATATAGTACTTTTCAGTTGAAGTCCCAGTTCCTTTTAAAATAAGTAATAAAAATCTTTAAAACTGTTTTGTACTCTTAGGACATTTTGGATAGTAGGGAGAAATTGATAGCTTGCTGACACTATAGTTAGTAATTAATCTCTGATCATATCTGAAAAAGAGAAGCATTTATAGGATTTGGGATAGGCTTTATTTGTAAGGCCTGTAGTATTTCTTTGTGTGCCTTCTATTGAATGTAAGAGTTTGGGGTTTATTTGCATTTATATTATAGTTGTATGTATAATTTACCATTGTAGATTCCACCCCACCCTTTCTTCTGGTGTGACTTTCTTGTTTATTTCGTTCTTTCATTCATTTATTTATTCATTGTCCAGGCATTTGATGTGTTTTTACTGTTGTCAGACCCTAGTGTTAGATGCTGAGGGTGACATTGGCTTGTGCCCTGGAGGACCTCAAACTGGTGATGGAATCACTTTTACAAATAGAAAATTATTAAAAAAAACAAACAAATGCTAAATAAAGATATGCAAAATGGCTAGTAAAAATAGTGAGAAAAGAGTCATTAATGTTGCCAGGCCTAATGGACTAAGCCTGACAAAAGCTAGAATTTGAGGAAACAAAGGATTTTTCAGGCCAGAGAAGTAGGGGAAGGGTTAATATGTGTTTGATAACCAGCTATATTATATATAAGGCCCTTTATATACTGTTTTCTCACCGTTCGATTTTCTTTACTTAATTGTTTTGCACTGTTTAAATAGCTTCCAGAGGATTGACTGGGGTAGGGTGGCCTCTCAGGGAGTGGCAGTGAATTAGGGAAGGCAGTTTATCTTGTGTGTATTGCTATTAGGTCTGAGGTGAGGGGATAAAACAGTTTGGGAAATAGAGAGCCAGTGGTAAGCTTACCTGTGTCTTCTACCCTAATACCTCCCTGTCAGTGGTGATCAAGTCAGGATTCTACTATTAATACTGTCTGATCTTGGGTAAGCCATTTCTTCTCTCTGGATTCCATTTTCTTCCACTTTAAAACGAGAGGATTGGTATAGTTGGGCATTTCCTGTTGGTGGTCTCTTAGTAATTGGAGAAAAAGGACAAACAGCGACCAAACAAGTTTGGGAACAAAGAGTTAAAATTAAATAGATTTCTTTATTACAGCCTTCCACATTATGGCATGTGGATTGAATTCCTAGACGTTTTAGCCTGGCCCTGCCAGTGGAGTGAGTCAATATTATGTTTCCAGCTCTGTCCTTTTCCTAAAGGTTTAGTGAAAAGAGAGTGGGCTTTAGAATCATACATATCTGGGTTTGAATCCTTACTGCTACTTAGTAGCTATATGACCTTAGGTAAGTTACTTGACCTTTCTTAATTACATAGTTTCCTCGTGTGTAAGGAAGGAAGAGGATAACACCTTGGGGAAATAATAAAGATTTAGTGACACCCATATGAAAATACCAAGTCTATCTGGTAAATAATGGGTCAAAAAGGATATATAGTTTTTAAGTCCTACAAATTCCAGGGTCAGCATGGAACGTAATACCTGATAGTATGTTATTTATACCCTGCTTGCGTCTGGTGTTTGAGGTGGGCATTTATGTTTCATGTATAGTTACATACTTTTCCCCTAAGAGAACAACGTTCTTGAGGGCTCATCCTAATATTTTGCCATCCACATAGCACTCAGCACTCTCCTGAAGACTCAGTAAGTGCTTGATGAATAGCTGACAATTGCATCAAAACAGTGGAATGAGGTGAGATGTGGTTCTACCTGGTGTATACTTCATCTTACATCTTTCATAACCTTGGGTAGAAGTCACTGAATTTTTGAGTATTAATTTTTAAAAATTTTTGGTTACTTATTTTAAGTTGGAAATAACTAGAATTGATTGTAACTGACTGGCCTTTAAAGTAAACCATGAGGGGAAAGGGTTAGAATAAAGTATTGTTTAATGTTGTAAATTATACTATTGGAATACTAACGTTTTACATTTTGTTTTGTCTCTAAGCAAATGGTTATGAGCCTTAGAGTTTCTGAACTCCAAGTACTGTTGGGCTACGCTGGGAGAAACAAGCACGGACGCAAACACGAACTTCTCACAAAAGCCCTGCATTTGCTAAAGGCTGGCTGCAGTCCTGCTGTACAAATGAAAATTAAAGAACTCTATAGGCGGAGGTTCCCCCAGAAAATCATGACGCCCGCGGACTTGTCCATCCCCAATGTCCATTCAAGTCCTATGCCAGCAACTTTGTCTCCATCTACCATTCCACAACTCACTTATGATGGTCACCCTGCATCATCACCGTTACTCCCTGTTTCTCTTCTGGGACCTAAACATGAACTGGAACTTCCACATCTTACATCAGCTCTTCACCCAGTCCATCCGGATATAAAACTTCAAAAATTACCATTTTATGATTTACTGGATGAACTGATAAAACCCACCAGTCTAGGTAAGATTATTCTATAATGGTTATTTGGTTACTTGGGGTGGGGGTGGGGAGATACATTTTCATTTTAGAGTTTCAATTTGACCCAGTTTATTATTCATAATGGAATTTTCCTTTGGTAGTGGCATTCAGATTACAATAAGGATCTTACAGTTTTAAACAAAATCAAATATATAAAAGCTATCTTTTAGGCAAAGAAAAAAAGTATAGTCACGTTTCCAGTGATGGTTGCTGACACAGTAAATATTAAAAAGTTTCCCAGAATATAAACTTTTAAAGTGTAATATTTTAGATTGTTGATTAATATTTTACAGTAACCCTTACAAATTAAAAAATTAAAACCTAGTAATACTACCAGCCTCTGAATTCAATTCTTAGTTTTCAAGGGTTGATGACATCCAAAACAAATGACTGGCTAGTTTTGATTATTTGAATGAGTAAATGGTTTTAGTTATTATAAAAGGAGATTTGAGCTTTGATGTGTAGTATTTCAGTTTCAGCTGACTTTTTCAAGTGGATATGTGTGCTTTGCAGGTGCACACATGATCATGGTTTTATAATATGAATACTTAAAATGTTATTTGCTGTGTTTTATCATTGTTTGATTAATGTCTAACATATTAATAGAATTCAGTGTATTAATCGACCTGTAATTTTAATTTCTCCAATACTACCTTGCTTTATTTAACGTAGAATAAAACTGACTGTTGTGATTTCTGATACCTTTGTCATAATATATTTAAGATATCAGATGTCCAGTTGCTGGTTTATTGTCGTAAGTTAGTGGTTGACAAGCTGTGGCCAGCAAGGCACATTCAGCCTGTGGTCTGTTTTTTTGTGTGTGGATCTAATAACCTAGTGTGTGTGTGTGTGTGTGTGTGTGTGTGTGTGTGTGTGTGTGTATTCCCAAAGGGTTGTTAAAAAAACCAAAGACAGGAACAAAAAGAATAATATGTAGCAGAGACCATGTTTGTCTGCAAAACCTAAAATATTTACTGTCTGACGTTTACAGAAAAAGTTTGCTGACCCTTGTTATAAATCAATAAACATTTCAGCTTGGGGGGATTGGTTAGTGTTAAATTTTGAGAACATACTGAAATTCTTTGAATTGGGAAATGTTTGTTTTTAATTATATTTAACAGGATTTACCTGAATAAGTTTATAGGAATCATTTTCAAACAACATGAATTTTATATCGCATTGTTTTATTTTAAAAATACCTATAACAAGGTAATCTAACACTTGCCAAGAACCTATTGTATGCTTATAAAACTTATACATGCTCATTATAAAAAATGAAAGTGTCAAAGTCCCTTCCTCATTAGTGGTTCAGTGTGTATGCATATATAAACAAGTTACATTTCTTGTTTTTCAAGAAGGAATCATACTTTACACCATATTCTGACTTGCCTTTTTTTCCCCTAATATAGACATCTCTCGTCTGTCTTGTTTCACATTTTTAATTGAAGGCCATGTATACACACATACAGTATGTGAGCAGATGCGTATACACACACACACACACACACACACATTCTAGCTCATTTCTTATTAAAAAACTATGTACTATTCCATGATTTAAATAAGTCCTCTATTAAAAGACAAATTTTTCTAGTTTTTTGCTGCCAAAAACTGTGCTATAGTGAACTTCATCTGAAATTTAAAAGGAAAGAAATGTTGGTGGCTTTTATTTGATTTGATTACCAGTTCTCAGATTCTCTTCTGGTCTTAATTAATGTATCTTGCTGTTTTCATTTTCAGTAATACAAATTTCAGGTACCAGTGTGAATAGATGATGTTCACATATGTATCTAAATTTTGTTATAAAGAGTAGAAATGCAAACTGGACACAAATTATAGTTATACTGGATAATAGTTTAAGTTAGAATTGAGAGAATTTTAAGTTAATTTTTATTTCACTGAGGTACTTTGCTTGAATATATTTGTTGTGTTAATTTCTAATTGTCTGCACTGATAGTCTTTTCATGCCTTTTTCTATCATAATTTGCATTTTGTATCTTACTGCTTTTTTTTTTTAAAGATTTTGTTTATTTACTTGAGGCAGAGGGAGAGCATATAGGGAGAAGGGAGAAGGGAGAAGCAGTCTCCCCACTGAGCAAGGAGCCCAATGTGGGACTTGATCCCAGAACCCTGGGATCATGACGAGCTGAAGGCAGACGCTTAACCGACTGAGCCACCCAGGCGTCCCTCGGCAGTAAATTTTAAATAATTTTTCCATCTTTATTCTTTATCTGGAAACTTATAAATTGCTTCAATCTGGTGTTTTTGTGTGATAATTTAAAAACAATGCTATAAAGTTTTTCCCATCCTTGATGACCAGTAAGTAAACCCTTGTATTTATAAAATTGACTGGATTGAAGTACTCAAATATTTCCCATGAGATTTATTTAATTAGGCTTTCTTTGTACTGTCAATTCTTGTTATTTGCACATTCTGTGTTTGTGAATGTCTGCTATCTCATTTATTTGTAAGTCCAAAATCATTACAACAGTTTCATGGTTATTTATGGACATGTGCCGAGTGGTGAAAAATTTGAGTCTTCTGACTCGCACTTTCACACAAGGTGACTCTTGCCTTCTTGTTTTCATCTCTCATACTGTAAGGACATGTCCTCTTTTGTGCTCTATTTAGTGCCATGTTTTTTGCATTTTTGTGATTTTTGTTGGTGATTTCAGTGTTAAATAGCCCCCAACCATCGTGCTGAAGCTCTGTCTAGTGTTCCTAGATGCAAAAAGGCTGTGATGTGCCTAATGGAGAAAAAATACATATGTATTCACTTTTGTTCAGACATGAATTAATGCTATTGGCTGTGAGGTCAATGTTAATGAATTATATTATTAAATAAAGTTATTATTAAGTAATAAATAAATTCTATATTAAATAAGGTGTCCTTGAACAGAAACATATCTGAAACAAGGTTACATAGTGATGAGTTGATGAAAACGTGATCAGGGCTTGCAGGAACCTAGCCCGGTGTATTCCCTGGGAGCAGTGGTTCAGTATTCACTAATTCATTGTTTGTGGTGACTTTATAGAACAGTTACCACACATAATAAAAATTGACTGTACATTTAAAATATAATTTGATTTGAATACTAGTTTTTATTGAATGAATCCATTGTTTGTGGTATACACACAATAAATAGGTGTTACAGAATTGCTTGGTGGTTTATAAATAGATTTCTAATTTCTCATTGTTACCATAGAATTAAAAGTCATCATTTTCGTTACGCATAAAACGATCTTACCAGAAAGTAATTTGTGGAGGTTTATTGATTCGGTAAATATTCAGGGGAGGGAATGTTCAGTGAATGTGAAAAAGATTTATTGAAAAAAGATTTTGAGTAATTTGCAGAGTTTAGGATGAACATCTTTTAAAGCCCTATTTGGCAAAGAACAAAATAAAAGAATCTATAAGATGCTTTAAAGTTATTAAAAGACTTTCTCCTTCAGTCGTCCATGACTACTACATCATGGAATTCACTTTTCTTTAATAGGATTTTTTTTAAAGATTTTATTTATTTATTTGAGAGAGAGAGAATGAGAGAACACGAGAGGGAAGAGGGTCAGAGGGAGAAGCAGACTCCCCGCTGAGCAGGGAGCCCGATGTGGGACTCGATCCCGGGACTCCAGGATCATGACCAGAGCCGAAGGCAGTCGCTTAACCAACTGAGCCACCCAGGCGCCCTGGAATTCACTTTTCTAAAGGATTACTTTTGCCGGTAGATCATTTGTTTTGAATATAGGAAAACAGTATTTTTTGAAAAATTAAATGGCTTCTGGCATTCTCTTTGTTTCTAAAATATATATATATATATATATTTAAAATCATTACAACCTCATAAGAGTTAGTTTTGACCTATAGCCAGCTAGTTCATCACAATTATCACTTGACTCCAGAATGTGACAAGTAAATTTAATTTTTCACCCCCCCCTTTTGGCCTTAACCATTAGATTTAAGTGGATTTTGAGATGTTCTGATGTAACTTGAATGGTTTTCTATATGGTTCATGTTTCTAGCCAAAATCACAATAGTTTTGGTATCCCCAGTTTTATTAGGTAATTGTTATCCATTCTTTTTTTAAATTTTTTATTGTTATGTTAATCACCCTACATTACATCATTAGTTTTTGATGTAGTGTTCCATGATTCATTGTTTGTGCATAACAGGTAACTGTTATCCATTCTTAAACTCATTTTGTTATTTCTTGAACAATGAGTAATTTAAGTCTTTCATTTTGGAACCATGTATTAAAGAGAGTTCGTTTCATTGTCCTTAGTTAACTAGAAGAATTGGGAGATGAAGTAAAGGTGGTTGTAAAGTAAAATGCTTGGTTCATTATTTTTGCCTATCATTAAAATCCTGGTTTGTTTTGTTTTTTTTTAAAGATGTTATTTAATTATTTGACACGCAGAAAGAGATAGCAAGAGCAGGAACAAAAGGAGGGAGTGGGAGAGGGAGAAGCAGGCCTCCCGCAGAGCAGGGAGCCCGATGCGGGGCCCAACAGCTGCCACCCAGATACCCCAAAATCCTATTTGTTCTATTAGGCTTATTTTCAATGCTTTTAAAAACCTTTTCCATGACTCTTTCTAAGATTTCCCCCTATTATCTGTCTGTTCCTTCCCCCATCCTGAATTGATTTCACTTTCTTGCATGTTCTTACAACATTTTGTTGTTGGTTCCTCAGAATGGAAGGGTTCTGCTGTATTCATCTATATATTCCCATAATAGCTATCTATGAATTTGTTACATGGTAGTTCGGTAAGCATCTATTAGCTCTCCAGTTTATTTAAATACAGTAGATAGAGTCTTTTACTTCACTCTAATTCAGTGAATTTTAATCATTTTACCATTCAAATACAACCGAGGCATACCATGTTATCTATCATAAATAGTGGCTTATGGTAGGGATGGGAAATAGAGTAGGGAGAAAAGAGGTCCTCCCCTTTATTGTTTCCACCCCCATTGTGATCCCTATGGTCAGTCAGTGACTTGGATATTTAATATACTCTACATTTTTTCCCCTAATTACAAAGATATATATACCACATGTTTAATATGTATCACATGTTTAAATCCATAGACACTACTTATTTCAGAGAGTAATTTAAAGATATTTCTGTTGTGTTCTAGTCAGTCATTGTTTTGTGTGTGTGTGTTTATGTTTATTTCTGATTTTGTTTTAATGAAGAGGAGAATCTCAAATACTGACTTAACCCAGGAGATTCTTAGCCACATATATTGTTGACCCATATCAGTAAAAAATGGGGCACAGGAAATTTTAATCTTCATAGTATACTGAGCACCATGTGTTAGAAGTGTACTTTGTTTGAAATATCTTATTTGTACAATGTGTCACTTTTGGTGCTGCTCAGCTATCGAATTTACAATTATGAAAGTCAAAAGGACAAGTCATTTTGGATTAAAATTATTTTGTTATGTTTGTTCAGAGGCAAGATATTTTCCTTCAGTTCTTTAATATTATTTTATTTAGAATAATAAAATTGTTTAGAGTATATTGTAAACATCCATTAATAGTTTTATGTTTGTTAGTGATTTAGTTATTTCTGTTTTCCTTGACTCAGGTAAATTTTTGAAAGAGCAACTACATTTTTTAAAAATGGGGCCTTTAAGTAATCTTTAATAGTTTTAATTATTTCAAAGGCTAACAGAAAACAGCTTTGCCTTCATTTAGAGTACATGTGTAAAAGTTAATGCGTTGAGTCATCGCAAGGTTTGCTTTATATCAAATTTAAGCCAAATTATACCTTCTCAAGGGATGTCTTCAGGTTTTTATTTTTCATTAATTCATTTTTTAAAAGATTTTATTTCTGAGTAATCTCTGCACCCAAAGGGGGGCTCAAACTCACAAACCCGAGATCGAGAGTCACGTGCTCTATTGAGTGAGCCAGCCAGGTAACCCCCTTCTCTGGTTTTTAAAAGTCTTAAGTAGTACATCTGAATAAGTTTGTATCATGTGTCTATGGATTTCCCATAGATTGGTAGGAGGAATAATAATTGTTGTTGAGCATTATTTCTGATGTTCTCATTCAGTGTTCTGCTTGATTACCAAAGGATACAACATTTTCTCTTATCCAGATTGGAACCAACTGATAAAAATGATAGTTAATAACTTAAACATTTTATTTTAAGGTAAACCATATTAATGTATATCCACTTGCCAGTCTTTTGGTGGAGGTCAGGGCCTTTCTTTGAGACTGCAGATTTTCCGGTTTTTAGTGTTGTTTTTTTTTTTAAAGACTTTTGTGCAGCAATTTGCAGAATCTGTTACAACTTGGGAAAAAAGTCTTTTATAGTTACACCACTCACTTAATTTCATTGCATTTTTTTTTAAAGCGGCTTGCTTTTGTTTGGTCTTTGCAGAGCATTCAGCTTAGTGTTCATAAAAACAGCAACTCTTCCTTTTTGCACTTACATTTTATCAGTTTTATAATAAGTTTCATAATTGCAAGTGCAACTGGTGTACACAGGTTTGAGAATAAACACCTCTGGCTCCCCAGTGCTTCTGCACTGGAGAGTGATCTGCTGGTACAAGCAGTCAGCTTGCCAGAGCACCAGTCAGGATGTATAGAGGCAATGGAGAACATCAGTTCAGTTAAGAGCAAGCCAGTTAAGAGGGTTTCTACTGATTTTCTTTTGCGACCATTCTTACTTAACTCTCCAAAGACAAGGAAATTAGAAGTTTATTTGTTCTCTTGCTTGAGAATAATTTAAGTGGTTTCTTCTTTGGAGGAATAATGTGGATCATAATTTTTATGGTTGAGGTGTTTTTTGTTGTTTGTTTTTAAAGAAAGCTACTTTTGGGGTATCTGGGTGGCTCAATTGGTTAAGTGTCCGACTCTTGATTTTGGCTCAGGTCATGCATGATCTCAGGGTTGTGAGATGGAGCCCCACTTCGGGCTCCGTGCTGAGTGTGGAGCCTGCTTCAGATTGTTTCTCTCTCTCCCTCTGACCCCCTGTCCATTCCCCGCCAGCACATGCCCTCTCTCTAAAAAAAAAAAAAAAAAAAAAAGAAAGAAAGAAAAACTACTTTTATCTTCCTGTCACCTCTTTGAGAGGGGTAGATGGGAAGAAGTTTAGAAGTGAGGAACTAATAAGTAAATGATGTTTTTAATCATACAATTTTATGTTTGTAGTCTTTCTTTAGAACTCATTATAGTTTAATTCTTTTCTCATTGAGGACACAGACTGTAAAGAAAAGGATAAAGTAAAGTAAATTCACAGGCATTTTATCTTAAATCTGGTTTTTAACTAAGAATTGTCATAAAAAATTGGAAATTGTGAAGATGGTCTCCTCTTGGTCCTCCTTAATTCTTAATGTGTAATATTTTTTGGAAAGCATTTGGATGCTGCAAACAAGTATCTGGAATACTATGACACATTTTAATTGATCACATGGATGTCATTTCTTCAGTTTGTGATTAAACAAGTCACTTGTTTATGTTTTAATCATTTTTTTTTTAAGATTTTATTTTTAAGGAATCTCTACATCCAACATGGGGAACTTACAACTTAAAACTGTCGCATACTCTACCAATTGAGCCAGCCAGGTGCCCCCTATCTTTCTCTTTTTAAATCTTGGAAAGTGGCTTCTGTTTTAAGTTTTAATGTTTGTTAAACAGTCTTTTCCATTAACGCCATGAAAATCTTTCATCTGGGTTACATATATTTGGATTTTCCTGAGCTTTGTTACAACTAGTTCTAACTTGAATGTGGGACGATATACTAATAACTTCCTAGGGAAGACCAACAACCTAGGTATATTGGGTTTATAGTCTCAGTATTTTACAAAGCTAGGTTGATTTCTTTCCTTTTTAAAATAAAACACTTCTATATAGAAAATTACAATTATTTTAGGCTTGGGAAGATGTATGAATAATTTATAGAAAAGGTTTGAAATATATAATTCATATATATATAATTCATATATATAGATGTGTGTGTGTGTGTGTGTGTGTGTGTGTGTATGTATATAAATTTGGTTTTGCCTTAGGAAGAAAGGCAGCAGATGCTTCAGCACTTTTAAATAGTTAAAATGATCCATCTTGTTTTGTGCAGCACGGGTAAGGTTTCTGCTATATCTTAATAATGTTGGTTACCAGTGTTTTCTGCCAAGGGCTCCGCTGGCATTGGATTAGATTTCACAGTTTCCTTCTCCTCTCATTTTTTTTATAATTGAGTTTGCCTTCCTCCACATGCCTGGTAGCCACTGCCTGGAGATCAGGTGATGCAAATTCAAGGACGCAGGCTCTGATAAGTATTGGAAAGGGCATTCAAAGGTTTTATGATTCACTCTTCTGTGCTTTTAGAAAATTTGCCTTCTAACAATTCAATACAAGCTGTGCTCTTCTGTACTTGAATTTTGGAAAATCAGAGCACTAATTTTTTCTGTAGGTGGGTTTTTTTCCTAGAAACTTTTCTTCCTAATTTGGCAGCACTGGCTTCTGACTTTCAAAACAAAATCTAAGATTTACCTTCTAAATCTGTATTCCTTTGTAGATAATATTCTGTCTTTTTATTTAATATTTTGATTAATGTTTCTATAGTGGTCCAGAAGCCCGAAGGCATCTGTGTTTCATAAATAGGTGTCTTTGTTTTTAAGGGTTCTTAGTTCTTGGGAACTAAGAATGAAAGACTTTTTTGGGTTGGAAAGGAATCTTGACAATCAGAATCAGTAAAGAGAACCGCTCTATGTAATTGTAAATATGAAATTAAAAATCTTAAATTGTGACATTAATGAGCCAGCCATTTAGATTCAGAAGCAAGTATGTACAGTTTAACAAAGAAATCCAACATACAAGATTTTACTGGCATGGAATTTAAAGATCAGACATATAGTATATATGGTGTTTGAAATGCAACATTTCAGACTTTGCCGGGGGTTCTACGCTGCTTTGGCCCAGTCTCCCCAGCACAAATTGAGTTTCATATGAGTTGAAGACCAGCTAGCTGGAGGACTTGGGTGTGGTAGTCACGGGGCAGGTAGGATGGTCCATCAAAGGAAGAACCCAATTTTGGCAATCCATTTTTTTCCTTTTTAATATATATGTATATATATTTATTTATTTTTATTTTTAAAAAGATTTTATTTATTCATTTGAGAGAGAGAGAGCACAAGGAGGGGGAGAGGCAAAGAAAGGGGGCAGAAGCAGACTCCCCACTGAGCTGGGAGTCCAATTTGGGGCTTGATCCTAAGACCTGGAGATCATGACCTGAGCCGAAGACAGATGCTTAACCATCTGAGCCACCCAGGGGCCCCTTCTTTCCTTTTTTTTAAAGAAATTTGTCAGTAGATATCTGGGTGACTGGAAGATAATTTTAAGCCATTGCTTTTCTTGAGCCGTACTACTTTATTGCTACAGTACTTGCAGATTTGAGCAGAGATTAGTTCTCTCTAATTCTTTGGCACTACTGCTGCTAAATTTATTAAGACAAAAATGTAAATAAGCTTTAGATGTGCCAAATATGGGGATATTGCAGTTCAAAAGAAGCTGGATGTTGAATGTAATGTTAGAATTAAATCGCTTTAAGGTAGGTAGAAATAAAAAGGCTAAATTATTTCTACATGTCCTTTGCAGTTCCTAGAATTTTGCTTCACTTTATTTTACAGCCATATTTTTGAATATTTTATTTCTGCTCTTAAATTTTGTTTTAATTTTAGAATTAATGATTCTAATACATTAAGATGGATTGGAAGGGAAAATCACTTGTGTATAATATAAGTACTCATAACATTTTATGCTTCTTTTCAGCACCTCCCCACATAAACTTTATTTTTTTAAAGATTTTATTTATTTATTTGAGGGAGCATGAGGGAGTGAGCAGGAAGGAGAGGGAGTGGGAGTGAGAATCTGAAGCAGACTCCGCGCTGAGCACAGAGCCCAACTCAGGGCTCAGTCACATGACCACAGGAACCCAACCCATGCTGAAACCAAGAGTCAGCTGCTTAACCAAGTGAACCACCTAGGCGTCCCTATACCACATAAACTTTAAATGTAAACTTAGCAATTTATGTTTATATACAATTTTAGGAAATCACAAAGAAAATGGTGGATAGAGTTGATTACATAAAGATGTTAAAGCCTCTATGTATGCATCATGGTTTTTTTTTAAAAAGCCCAAGTATAAAAGTAAATACCAAATAGAAAATATTTTAATCAAACATAAGACTAAAGGAAAGAACTCTCACAAATCAATATGGGGGAGTCTACTAAGATTCTGTAAGGCAAAATGTATGAATAGGTAAGTTAGTAAAGAGGAAATGCAACTAGGAAACATCAAGGTTTTAAATCTTGTCTGTAGTACTAGATATAAAAATACATATTTCTGTCCTGTATTGATAAGATTTGTTAAAATGTATGTAAACTGCTGGTAGCAGTATCAGCTCTTTGAGAGTACAGTTTGGCAATATGTAGCAAGAGCTTAAAAATACTTCTGAGGGGCGCCTGAGTTGCTCAGTCAGTTAAGCATCTGTCTTCAGCTTGGGTCATGTTCCCAGGGTCCTGGGATCGAGCCCTACGTCAGGTGTCTTGCTCAGTGGGGAGCCTGCTTCTCCCTTTCCTCCAGGCTCGTGCTCGCTAGTGTTCTCTGTCGCTGTCTCTGTCTCTCTCTCTTAAATAAATAAAATCTTGAAAAAAATACTTTCTGATCTGTTAATTCCACCTTTGGAAACTAAAAGTCTAAGAATATTCACTGTAACATTATTACTAATATAAAAATTAGAAATAACCTAAATATCCAATAATAGAAAACACTTAACTAATATAAGAATTAGAAATAACCTAAATATCCAATAATAGAAAACAATTAACACTTAATATGTAGAATATTTTTTTTAAAAGATTTTATTTATTTATTTATTTGTTTGACAGAGAGACACAGCGAGAGAGGGAACACAAGCAGGGGGAGTGGGAGAGGGAGAAGCAGGCTTCCCGCGGAGCAGGGAGCCTGATGCGGGGCTCGATCCCAGCACCCTGGGATCATGACCTGAGCCGAAGGCAGACGCTTAATGACTGAGCCACCCAGGCGCCCCATGTAGAATATTTTAAGGCTGAGTTAAAAATGATTATCATGAAGGGGTGCCTGGGTGGCTCAGTCAGTTAAGTGGCTGACTCCTGATTTGGGCTCAGGTCATGATCTCAAGGTCCTGGGATCCAGCCTCATGTCAGGTTCAGCGAGGAGTCTACTTGAGGATTTTCTCTTTCCCTCTCTCTAAAATGAATAAATAAATCTTCTAAAAAATGATTATCATGAAGTCTTTAATATATGAGTTAAGGAGAGAAATGAGATAAATAAAAATTATTGGGCACCTACTTGGACAAGCATTAAGCTAGGAGCTTTATATTTGTTATCTCATTTAAGCTTCCAAACAACTTTGGAAGTTTAGACCAGTAGCCTAAATATTTCGTAAGAAGTAGCTGAGGTCTGCACAAAGGAATTCATAAAACTTAAGCGTTGGGGCCAGAATTTGAATACAAGTTCGCTTCCAAAAGCCAGTGTTCTTCCTATTATATAACATAAGATATTAAAAATAAAAAGGTTTTTTTAAATTGTTCTTTCAAGTATGTTATCAGTTTTGTAACATCTTTTGCTCTCAGTTTTATTTAGGAAAAAAACTTGAATTTTTTCTTTAGTAGAATTCATTGTGGGACGCCTGGCCTGGGTGGCTCAGTTGGTTGAGTCTGCCTTCAGCTCAGGTCATGATCCCCAGGTCCTGGGATTGAGTCCCACATCCATCTTCCGTGCTCAGAGAGCCTGCTTCTCCCTCTACCTGCCGCTCCCCCTGCTTGTGTACTCTCTCTCTCTCTGACAAATAAATAAATAAAATCTTAAAAAAAAAAAAAAGAATTCATTGGATCTACAAATGGGATCACTGTTTTGGTGAAATCTACTTTTGGAGTACTATTGAAAGTGTTTTTGTATTCCATATGCATACATTGAAAGAGTGTTTGAGATTTTAATTTTACATGATAATCTTTACCAGCACACACTATAAGTGAAATGGAGTTTTATTTCAACAAATCAATTTGGACTTGTATGAAATTCACAGCACATATGAGGAATTCCGATTTATTACCTCTAGATGTCAGCCCTTAGATTAAAAAAAAGTATGTTAAAATTATAGACTCTTCATAATTCAATACCCAAATTTTTTAAAGAAAACTCACCTAGTGGTTGTCTAGGTTTTAGTTTTTTGCTAACATTCATTCTCTTAAAATGTCATGTATTTGTAGTTAATCTCAAAATCTTTCTGATTTTTAATATTTTGGAGTAGAGAAAAATGAATTTTTTTAAGTTCCTCTAAAATTACTTGAGTAAAAGAGAAATAAAATGGAATTACAGAACATTCCTTATTTCTTTTGGTAATTTTCTTCAGTTCTTTCTCTCTCTCTTTTTTTTTCTTTTTCTGATTTTTATCCTTTTCATATGGATCAAGCCACTGTAAAACATTCCAAAAGAACAAAGATCTTAATAAAGTATGTTTTCATTTTTATGTGAATACCCACGGTCATAGAAGTAGAATCTTCTCCATCCCGTCCTGCCAAGAAATTAGTGACTTTTTAAACAACATAACTTTAAAAATTATTCTTGATTTTTAAAAATTTATTCATTCAGGGGCACCTGGTGGCTCAGTTGGTTAACCATCTGCCTTCAACTCAGGTCATGATCTTAGGGTCCTGGGATCCAGCCCCACGTCAGGCTCCCTGCTCAGTGGGGAGTCTGCTCTCTCTCACATGCACTGTCTCAAGTAAATAAAATCTTTTTTAAAAAAATTATTCAACTAATATTTATTAAGTGTCTTTTTTTTTTTTTAAAGATTTATTTATTTGACAGAGAGAGACACAGTGAAAGAGGGAACACAAGCAGGGGGAGTGGGAGAGGGAGAAGCAGGCCTCCCGCGGAGCAGAGAGCCCGATGCGGGGCTCGATCCCAGAACCCCAGGATCATCACCCGAGCCAGAGGCAGACGCTTAACGACTGAGCCATCCAGGCACCCTGAGTTTTTGTTTGTTTGTTTGTTTTTTTAAGGATCTTATTTATTTGAGAGAGAACGAGAGCCCGCAAGCAGTGGGGAGGGGCAGAGGCAGAGTGAGACTCAACCAACTCCCGGCTGAGCAGGGAGCCCGACTTGGGACTCAATCCCAGGACCCTGAGATCATGACCTGAGCTGAAGACAGATGCTTAATCACTGAGCCACTCAGGTGCCTTATTAAGTGCCTTTTGTGCCAAACACCATTCTAGTTGCTGGGAAAGATTAAGACATGGTTTGGGCTGCCTGGCTGGCTCAGTCAGAAGAGCATGTGACCCTTGTTCTTGTGGTTGTGTGTTTGAGCTTCATGTTGGGTATAAAGATTACTTAAATAAATGAATAACTAAAAACTTAGAAAAAAGACATGGTTCTTCAAGGAGTTCATGATTTAGTGGAGGAATAAAAAATCCATTAGTTCATCTTAGAAATACAAGACCAAGTAAACTAAAAGGCATAACCTAAGAATAAAAATGAAAGGGATTTTATTTACCAGGGATCATGAATTTAACATTTTTGTTTTATGAATAGTGGAATCAGAATTACTGAAGGTGCTCATTAAAAATAGAGATTTTCCACAGCCCAGATCTGAATTGTATTTAGTGTCATAGTACAGTTCACCATTGAACTACATGGTTTCAACTGGATGGGTCCACTTAATGCAGTTTGGGTTTTTTTTGGAGAGAGAGAGATATATATATATACTTTAAAGTATTTTCTTTTCCTTATGCTTTTCTTCTCCCTTTATTGTAAGAATACAGTATATAATACATATAACATGCAAAATGTGTTGACTGTTTATCACTAAGGCTTCTGGTCAACAGTAGGCTATTAGTAAAGTTTTGGGCGAGTTCTGTTATATGCCTATTTTCAGCTGCATTGGGGTCAGTGCCCCTAACCTCTGTGTTGTTCAAGGGTCAGGGTATATACATACCTTCCCATAAAGGTCACCTCATTTCTTTGAACTCCTTCAGAATGTATCATGTATAATCAGAAACGTAAGCTTTCTCCTTTCCCTGAACATATAGGTTGTTTCCATTTTTTGGCTACTTATACCAGTGAACATCCTTAAATATGTAACATTTAATACATACGTATAGTATGTATGTTATTTCTTTAAATCTGAAGTAGTTTTACTAGTTTCACCTAGTTTTACTAGGTGAAAGGATATGCATATTTCTAATTTGCTACTGTCAGTTGCATCCCTGACCCTAAAACAAAGAGTTATACTTCTGTGAACATTCTTGAGTGCCTATTACCCACAGTTTCATCAATAATTTAAGAAATTTTATAAACTGAAAAAATGAAAATAATATTTTGTTTTAATTTGTCTACCTTTGCTTATTGCTAAAGTTGAATGTTTTTATGATCATTAACCAGTTGTAGTTCCTATTGCTTGTTCATATTCTTGCTCATTTTCCTAGTCTGTCTTTTTTCTTATTGATTTGTTTATTGTGAGTACTGCATACTAGTCAGCTCTATATTATATGTTGTAAATATTTTATCTCAGCCTGTTACTTACCTTATTATGTAATTTATAAAATCGTTACAGAGAAGTTGAAAACAATTAAGTTGTCAAATCTGTTAGCTGTTACTTTTATGGTGTTTGATAACAGCCTCATTGAGATATAATTTACATACTTTAAATTTCACCCTGTTAAAAGTATACAATTCAATGGTTTTTTAGTATATTCATGGAGTTATGCATCCATCACCACAATTTAATTTAAAAAATTTTTATCACTCTGAAAAGAAACACTGTACTGATTAGCAATCATTCCTCTCTCTTCCCAGTCCTTGAAAACCACTAATCATCTTTCTGTCTCTGTAGATTTGCCTATTCTGCCTGTTTCATATAAATGGACTCATATAATATATGGCCTTTTGTGCCTGGCTTCTTTTACTTAGCTTGATATTTCCAGTGTTATAGCATGCGTCAGTAGTACTTCATTCTTTCGGGGGGGTATATAATTTTTAATGAGGTATGTCTAATTTCCTTTAAAAAAAAATTATTTGAGAGAGAGTGTGCCAGCAGGGGGAGGGGAAGAGTGAGAGGGAGAGAGACTCTCCAGCAGATTGGCCGCCAAGCGCAGAGCTGGACATGGGGTTCAATCCCATGACCCTTGAGATCATGAGCTGAGCCGAAACCAACAGTCTGACACCTAAGTGAGCCACCCAGGCACCCCTCTAATTTCCTTTTTAATTTTAAAAATTACGGTAAAGTTGGGGCACCTGGGTGGCTCAGTTGGTTGGTTGAGCGTCCGACTCTTGGTTTTAGCTCAGGTCATGATCTTTCTGTGTTGAGCTGAGTGTGGATCCTGCTTGGGATTCTCTCTGTCCTCTCCCTTTGCCTCTCCCCTCCTGCTCATGCTCTCTCTCTCTCTCAAAAAAAAAAAAAAAAAAGTAAAAAAAATTGAGGTAAAATATTTGCCCTCTTAACCATTTTTAAGTGTACAATTCAGTAGCATTAAGTATATTCAGATTGTTTGCAACAGACTGCTAGAACTTTTTATCTTGCAAAACTGAAATGATACTCATTAAACAATTCCTCATTTTCTCCTACCCTTAGCCCCTTGGTAACCACTATTGTATTTTTTGTTTCTAAAAATTGGACTAGTTTAGAATCTAAGTGGAATCCTTCAGTATTTGTCTTTGTGACTGGCCTATTTCACTTAACACAGCACCCTCAAGGTTCATCCTTGAGGCATGTGACAGGATTTCCTTACTTTTTAAGGCTAATATTCCATTGTATGCATATACTACATTTGGCTAAACCATTCATCTGTAGATGAACATTTGGTTGCTTTCACTTCTTGGCTATTGTGAATAATGCTGCTATGAACATGGTGTGCAAGTATCTCTTTGAGATTCTCCTTTCAATTCTTTTGGATATATATCCAAAAAGTGAGAATGCTGAATCATATGGTAATTCTATTTATTTGAGTAGCCACCATGCTGTTCTCCATAGTGCCTGCATCATTTTATGTTCCCACTAACAGTGCGCAAGGGTTCCAGTTTCCCTGTGTCCTCACTAACACTTATTTTCTCTCTCTCTCTCTCTTTTTTTTAGTGGCTGTCTTAATGGCTGTGAAGTGGTATTTCATTGTGGTTTTGATTTGCATTTCTCTATTAATTTATAATGATGAACATATATTCATGTGCTTGTGGCCATTTATCTTATTTGGAAAGTCATCTATTCAAGTCCTTTGCCTATTTTTTAATTGGGTTTTTTGTTGTTGAGTTTTTGGAGTTCTTTATTTATTTTGGATATTAACCTATGATAAGATACATGATTTCCAGATATTTTCTGCCATTCCATAGGTTGGCTTTCATTCTATTGGTTGTTTCCTTTGATGAGTAGAAGATTTTAAGTTTGATGTAGTCCCACGTATCTGTTGCCTGTGCTTTTGGTGTTATATCCAAAAAAATCATTGCCAAATCTATTATCATGAAGTGTCTCCCCTATGTTTTCTTCTAGAAGTTTTATAGCTTCAGGTATTTAATCCATTTTTATTTTTTTATTTTTGTTTTTTTAAAGATTTTAATTATTTATTTGAGAGAGAGAGAGAATGAGAGATAGAGAGCACGAGAGGGAAGAGGGTCAGAGGGAGAAGCAGACTCCCTGCTGAGCAGGGAGCCCGATGTGGGACTCGATCCCAGGACTCCAGGATCATGACCTGAGCCGAAGGCAGTCGCTTAACCAACTGAGCCACTCAGGCGCCCTATTTAATCCATTTTTAGTTAATTTTTGTATATATTGTAACAGAAGGCCTCATTATTTTGCATGTGGATATTTAGCTTCCCCAGCACCACTTGTTGAAGGTACTGTTCTTTCCCCATTGTGTGGTCCTAGCACTTTTTTTGAAGATCATTTGACCTGATGTGTGAGGGTTTATTTCTGAGCTTATACCTGTTCCATTGGTCTATATGTCTGTCTTTATGCTAGTAACACACTGTTTTGGTTATTATAGCTTTGCTGTGTGTTTTGACATCAGGAAATACTGAAGCCGCCTCTGACTTTTCCGAGATTGTTTTGGCTCCTGGGAGTCCTTTGAGATTTCAAATGAATTTTAAGATGATTTTGTTTCTACAGAAAATGCCACTGTGATTTTGATAGGGATTGCATTAAATCTGTAGATCACTGTGAAGTATGAACATTTTAATAATATTAAGTCTCCTGATCCATGAGAACTGGATATATTTCCATTTATTTGTGTTAATTTCAACATTTCTTTGTAATTTTCCCCATATGTCTTTTACCTCTTTGGTTAAGTTTATCCTAAGTATTTCATCCTTTTTGATGCTATCAAAAATGGGATTATTTTCTTAATTTCCTTTTCAGATTGGTCATTGTTAATGTTAGAAACACATATTTTTGAGTGTTGATTTTGTATCCTACAACTTCATGAGTTTGTTTATTCTAATAGTTTTTTTGTGGAATCTTTAGAGTTTTCTACATATAAGTCATGTCGTGTACGAACAAAGATGATTCTCTTCCTTTCAGTTGGGATGCCTTTTATTTCTTTGGGTACGTAATGGCTAGGACTTGTAGTACAATGTTAATAGTTCTTGATTTTAGACAAAAAGCTTTCAGTCTTTTACCATTGACTATGATGTTAGCTGTAGGTTTTTCATATATCGCCTCTATTTTGTTGAAATAGTCTCTTTATATTCCTAGTTTGTTGAGTGTTTTTATCCTGAAAGGGTGTCGAATTTTGTCAGACACCTTCCCTCAATTGGAATGATCATGGGTGTTTTTTTCTTTCAATCTGTTAATGTGGTACATTCATTAATTTTCATATTTTGAACCATCCTTGCATTCCACAAATAAACCCCACTTGCTCATGGTGTATAATCCTTTTCATATGCTGTTGAATTTGAAGAGTGGACATTCTTATAGCTCTTTAGAGGGAATGTATCTAGTCTTCCACCATTGAGTCTATTAGCTGTAGATTTTTTCATAGATCCTTTTTTGTTGAATTTTTTTTTTTAAATCATGAAAGTGTGTTGGAATTTGTTTAAATGCTTTTTGTCCATTTATTGAGATGATTCTGTGGTCTTTGTTCTTTAGTCTATTAACATGGTCTAATACATTGTTTTTCATATGTTAAACAGCGGCTTTGGATTTTGTCTGATTTTTGATGATCTATTCTCTCTCCAAGATGAGTAAATTAAAAGTGCCTTGCATATCCATTTCTGACATTTGTATGTGTGTGTGTTTTTAATCAACTCTAGATTTTATTTTTACTTACAGGAGGGTAAAGCTCTTATTGTCTCCAAAATTTTTTTTGAATGTTTTTTTTGGGATCTTATTCGGTACTGCTGATTTGCTTGTATATTTCTCCACTAACATGGAATTAGTTTACTTAATATTTTTGATTGTTTTAAAACTTTCGAATCAATAATATATTCACTTGATACAAAAACCAAAAGTTACAAAAGGCTTTATAATGAAAAAGAAGTTCCTCTCCTACCTTTATCTCAACCACAGGTGTTGCTTTCAGTTCCTTTTTTATCTTTCCAGAGAGTTCTCTGCATATGCAAACATTTGCCACATTTTTTTTTTTTTAGCATCTACTTACTATGTGATTGATTGGACTATGCTTTATTAAATATTCTCCTACCGATTAACGTTTAGGTAGTTTCCTGCTTTTACAAACAGCACTACGGAGAATGTTTTGTAACATATATCAGTGTGCACATGTCTAAATGTATAAAATATTTTTATAAGATAAATTCCTAGAAGTAGAATGTGTATTTAACATTTTGATAGTTGTTGCCAAATTTCCGTTCATAGATTTGTGCTAATTCATAATGCTTTTGGCTATGGAGAGTGTTTTCTCCTGTGCCTTCAATAATACCGTGTGCTTTTATCCTTTTTATCATTTTAAAATAATAGGTGGATATTTGTAACTCATTATAGTTTTAGCTTTCATTTTTTCTTAAGAGAGTGAAGGTTTGGGGCGCCTGGGTGGCTCAGATGGTTGAGCGTCTGCCTTCGGCTCAGGTCATGGTCCCGGGGTCCTGAGATCGAGCCCCACATCGGGCTCCTGGCTCAGTGGGGAGCCTGCTTCTCCCTCTGCCTCTCTCCCTGCTCAGGCTCTCTCTCTCTCTCTCTCTGTATCTCTGTGTCTCAAATGAATAAATAAAAAAAAAAATCTTTAAAAAAAAAGAGAGTAAAGGTTTTTTTGAATATGTATATTGTATTTCTTTTTGTTTGAATTGTTCATGAACTTTTCCCATTTAAAAATTGGCTTATTGGAAATTTTCCTCTGATTTGTAGAAGGAATTTAGCACTTTGTGATATAAATTGCAGCCATTTATTTCCCCCCAGTGTGTTACCTTTTGACTTTATTTATGACTGGTGTTGGAAATGTGCCATCGATTCCTTTAGTTGTTTAAGTAGTATTTCATGGTATGGATGTATCGCTGTGCCCTTTTCACCTATTGGAGGGCATTTTGGTTGTTTCCAATTTTTGTCTATCATAAATAATGTTATAAGCATTCACAAATAGGTTTTAGTATGGACATAAGTTTCCTCTTTCTTGGCTATATGCCCAGGAGTGAGATTGCTGGATCATGTGTGTAAGTGTGTATTTAATTTTTTGAGAAAAACACCAAACCATTTTCCAGAGTTTGTACCATTTTCCACTTCTACTAGCAATATCTGAGGTCGTTTTTCTGCATCCTTACCAGCATATTTGTTATTGTCACTTTTTAATTTTAGGTGTTTAAATAGGTAGGTAGTGAGAGTTGCTTTATGTATTCTGGATACTCGGCCTTAGGTATGTGGTTTGCAGATATTTTTTATCAGTCTGTAACTTGTGTTTCTTTTTTTTTTTTTGAACTTTTGATTTTGAAATAATTATTAATTTATAGGAAATTGTAAACAAGTGTACAGGAAGGAATGTCCTGTGTACTCTTCATTCAGCTTCCCCCATTGTTAGCTCTTTCCTAATCATAGTGTAATATCAAAAGCAAGAAATCGACATTCACATAGCTTATTCAACTTTTACTAGTTATTCATGTACTCATTTGTGTGTGTGCAAGTTTATGCAGGTTTATTACATGTATAGTTTTGTGTAATGTAACTACCACCATAATCAAGACACCACAAGACTCCTTGTTGCCATTTTATAGCTTCACTTACCCCCTTCCCCAGTCCCTAGTCCCTGGCAGCCACTAATCAGTTCTCTGTCTGTAGATTATGTGTTTCCCCAATGTTTTATAAAAGGAATCATGCTTTATGTATTGGAAGATTGGCTTTTTTTTCATTCAGCATAATTTCTTTCAGGTTCATCCAGGTTGTGGTGTGCATCGGTAGTTCTTTTTTTTTTTTAAGATTTATTTATTTTAGAGAGAGTGTGGGGTGCAGGTGGCGGGCGCAGAGGGAGAGGGAGAGGGAGAGAGAATCTCAGGCAGACTCCCCACTGAGCACAGAGTCCAACGCAGAGCTTGATCTCATGACCCTGAGATCATGTGACTTGAGCTGAGATCATGTGACCTGAGCCGAAATCAAGAGTTGGCCACTTAACTGACTGAGCTACCCAGGCGCCCCAGTAGTTCTTTTTTATTGCTAAGAATTATTTTATTGTGTGATATACTACCATTTGTTTGACCATTGTACCCACTGAAGGACATTTAAATAGTTTTCAGTGTTTGACTATCATGAATAAAGTTGCTGTGACCATTCATAGAAGTTTCTGTGTAGAAATAAGTTTTCATTTCTCTGAGATAAATGTCCAGTAGTTCAGTTGCTGGGCCGTATGGTAAGTTCATTTTTAGTTTTAAAAGGAACTGCAAAATTATTTTCCATAGTCACTATTCCATTTTATATTACTACCAGCCATGTCTAAATGATCCGGTTTCTCTGTATCCTTGTTAGCATTTGGTACTCTCATTATTTTCTATTTTAGCCATTTTGATAGATGTGTAGTGATACCTCATTGTGGTTTAATTTTCATTACCTTAATGGTTAATGACGTTAAACATCTTTTTATTTGCTTATTTGCCATCTGGGTGTACTCTTCACATCTTTTGTCCATTTTTAATTGGAGTGTTTGGGTATTTTTACTAATGAGTTTTCTGAATTCTTTATATATTCTAGATATTATTCCTTTGTTGAGTATGTGGTTTGCAATTATTTTCTTCTACTTCGTATTTTTTTTTTAATCTTCTTAATAGGGTCTTGTGCAAGAGCAAAGTTAAAAGTTTTTTTTTTTTCTTTCATAGATTATACTTTTGGTGTCAAGTTTGCATACTCTTTGCCTAACCCTAGATTTGAAAGATTTTGTTTTATGCTTTTTCCTAAAAGTTTTATATTTCTATGTTTTACATTTAAGTTTGTGACTTGTGGGGTGCCTAGGTGGCTCAGCTGGTTAAGCATCTGACTCTCAGTGATCTCATGGGTCCTGGGATCAAGCCCAACTTTGGGCCCCTTGCTCTGCAGGGAATCTGCTTCTCTCTTTCTCCCTCTCTCTCTGCCCCTCTGCGTGTGTGTGCTCGCTCGCTCTCTCTAAATAAATCTTTTTTAAAAAACGCTAAATTTGTGACTCATTTGTTGTTACTTTTTACATAAGGTGAGGCTTAGGTTGAGGTTCTTTCATGGCTGGTTAATTGCTCCAGTACCATTTGCTGAAAATGATACCCTTTCTGCAATGTATTGCTTTTGTACCTTTTCAGAAATTAGTTGTCCACACTTGTATGAGTCTGTTTCTGGGTCCTTTTTCTTTTCCACTGATCCGTGTGTCTGTTTTCTGCCTCGACCACATGATCTTTATTACTGTGGCTATCAAAGAAGCCATAAAAATCAGGTAAAGTGATTTCTCTAAGTTTATTCTTTTGTTTAAAAATTATTTTAGCTATTCTAGTTTTTTTTTTGCGTTTTTACATACAGATTTTCAAGTTATCTCTTCTATCTCTACGAAAAGAATCTTACTGAGAGTTTGATAGGAATTGCATTAAACCTGAATATCAATTTAAGGATAATTAATAGTTTTTCTATGTTGGTTCTTCCAGTATGTGAACGTGGTTTGTCTTTTCATTTATTTAGATCTTTGATTTTATTGATCAGCATTTTGTAATTTTCAGTCTACAAGCCCTGCACTTGTTTGTTAGAGCTGTACCTCAGTATTTTACTCTTTGGAGTGATTATAGATGTTATTGTATTTAAGAATTTTGATTTTCACTGTCAGTATATAGATGTATAGTTGATTTTTGTTCTTGTTGATTTTGTATCTTGTGACCTTGCTGAAGGTCACTCTTAGTTTTAGGAAGTTTTTTTGTAAATTTTTTGGGATTTTCTAGATAGATTATTATGTTACCTGCAAATAGGCACTTTTATTTCTTCTTTTACCATCTATATGCCTTTCAGTCATTTACCTTGCCTAACCGCACTGTTTGGGATTCCAATACTGTGTTAATACTGTTGAGCATGAAAGTCCTTTCTTAGAGTTCACTCTTAGGGGGAAGAACTGCTTTTTTTCCCCTGCTTTTGGACTTTTTCCCTTGAAGTCTATCTTGTTTTTTGTCATTATTCTTATTTAAGTTTCATTTTTATTAGCATTTGCCTAATAGAAACTTTGTTTTTTTAACCTTTTCTGGCATTTTGTTTTAGGGTGTTTTTTGTTTTTTGAATAACAGTTTTATTGAGATATAATTCACATACTATAAAATCAACTCTGTTAAAGTGTACACGGTTCATTGGTTTTAGTGTAGTCACAGAGTTGTGCCACCATCACCACTCTCAATTTTAGAACATTTTCATCATCCCAAAAAGAGACCCTTATCCATCATCAGCCATTCCCCATTCCCACCTATCCCCACCCTCTGGAGCTAATGATGTAGTTTCTGTCTCTGTGGATTTTCCTGCTCTAGACATGTCATGTAAGTGGTGTCATACAATATGTGACCTTTGTGACTGACTTCTTTACCTAACATAATGTTTCCAAGGTCATTCATGTTATGGCATGTATCAGTACTTCATTCCTTTTTTATGGCAAAATAACATTTTATTGTATGAATATACCACATGTTTTGATCCATTCATCATTGAGGGATATCTGGGTTGTTTCTGCTTTTTTGAAATTATGAATGTTGCTGTTGTGAATGAATATTCCTGTACAAGATTTTGTGTGGATGTATGTTTTTAATTATCTTCATCATATGCCTGGGAGTGGGATTACTGGTTCACGTGGTAGTTCTGTATTTAACATTTGACGTACTGCCAGATGTTTCCAAAGCAGTGGCACCATTTTACATTCTCACCAATAACATGTGAGGGTTCCTAGTTCTCCACATCCTTGTCAAGGCTTGTTATTGTATGTCTTGACTATAGCCAACCTGGTGGGTGTGACGTGGTATCTGATTGTGGCAGGTTTCTATTTTATAAATAACAAGACTGTGGCTGGCTTTTTAAAAAACTCAGTCTAAAATGTAACTTATTGTAATGTTATCACTGTTATATTTGGTGTTTATTCTGCCATCTTTGTTTCTTTTTGTCGTTTGTTTTTCTTTCCTGACCTCTGTGAGATTAATTATGCTTTCTTTGTTTCTCTTTCATTTTCTAGTGGTTTGGGAATTCTCCCTTTTATTTGTTTTGTAAGTTACTGTTTGAAATTTACCAAACACCAAATAAATACCAAAATTTAAACCTAAATCTTCCTACTAACATCAATAAAATTTCAGTGTAATCAGTGTATCTTGTTTCTCTTTCCCCCTTCATTAATTTATTCATTGGTTTGTTTTGTTAGAAATGTGTGAATAGTTTATTCGTCAAATTCTCTATTAACAATTAAAGCTTACATTAGGAGTCATTGACAGAAGAAGCATTTTCCCTCATTGCATAGAAGTCGAAATCTTAATAGACTGAATAATTATGGTTATGAAAGAATTGCTGTCCAAGGGAGAAATGTACATTCATCTTTAATGCTTTACTTCAGATTATTTTGAGAGGACTCTAGTCTATAGAATCCAAAGCTAAGAAGTAATCATTCAACTCAAGGTAGTGGGGAGGGGATAAGAAAGTCTGATGGATACATTGAAAATTGAGTTAAAGTTCAACCAGTAGAGTGGAGCTGGAGCTCTAACAGTATTTAACATGTCAAATTGTAATTGTATCCATCTAGCAGATTAGGAAATTCAGATTTTCAAATTAACTCAGGATGTGGATTGTTAACTCCCTATTTAGTATAAATAATACATTATTGTTTAACAGATAGCCTTGATACTATTACATTTTTATTTAAAGTTGAAGTTTCTCTAGAATTCATCCCATGGTTATTTTTAGGTAAAGTAAATCAGGCCCTGTGTATTTTTGGTTTGTGTATATGTGTGTAATTTGCTTATGTTTGTGTAGATCATGGAGTACTTTTGAAGTCAATTTTAAGACAAGTTTATATTTATGTATGTGGTGGTTTTTTCATATTAATTCTCACCTTCCCACCATAAGATCTAGATTTGCTAAATCAGAAGAATATTTGGAGAAGAATGATACTGTATTTGGTGTGACTAGAGTAAAAACACTGGAGCTTTTACTACGTCATGAATAGTCTCTGTTAGCCTAAGTCTGCAGCTTCCTTTTCCTTTGCTTTCCAATCTAGCATGTCACCTCTAGTTTTACCCCTGTTGTGCTTTTAACTTAACCTCTGAAATATGTTTTAACTTTATATAATGAAATTATAGTTTTTAATGATAGTGGTTTGTTATAGTTCATTGCCTTACATAGATTAACTTTTCAATATAAACTTAGAGGATAGACACTAATTTTTTTTGATTCCTAAGAAATCATCTCACATAATTAAACATTTTACTATTTTGAAAAAGTGGTAATTACCTGCCTAATTCAGTTCTTCAACTTAGGGTCATTGCAAGGTGTAGTTTTGCTGTATGGCAAACTACAGTTTAGATATTGATTCAATTAAAGGTGGTAATTTCCTTTTCCAGTTGATTTTCTGTACCCTAGTTTGTGACTACATGCATCTGCAAAAATGACTGTGTGTGTATAAGAGAGTGCATTCCTTTGCACCTAGAGTTGGAGAAAGGACGAGAAAGAAACGAGAATAAACCTATTAGAGATACTGAACTGCTGGTACTTCCCTTCCTTCCCTATCAAAGCTAAAAGTGATGATTAAATATCTTTCTTTGTGCCCCTGAGGAAAGTAACCTTTGCTTCTAGACCTTCTAGATTATCTGAGTGGGAGAGGGTTCATGGTACAGGAAGGACCAAGAAGAAAATATTCTCTTACCTGTCACAAAACTGGCTCAGGCCAGATTTCAGTGGCAAGTTGTCTTTGGCATCTCCCTATTTGTTTTTTCGTGCTTCTCCCACCTTCTTAGGCGCCTGGTGTCTCTAGCTCCTCACTGTGGCACTTTTCCGCAGGCCTGCAGATGTACCTCTTATTAAACCCCGCAAAACTCTTCTATTTTCCTTCTTATATTACCTGTAAAATGAAAGAAAGCAATCTGATTTATATAAAGTGAGTTGGTTGTAAAAGTCAATATACTAGCCTGACTGCTGAGAATTCCTGAAATTGTCCATCAGTTGCAGTAGTGTGCCATATCTAAATACTGTAAGTTTTCCTCCAGTATTGGGTCAGATTGCTGTTTTCTTTAGTTGAACACAGATGAGGTTGGCTTCTGTTTAGGGGCACATTGTGTGAAAAATCATTACTGGATCTTTAAAAGACTAACATAACATGGTGAGATACCCTTCTCGGGAAGGTACAGAGAACAGACTGACTGAGATAACCACACTTTTCTTCTAACCTGGGAACTCTGGGCAAACAGAATGTCTGCCATTATTTATAATTATTTGGTACCATAGGGGGAAAATGCTTTTGAGAAGGAGCTAAATCTAAGAAATTTACATTTGCTTGCGCATTCTTCTGGGTGTCAGCTCCATTAAAGTAATCTTGTTATTCATATTTCATATTTCATATTCATATTCATATTTGAACCTGTAGCCTCCCCACTTTAGGGGTGGGAGTCCAGGACAGTAGTAGCTACTTGTATATGTTTGCTTGTTTGTAACTTAGGTGTTTGTCAGAGATTTCCCATTAACTTACAGTATTTTTCCTCTAATCACTCTTCATAGCAGGTATGCTTAGGTTTGGGCTCACTTGCCACCACCTTCATCTCATGAGTCCTCTTAATCCTTATCAGAAGGAAATTCATTTCTTCCTAGGGGAAAGTAAACATCATAGTTTGTTAAGATTGAGTTCTTCTACACAGTATATTTTAGGGGTGCAAATCAGTATTTACCCAAATGCCTAGAATTTCTAGTTTGTCTTTTGTAACTATAAAATTAGTTACAAGCAAATGTAATTAAATACCTAATGTTTACACTAGATAATTATTGTCTTCGGAGCATTTTCTGGGTTTATGAATTCAGGCTCTTTTTCAAATTTTAATATTTTATTTATTTAAGAAAGAAAGGATAGTGTAGAATGGATTTGAAAATGGTTATTAAACCACATCTAAATGCAGTTATACAATAGTAATATATGATGAAAGATAAAGTAGCCAACATTTATAAACAAAAAAAAGTTGACAGTAAATACTTAATGCTTATATTTAGCCAGAGAAAATACACATTTAAGAAAAAAACTTTAGTGCAGTCATTTTGTTTCAGTCTATACTAAGTAAATAGTGAAACATTATTTAAAATAATTTGGGGCACTTGGGTTGCTCAGTCGTTAAGCATCTGCCTTTGGCTCGGGTCATGATCCCAGAGTCCTGGGATTGAGCCCCGCATCGGGCTCCCTGCTCAGCGGGAAGCCTGCTTCTCCCTCTCCCACTCTCCCTGCTTGTGTTCCCTCTCTCGCTGTGTCTCTCTCTGTCAAATAAATAAAATCTTTAAAAAAATAAAAAAAATAATTTCCCTTTCTAGTCTAGAGTTATAGTGTAGCCAGAAACTTCTAGGTAAGTTTTATACAAGAACTCATGTACAAGAAAACTACTAGAAAATCAACAGTGAGGAACTGTTAGAACTAATTAAGAATTCAGCATGAGAGTTAGTTAATAGTTAATGTGGAAAAAAAAATCAGTATTCTTTTTACTGCAAATGATAGAAAATTCACCCCAAACTGGCATTAATATAAAAGCTAATCCTTTAGTTCATATAACCAAAGAATAAGGGGCTTGATGCTGAGCTCAGTGAACACCAAGATCCTTTTTTTGATGTTCTACTTCCCCCGCCAGCTTCCACCCCATCGCTTTGCTCCTCATTATGGCAGAATTCCATGGGCAAGTCTTCCGCAGTATGTCTCCAGTTCCTCACTTTCCATTTACCTGTAAATCCATTCCAGTCAGCCTTTTGCTACAGTCACGCACTGAAACCTCCCTTGTCAAGAAGATCTGTGATAGAAGCCCATGGTCCCTTCTCTAAGACCCTGCTTACTTGATCTGTTAGCAGCATTTGACATAGGTTCTGCTGCTTGCAGCACTTTGCCACTTGGTTTCCAGGATACTACCCTCTCTTCTTGATTTTCCTTTCATCTCACCGGTCATTTCTTCTTATACCTCTTTGCTTGTTCCTCTCCTTCTCCCAGACTCTCTTCTGCCTACATTTCTTTGGTGATTTAATCTAGTCTCAAGCCTTTAAATAGTCATTACACATCAGTGACCCTAAATTTATATCTTTAGCCAAGACCTATTTCATGAGACCGTAACCACCTATAGAAAATCACCATTCAGATGTCTGTCTCAAACTTTGTATGTCCAGAAGTGAATTTTTGTTCTCTTTTGTCCCAAACAGAATCTTCATCCATCTAGTTGCTCAGACTGAAATCATTAGAGTCATCCTGGATTTTTCTCTTTTATTATGTCCCAGTCTAATTAGTTGGGAAGTTCTGCTGACTCTACCTTTAAAGTATGTCCAGAATTTTACCATTTCTCATTACCTTTGCTGCTACTGCCCTAAACTGAGCCATCATCATCTCTCACTTGGATCTCCCTGCTTCTACCATTGCCCCCTTTACAATATTCTCAACTTAGAAGCCAGAGTCATACTTTTAAATGTAAACTAATCATGTTACTTCTCTGTTTAAAACTCTTTGGCCCCCCATGTGACTCAGTAAAATCCCAAATCCTTGTGATCTAGCCTTCTCTTTGTTACCTAATATCATCATCTGTTAGTATTCTCTTTGTTAACTGGACTCTAACTACACTGGCTTTCTTGCTGTTGCTCAAATACATGGTATGCTCTTGTCTTAGAGCCTTGATATGAGTGTTTTCTTTACCTGCAGTGCTGTTCCCACAGATACTCACATGGCTGTCTCCTTCACCTTCCTCAAATCAAGGTATTACTATTTTTAATGAGACTTAACCTAGACTCCCTATTTAAAATTGCACCTCATTCCTTCCAATCCCCATTACCCTGCCTTATTATTTCCATAACGTTTCTCACCTTCTAATATACTTTTATTTCATATTATTTATCTTTCTTTGCCCATTAGAATGTAAGTGCGATAAGGGTAGAAGTTTTGGTGTCTTGTTCATTGATTATTTCAGGCACCTAGAATAGTATCTTAAAACATATTAGGTGTTCAATAAATATTTGTTGAATGAATGTGTAACAGTCAGATTCATGTTCTCCATTTCATGGCTTTGCTTCCTTGATGTTGGTCCCATTTTTTTAGGCACTTATGTGGTTCCCAGTAGTTCCTTTCAGATTCCCATCTACCTGAAAAGAGGAAAAGTCTTTGTCTCAGCATTTCCAGGGTAAGTCCTGAGGTTATGATTGAATTATTTTAAATGCCACGTCCAGCCCTTGTTCAACCAATCCTGGCAGGGGAACGTAATGTACTTCTTGGCCTAGACTTTGGTCGTATGCTCCATTCTGAGACTGGAAGTAAAGCCACAAACAAAAATGTCTATTGGGGGAATAAAAGGTGCTGAATAAGTATACAAGAAATGTCTACTAGCTTATATACCACAGTTATGCAAAATGTGATCTTTGGATACTGGTTCCACGGGATGTCAGTAGGTGTTCTTTGACCATGTCCCATTAAGTTTGGAAACTTAAATTTAAGTAATTTTGTTACTGTGGGATTTCTCGGGGCTTTAAATATGATCATGTGCTCTGTGAATCTCTAAGTGGAAGATGTTTTATGCAACAACTTCCCAAAATTCTTTGAACATGGAATCCTTTCCCTTTATAGGGCATCTTTCCCTTTTCTTCTGAAAACATCTCAAAAGTGTATTCTTATGGCTACACTATGAGAAATATTGATATGCTTACTAAGAACTGGTTATAAAATTGAAGAAAAAGCTCATGGAACAATAAAAAAAATACAAAAGAATACTCCTCAAATGTACGGACTTAACTTGAAAAAAACATTTATAGACCCCTGAAGATCTTAATATATAGAAAGACAGAGTCCTTTGAAAGATGTCTATTCTTAGTAATTTAGTATAGATGTCATTAAAAATCCAAGTTAATAGGGAGGTGAAAGGAAGAGGAAGAGAGCTTTATCAAATGATTCTAAAATTCCTTTGTGTTATAGGCTTTTTTGATTTCAAGGAAGGGTAATAATACCTCATGTTACCTAAGAAAAGTTTAATGTAAGGATATATAGGATTTAAAACCGGAATCAGAAAGTTATGATCATGTACTTTCTCTGTCTGGTTACATGCCTTCTTTCCCTCTATGGCACCTCTGTATCTCTCTGAGCATCTGTTTTGTTTTCCTCTGGTTACAAAGAACTCTCAGAGACCCTGCATGTTCCACCCTCCAAATCCTGGAAGAAGCTAGTTTGAACTGATTTGAGTTAATATGTTGTTAATGGATGGATTCCTTCAAGCCCAGTCATTTTGTGAGTTGCCCAGAAGTCAGTGCATAGTCCACCCCTAGAAAAATTATGCTCCCTGGTCCTATGAATGTTTAGTGCAGAAAACAGCCTAGAGCTGCTTCCCTGGTGGGATATGTGAGCTGGGAAGATTCAGTCAGAAGGGGAAGTTGGATGTGGTGTAAGTACCATGACTAAAATGTCCAGTATAATTGAGAAAGAAAAATAAGAATAGAGGAATTCTGACAAAGGGCTGTACACCATACCACATATAGAATATATAGTCTTTATATGTGGCAAAGGCACAGTAGTTGAAACTGAAGCTGGTGCCTGAATAAGCAGTTAATGAAGTAGGAATACAATTTAAAAATGACATGAAAGTGAAATTTCTAATTAGTAGCATGAATTAGATACTAAATTGTTCAGGAGTTCCTAATTAACCATTAAAAAGTAAGATTCCTACCTTGCAACTTACCAGAAGAATGTCCAAATGGCTTAAAGATTTAAATGCTTAGAGATGAGGGGTGCCTGGGTGGCTCAGTCATTAAGCGTCTACCTTCAGCTCAGGTCATGATCCCAGGGTCCTGGGATCGAGCCCCGCATCGGGCTCCCTGCTCTACGGGGAGTCTGCTTCTCCCTCTCCCACTCCCCCTGCTTGTGTTCCCTCTCTCACTGTGTCTCTCTCTGTCAAATAAATAAATCTTTAAATAAATAAATGCTTAGAGATGAAACTAAAACAATGTCAGAGGGAAATACAGGTTGCATTTAAATGAATGCATTAAAGTACATAAATAATACTTAAATAATATTGGGGTAAAGAAAGAATTTTCCTAATGGAAGAAAACATGATTTCATGGTGAAGACTCAAAAAAAACCAAAAACCAAACCAAAACAAAAAAACCCCAAAACTTTATTACATTAAATGGGACAATAAGTAAACCAAGGGAAACTGTTTACAATATCTGACCATATTACGTATCTTTGTATGTGAAAGGCTGTTGAAAATCATTTGTGTGTGGATGTCCTACCCAGCCATCAGACAGTGTTAGTTACCCTAGTCCATACTTTCCCACTCTGCTAAATTATCATTTCATACTGATTCATTCACAAACAACTATTCTTCCACTCTCTTTGCTGATACATTTCCTTTTTATTTCTCCTTCACAGAGAAGATGGGACCAACCAGCAGTTAACTTTTATAAGTTCCCACCATCATAAGTACGTTATACCCATCTACCTGCATCTCTGCCCATATATACTTTTTTTTTTTTTCTGGGACCCTGGATGAAGTGTCTGGGCTCAGGCCAATCCTTAACACTTTGTGCATCATCAGCTTTTTGCCTCTTTACTAGATCATTCCCATTAATATACAACTTTAGGCTAACTTTCCCTCTTAAACTACTTTTCTCCTAATTTCCTTCCAGCTATACCCCCCTTTTCTTTTCCTTCATCACAGAATTCCTTGCCAGGGGTGTCTCAGTTTACCGTCTCCTATTTCTTTTCTCCCTTTCTTTCGTGAACTGTTTCCAAGTAGGTTTGCACCTACCCCATGCCAAAGAAACTGCTCTTATCTAGGTCATCAGTGACTGTAATGTCACTAAAAGCACTGGTCATTTCTCAGTTTTGACGCATCAAGAGAAAAAATGAAAAGATGACTAACAGAGCAGAGTAGTGTGATTCACAATGCAAAGAAAGCCAGTAAGGGTATGAAAAATAGTCAGAGAGTAGCCAAAGAAAGGCAAATTTAAGACAATAAGATGTTTTTAACCTACTGTCCAGTGTTGCAAAGGAAATCTAGAACTCTCATATATCACTTAACTTATGCAAGTGAACATTTCTGGAAGCAATTTGGCACCTTGTACAAAAGCTTTAAGAATGCATCTATCTTTTGACCCACCCATTCCTTTTTTAAAAAATTTTTTATTTTAATTTTCTTATTAACACATAATGTATTATTTGTTTCAGGGGTACAGGTCTGTGATTCATCAGTCTTACACAATTCACAGCGCTCTCCATAGCACGTACCTTCCCCAATGTCCATCCCTCCCACCCCTCTCCACTCCAGCAACCCTGTTTATTTCCTGAGATTAAAAGTCTCTTATGGTTTGTCTCCCTCTCTGGTTTCATCTGTTTCATTTTTCCCTCCCTTCCCCTATGATCCTCTGTCTTGTTTCTCAAATTCATCATATCAGTGAGGTCATATGACAGTTGTCTTTCTCTGATTGACTTATTTTGCTTAGCATAATACCCTCTAGTTCCATCCATGTCATTGCAAATGGCAAGATTTCATTTTTTTGATGGCTGCATAATATTCCTTTGTATATATATACCACATCTTCTTTATCCATTCATCTGTTGATGGACATCTTGGCTCTTTCCATAGTTTGGCTATTGTGGACATTGCTGCTATAAACATTGGGGTGCACATACCCCTTCAGATCACTACATTTATATCTTTGCCACCTATTCCTTTTCTAAGAGGACGTCCTAAAGAAATAAAGATCATACAGATACACACATGCGCACACACATCCAAGAGAGAAGAAAGGCATTGATTGTGGAATGAAAAAATTAAAAATGATATAAATGTCCAGCAATAAGAGATTGGTTATATTATGGCACATCTCTATAATAGAATACCGTGTAGCCACTTAAAATGATGACAAAGATATGTTTATTGATGTGGAAAGATTTTGTTACACATTTTTAAGTGAAAAGTGTACACTCATGGGTATATGTATGTGTGTACACGTATATATATGGGAAAATGCCTGGAAGAGTATATACGACAGTTTTTTAGCTGCTATCATGAACTAGTAGACTTTTAGATTTTTTTTTCCCTAACTTGGAATGGTTGTATTACTAATAAAAAAAAAGAAGAAAATGAAAAGAAATTTTTGCAAAAGAAAGAGAGAAAACTAACTTCATAATTATAGTCTGTTTCCCTTTTCTGTTTTTGCATTTAAACATTGATCATCAGACTTGGTTCACAGGTGGCTGGCTTGATTTGACCCAGTCCTGTTTCTTAACCCACTGGACTTAAAATAGCCTCATGGCCTGCCCGCCACGAGAGAATAGATGGGCCAGATAAAATATTTACCATACTTTTAGCTTTAAAGTTGCCCAGGAGTCTATAGGCTCATTTGATTAAGTCTATCAGGAAACCAGCTACTAACTCAGTAAACTATCAAAAAATAATAGAAAGACAAAATAAATAGGTGTTAAATTCCAGAGGAGAAAGATCATGAAATGCACAGGCAAGCATCCTGAAAATGAGTTTATTAGGAACTTGCAGTTAGGGTATGATGAAATGAAATCAAAGGGTTTTATGGAGCTGAAGTCTAATAGTATCATTGCATGTTTCAGTTGTTTCCTGTTTCTTAGTATTGGTAATTTTTGTTCTGTGTGAGTTGAAAAATTCATGTGTAACTTTTGTTGGACCCCAAAGAACTTTCAGATTTTATTGTGAAGTATTTGCCATCATGAAAATTCTTAAAATCTAGCAGTAGAACATCACAGCTCTATATTTAATGTGTGTGTGTGTGTGATATTACATTGGTTTTTGTACAAGATATGTAAAACCAAAAAATCATTGTAAGAGCAATACATAATGCAATCTGAAGGATTTTTAAAAATAAAGTTACAAAAAAACTGCTGCCTTTTTTGGTCTTTCGGTAGTGCATAAACACATAATTTTGCTTATGCTGTACGTTTCAAGTTTCTATCTCGCCTTTTTTTCTTAATATTTTATGATTGTGTTGTCATTTCATTAAATATTATTTACTTAAAGAGACCTCCCATTTTAAAGATAAAGTAGTTCGTCAAAGCACTCAGTCTTTTGATGATTCGGTGTATATGCCTTTATTGGGAGGAAGTAAATTTTCTGCAACCTTCTGTTTTAATAGTAGTTAGCAGCTCAGTGGCTGAAAATATATCATTCCAACTCTGTTTTCAAAAATTACATAGTTGTCCAGGTTTTTTGTTTGTTTGAAAAAACTAGAGATCTCATTAAAGATTTTAAGGCTGACATTTGTAGATAAGTACTTTAGTTTCACTTTCCCCAAGACAGCAAGAAATATTCTATAACAGAAAGATGACTATTTTTAGCTTTTCTTTCTGCTGGTGAGGTGGAATAGTGAATATTTTTAGAGCAGTTGAAAGTACAGCCACTTAGATTAGCTCAGTGTTTCTATCATCAGAATCTCAATAACCTTGTTTATTTTATGTATCTAGGTTTTACCTTCCAGTGTTTTGAGTTTATGTAAATTGCAGCGTGATTCCTCTTTCTCTCTTTAGTTCATCTCTTTGTGGAACAATATATAAAAAAAGATGAAATTTTAAAACCTTAACTTTCTCTCTGCACATTTTGTGTATTTTGAATTACAATTTTATCCTGGTTATTGTGGGCATTGCTTTTCTTACAGATGAACTGTTAGTAATTATAACTTAGGGGAGGTTGTTGAAAATCTCTTACGAGTACAGTAAGCCCTTAATATTTATAAGAGATATTCCCCCATAACCTTTGTAAATATCCTTAATTATGAACACCACTAGAAAATGTCATCTTTTCTCTAAATTGGACCATAAAGTAAGTGAAAATCTGAGTGAGTCACCTTCAGTGACTACAAGTGTACAGCAATTCAGGTCACATTGACAGGCTGACGTACTTACCTGAAAGACATAATCCTTCATCCCCCAAACAGCCAGCAGTCGAACTCTGGTCTTAGCAAAATTTTAGAAGTTTCAAATTACTATACATTCTAGAACTTTGGAGACCTTCAAGATTGGTTCCAGTGATTCAAAACAGTATAGTAATTAATGCAAAACGCTGAGACATTAATATAATTTCCTGTTGCAGATAAGAAAACAATTGAACATTTCATATTTAAATGTTACAATCAGTAACTTAAACCATTCACACCTGAACCCATTGCACTCTGATTTTTGCTCTTCCCCTTCCACTGAAACACATCCGGCAGAGATCACCTATTACTTGCTGGTTGTTAAATCCAGTTCTCAACTCTTGTCTTACCTGACCTCTGAACATTTAACACTGTCCATGTTTGCTTTGAAATTCTCTTCCCTTCGTATCAAGGACACCATTTCCCCCTGCTTTTCTTTTTGAATTTCTGGCTATTTCTTTCCTTTTTAAAAAAGATTTTATTTATGTATTTGAGAGAAAGAGAGTAAGTGTGACAGAGAGAGAGAGCACAAGCTAGGGGGCAGAGGCAGAGGGAGAAGCAGACTCCCTGCTGAGCAGGGAGCCCAATGTGGGGCTCCATCCCAGGACCCTGGGATCATGACCTGAGCTGAAGGTAGATGCTTAACCAACTGAGCTACTCAGGCGCCCCTGGCTATTTCTTCCTTGATTTGAACCTTTAATGTTGGTAGTTCCTCAGGTTTTTTTGTTCATCCCTCTCCTTCTCTGCCTTCCCCTCCCCTTTTGCTTTAGTCACTTTTTTTTAAAACAGCTTTATTGAAATATCCTTGGCATATCATAAGCTGCACATATTTAAAATGTACAGTTTAATACATTTTTCCTGTGAAATCATCATCATTATAAAAATAATGAACATACCCATCACTCCCCAAAGTTTCCTCATCCCATTAGTAATCCTTCCCTGCTACACTTTCTCTTCTCACCCAGCCCCTAGATTGGATGTGTTTTCTGTCACATTATGAATGTTACATCTAGATTAATTTGCATTTCCTAAAATTTTTTATAATGGAATCACGGGTTATATACTTAGGGGGAGGTGTCAATCTTCTTTTACTCAGGATTATAACTAAGACTTATCCGTGTTGTGTGTATCAATAGTTTATTCCATTTTATTGCTGGGCAGTATTTGATTATATAGATGTAACACTGGTCATTCACCTGTTAATAGACATTGGGTTGTTTCCAGTTTTGGATTGTTGAAAATAAACCTGCTATGAAAATTGAGACCCAAACCTTTGTGTGGTTATATGCTTATATTTTTCTTGGGTAAATTGCTAAGGAATGGAATAAATGGGTCATATGACAGATGTAGGTTTAACTTTTTAAGCAGTTGCCAAGCTATTTTTGAAAGTGTTTCCACCAGCAGTGTGTGAGCTTCCCAGTTGTTCTTCATCTTTGTCAACATTTGGTGGTGTCATTTTAAAAATTTAGACATTCTACTGGGTGCATATCTCATTGTAGTTTTAATTTGCATTTCCCAGGTAAAGATATTGAGCATCTTTTCATGTGCCTATTGGCCTTTTGTATATATTCTTTAGAAACGTATCTATGGGGCGCCTGGGTGGCTCAGTTGGTTAAGCGACTGCCTTCGGCTCGGGTCATGATCCTGGAGTCCCGGGATCGAGTCCCGCGTCGGGCTCCCTGCTCGGCGGGGAGTCTGCTTCTCCCTCTGACCCTCCCCACTCTCACGTGCTCTCTCTCTCTCATTCTCTCTCTCAAATAAATAAAATCTTTAAAAAAAAAAAAAAGAAACGTATCTATGCACATTCTTTGCCCATTTTAAAAAGTGGGTGGTTTCTGTTGTTGAGCTGTAGGAATTCTTCATATATTCTAGATATTAAACCCTTAGGTATATGATTGCTAATATTTTCTCCCATTCTGTGTGTTGTCTTTTCACTCTTTTTGTGTCCTTTGATGTACATTTTTAATTTTAATGGAGTCCAATTTATCTTTTTTTTTTTTTTGCCTGTACTTTTAAACATCCTATTAAAGAAACCACTGCAAAATCCAAGGTCATGAAGATTGTTTCCTTCTAAAAATTTTTACTTTTTAGCTCTTAAATTTAGTCTTTGATCCATTTTGAGTTAATTTTTGTGTATGGTGTAAGGTAGGGGTCTAACATCATTGCCTGTGGATAGCCAGTTTTCCTACCATTTGTTGAAGAGACTCTTCTTTTCCCATTTAATATCAGCATACTTGTCGAAAATCAGTTGACCATGGATGTGAGGGTTTGTTTCTGGGCTCTCAGTTGTATTCAGTTACTCTATATGTCTATCCTTGCAAATTTTTGTGGAGAACTGATTGTTTTGAGTATCTTAATTTGCTAACTCTGGAAATCAGATTCTCCCTCTTCGGTGATTGCTTTTGTTACTTGTTGAGGGGTGCAGCTGTCTGTTTTGTATAGTGACTTTTCTACACTATTTCTGTAGTCTATATTCCTTGTTGTGTATGGTTTGTGAATTGTCTGTTTCATTGTGTCTTCAGTCAGCCTATAATCTGACAGAGATTTCTCCAGTTGTCTGGATCTAAAAAAACCAAAGTTTGTACATCTCTTTAAATCTTCTACTGGATGCTGACAGGGAAGCTGCTGAAGCTAGAGCAGTTCTTGAAACAAAGGGAAACCTCTGCTGTGGTCCATTAGGGAGCTACCAGACCATACAAAACATACAACCCCAAATTTTTGGAGGACTAGGTTCTTAACTGTCCATATTACCCCATCAGCCTCTCTAGGAACTCAGGCCATGGTCCCCACAGCCACAGTGGGGCTCAGAAATGGTGGGGGATAGTTGCTGGATTACTCACATAACTTTTAAAACAAATTTTAGCAGTCTTGTCTATCAGACAGATCCCCTGGTTGCTGTTAAGTGTCTGATCAGGTTTCAGAGTTCTGAAATCATTGATTCTGACAGACTTTTCCCCAGCTCAGTCGTTGTTTTAGAGGAGGGACTAACCCCTGGAGCTTCCTCTGTGATGTTACTTATGACCTGTTTTGAATTAATGTTTGCCTATGGTGTACTGTATGATTTGAAGCTCCTATTTTTCCTTCTGCATACATGGGCGTCCAGTTGTTCCAGCATCATTCATTGAAAAGACTATTCATTTTCAACTAAATTGCCTTTATACCTTTGTCAGAAATTAGTTGTTCTTATATATGTGGGTATATTTTGAGACTCTGTTCTGCTCCGTAGATTATACTGTCTTGACACCAACATCACACTGTCTTAATTACTATGCTTTTATAATGTCTTAAAATCAACTAGTGTTAGCCCTTCAGTTTTGTCTTCTTTATTGAAATGGCTTGGTTCTTCTAGGTCCTTTGCATTTCCAAGTGAGTTTTAGAAGCACCTTGTCAATTACTATCCCCCCTCCTCAAAACACCTAGCTAGGATTTTAATCAGATTACATTGGATCTACTGATCAGTTTGGAAACATGATACCTTCTGATCCATGAACACTGTATATCTCTTCATTTATTTGAGTCCTTAATTTCTCTGAGCAGTGTTTGGCATTTTTAAATGTCTTGTACCCCCTGTGATATTTATCCCTAAGTATTTCATTTTGAGGGGATGCTATTGTAAATATGTTTTTAAAATGTCAATTTCTAATTGTTTGCTCCTAGTATATAGAATATACCAGATTTTTGTGTATCATCATAACCCACTAAATTAACTTATTCTAATAGCTTTTTGTGGATTCTGTCAGATTTTCTACATAAGTCATCATATTGTCTGTGATAGACAGTTTCACTTATTTTCCAGTCTTGATGTTTTTCTTTTTCTTGCCTTGTTGCCTGGGCAAGAATCTCTAGTACATTGTTGAATAGAAATGATAAGAGTGGTTATCATTACCTTGTTTCTGGTTTTTTAGGAATAGTATTTAGTCTTTCACTTTTAAGTATAATGTTGGCTCTAAGTTTCTCATAAGAATTCTTTACTGGGTTGAGAAAGTTCATATCTGTGCCTGGTTTGCCAAGAGTTTGTTTTTTAATCCAGAATGGATGTTGAATTTTTGTCAAATGCATTTTCTACATCTATTAAAATGACAGTATGGCATTTTTTTTTTTTTAGTTAATCTGGTGACTTGAATGTTGGTTGTTGGTTCCTACATTCCTGGAAGAAATCATACTTGGTTATAATGTACTATCCTTTTTAATAGAGAGTTAGATTTGATTTGCCAAAGTTATGCTAAGAATGTTTGTGTTTATGCTTACATGAGGTAATGGTTGATAATTTTCTTATGATATCTTTGTCTTGTTTTGGGACTGGAGTAATACTGACCTCATAGAATGAGTTAAGGTATATTCCCTCCTTTTTAATTTTTTGGGGGAGAGTTTGTTTTAGAACTTGTATTCTTTTTTAAATGATTGATAGAATTACTCAGTTATTTGAAACAATTTATGTAGAACTGCTATTTTTTTTTCTTCAATATTTGGTAGATTTCCCTGAGAAAGACATCTGGGCCTAGAGTTTTCTTTGAGGAAAGATATTTAACTACAAATTCAATTTCTTTACTAGTTACAGGGCTATTCATGTTACCTGTTTCTTCTTGAGTGTACTTTGGTTGTTCTGTTTTTCAAGAAATTTGTCTGGTTTTTTGAGTTATCAGAATTTTTGGTTAAAAGGTGTTTGTAATAGTTCCTTATATGTTTTCAATATATGTAGGATCAGTTCTCATGTCACCTCTTACTCCTGATATTGGTCATTTGTGTCCTCTCTTCTTTTTCTTATTAGTTTGGTTAGAGGCATACCAGTTTTATTGATCTTCAGAAAGAAACCACCTTTGGTGTTACTGATTTCTCTCTCTCTCTCTTTTTTTTCTTGGTTGCAGAGTGTTTTATTATATGAGTATTTATTTATTCATTCTCCTATTGATTGATACTTGGCATAAGAATAATCTTAATGGGAACTGTGTAACTATGTGATGAAAATGACAGAACCTTCAGGATATGAATAAATGGACACAGGTAAAATACTCCAGGATGGCAAGGTTAAAGATGTAAAGATATAAAGATGCCAGCTGTCAGAATAACTTGTAGGTTTATTGCAGTTCTACCCAAAATACCATTAGGTTTTAAAAATCATAGCAAAACCATTCAGGAGTTCATATAGGTGAATAAATATTTAAGTTGATGTTAAAGTTCTGAAAAAAGAATAGGTGGAGAGAAACCTAACTATAAGATATTAAAGCATAATGAATCTATAACAATTAAGAACTAGAGTGCCAGCACCAGGATAAAAAGGAGCAATGGGATGATAGCCCGGAAATGGAACATGTTGGATATAAGGATTTAATATATGAGAAAGGAAACACACATCCATAGGGAAGGGAAGGATTATTTAACATATCGTGTTAGTATAACGGTAAGCAATTTGGAGTAACAGAAATTTAGATTTTTAAAAATATCACATACTAAAATAAGTTCCAGATGGTCTAATAATTACATAGAAACAACAAGCCAAAAACTTCAATTATATATTGATTGAACCTAAGAAGGGGAACAGTTAGAATTTGCAAAGGACATGGTTGACAGATTAGATTACATGAAAGTTTAACTTGTATATCATCCAAAAATGTAGCCAAATGAAAAAAATATAGCAGACTGGGGGAAATATTTGCAGCAAATTTCCATGGGTTAATGTTCTTATATATGAAACCCCTATGCAAATATAAAACTGGGTGTGGGACAAGATTGGACAATTAACTAAACCGAACAAAATAAAATAAAAATAAAATAAAAATTTTGTTTGGAAACCAAACAAAAATAAACAGGGAAAAACTCTTTAATGCAAATTAAACTACTGAGGACTTACCATGATCCACCCATTAAATTAGCACAACTCCCATGCAGGCCAGAGTAGGGTGCAATTAGTAGATGCATAAATTGCTGGTGGTCTTATATATAATGTTATAACCATTTGAAAATCATTTCCGCAGTGTGTTAAGATTCATAAAAATCTCCATACTTTTTGATCCAGAAATGCCACATCTGGGAATTGATCCAAAGAAAGTAAAACTAACCCCCCCTTTCAAAAAACAAACATGAGCCCAAAGATGTTCACAGAATTGTTTCAAAGAATGAAAAATAAGAAACAACCTAAATAGCTAATCAAGGGAGTAATTAAAATTTTCATTATATCCCATAGATAGAGTACAATGCAATAATTAAAATATGGTAATAGAGATTATAATTGAAAAATGTCATAAGGGTGATTTTTTTAAAGTGAACTTTCAAATTGTCCATACAATTTGATATAAAAATGATTAAAAGGAAATATGTAAAAATGATAAACAGTTATTATGGAGGGATAGTGGGTCCTTCTTTTCCTATTCTCTATGATCCAATATAATGCTAAGCTGCATGTAGAGAAGTATACCACCCAGATCAGGGGAGGTAATGGACCTGTATTATGAGAAGAACATGGGCTTTGGAGATGTTTAGATCTGAGTTCCAGTTCTGCTTCCACTTAACCTAGTATGAGGCCTTGACAATTACATAACAACTTTGAACATCAATTTCTAAATCTGAAAAAGGAGCAGATACATTTTCTTCATTGGCATATAGATTAACAATAGTAGATGGTAGTTGTTGATAAAAATACTCTTTTAGTCACATCACATCTGGAATAATATATCAGTTTATAAGCAACCATAAATCGCAGTGGCAAACAAGTAAGGTTTATGTCTGGCTTATGTTACTTATTAGCTGCAGATTGGCTGTGGCTGTGTTTTATGTTCTTTTCACTCTAGAATCAGGGTGGACTGGAACGAAAGATGGTGAAACCAAAGGAGAACTCATAAAGGTCTGCCTAGAAGTGGCATACTTCCACACACATTTCACTGGCCAAGGCTAATGTCAGTGGCACTGGAATAATCTTATTTAGAATAAATATATATATTGTGACAGAGTGTGTCCAGTTCTTGCTGTTGCTTTAAGGGTGTGACAACCTGAAGTATGTCCAGAGGATCAGGATGGTGAGTAATTCTGCAGTCTCCCCTGAAATACAGTGAGAAGAGTTGAAAAAGAGGGACTTGTTAATGCTGTCTAAAATACTTGAAGAATGGCTGTCACTGGATATGGAATATGACACTGATGGGTAGAAATTGCAGCATTAGGTATTTTGACTCAGTATAAAGGAGCAGGGTGGAAAGTGGATAGAAAAGGAAATTGTTGGTTGTTTTTAATATCTTACTTCATTTATATTCTTCAAAATAACCCTATGAAGTTGTGTGTATGTGTGTGTGTTTATGTTTAAATATTGGAGGAAGAAACAGTCACAGAGTGGATAAGTACCTCTGGTCATATGGCAAGTAAATAGCAAAACCATTTTGGAATCTAGGTCTATGTGATTGCATCTCTTTCCACTAAATTTTGCTACTCTTTGTAGGGCTTCATGCTTTCTTATAATTAAAATGTTAATATCAGCCATCTTTTGCCTGACAAGGTAATGGCCACTCTTCTCTCACCTCTAAATGGGTTCAAAAAAAGTGTGAGGAAAAGTTGAAAGGAAGGTTGAACTCTAAATTGGTGGTCTGCAAACTTATGTGTTAATATGCCCCTCTCAGTAAAATAATTTAGCGTGTGTGTGTGTGTGTGTGTGTGTGTGTATGTCATATCTATTAAGCTATTATACTAATATTCTGTTATAAAGCAAAAAATAGAAGTTACAAAAGTTAAGATTTTACATAAAATTTTAGATATTTTTATAAATTAGGTTAGAGATTTCATGTAAAATCTCAACTTTTTAAAACTTAAATTTGTAGGTAGATAGGTACTTTTTCTTGTATCCCTGTGGATTGTCTTGTGTACCTTCTGAGATGCATACCCCCAACATTGGAAGTCATTGTTTTGGATATGTTGGACTCTTTTTTCAGTATGAGGATTCTGTGATTCTGTTTGGCCTGAGTTTTCTTGAAAGGGATAATAATAGCTTCATTGCCTTTCAGAAAAATTTTTAAGATAGTCTGTTACCTAAGACAAAACTCTTAAGTTCTTCACTGGCATTCATTGTGTAAATTAAGCCTGAAAACCACATAGATGAAAGGTGCTTTTCCAGATAAATTGTGATAACTTCATGAGCATTACAATCTAAAAAGTGTTTGTAAATAGGGGTTATTACTAAGTAATAAGCCTCATTTCTGTGTGTGGCACAAGCAACTGTCTCTTTATTTTAGTCATGACTTCTTTATCTAAATCTGCATGTATGTGTCCAAAACTTACTGTACTCATATATTCTAAAATGAATCTGAAATTTGCCTAAAGAGAAATATGAATATTTGTACTTGGGAAATTATTTTAGCACTGTTTTAGAATGGAGCCAGAAATCTAAATTAGGCTAAGCCTACTGGATTAAAATCTTCGTAGAGAGATATCTTTTAAGAAGCAAAGGAGTTATTTGCATTGTTTGAGGGAGGAAGTGATCTTCTTTTCTGCATTCTAGTCCTTGGTTATCAGACATTTGCCCGGTTGGTACCTCACAATTAAGATAACTTTCTGGTTAGTAACTCTCTTGGGGATAGATTTTTTAAGTAAAAGCCTTCCCAGTTCACAGAAAGCAGAAATGCAAATCTGGCCTTTAAAAGATGCTTCTATATTGAGATGAAATTGTAGATCAGCAGTGATCTTTTCCATTTTTTTTCTCATCGTGATACATTTGTACAGATTTTTCAGCATGACATACTGCAGTTTGGTGGTAATTGTAGAGGAAGTGTTGCTTACAAGTCAGATTAAACTCTGTTTAAACAAAGAGATGGCCAAATTCAGCTACTTTTTCTGCATGGGTTTAAGTGGCCCACAGGCCAGGATTTCCTTGATAGTAACTTCTAGTGATCCTTTTTTCTAGAAAATTACCCTTGAAAGGTATAGTTTAGTTTGGCATTTTTAAGTTGTCATATTCTTTTATTCATTCAGCAATCATTCATTGCTTCTTTGTGCCAAGCACTGAGGAAACATTAGCGCTGATTTTTAAAATATGTATGTAACTGGTATAAGCCAATAGAATTACTGTTGCTCACAGCAGCATACTGTAGGAATCCCTGCTCTTACACAGACCTGTTTGTGCTTGCCAGCTCTCTTGTTCTTTTCTCTCTCCCTATGTCCCTTCTCCTCCCTCCCTTCCTCTCTTCATTCCCTTCCTTCCCCTCTTTTTGTAGCTCTTTCCTTCTTTGAGATAGTGACCACAGGCAGATTATGAAGTCAGATCATCTAAGTTTAGGAGAAACTATCTATGGTATTTACTGTATAACACTTGCAGGGTATAGTTAGGCAGGAGATGATAAAATTCGTATTTTGCCTTCAAGACCAAATGTCACCTCACCTTTGCAGATCTCCAGGTGTGTATGTTTGTTACTTAGCTCAGAAACCATGTGCCTTTAAATGGGTTTATATTTTTCTATTTTAAATAAAATTAATATAAGCATGTTTTTATACAAGTGTGCTTTTTTAGATGCACACATTTATATGACTGGATAATTTTCAGTTAGTGTTTCTTTGATTATGTATTTTCTGAATTTGAATCCTGATATGGCTTTTGAAATTAGCCATTTTGGTGTCTATTTCTGTTACATTACAACTGGCACATTTCTTACTTTTCAGTGCTTTAATTGCCTTGTTATCTAAACTCTAGAATACATTCCAGTTAATTAAAGTCATGTGAATAATTGGGCTTGTTTTTTTTTTTTTTCCCTCTGGCTGTTATGTTCTCTATTGATGAATTTGAAGGTAATTAAAAGTATAATTCTTTTCTTCTTTAGCATCAGACAACAGCCAGCGCTTTCGAGAAACCTGTTTTGCATTTGCATTGACACCACAACAAGTGCAGCAAATCAGTAGTTCCATGTAAGTTCTCTTCAAGTGTAACTTGCAGTTTGGCCTTTGAAACCAGTAATGTCTATAATAAGTGATTTTTAAAAACAGTGTATTGGGTGAGTATTAGTGTCATGCGAATATTAGTATTGAAAATGCTATTATAGTGTTAGTTATCTGAAGAAGTTATATCTCTGATAATTTGAAGAACTTTAGGAGTAACAGTATCTTTGAATCAGCTTTCATGTGCAAATTTTTAAAAATAATTGTAGTTCCTACCCTGTCTTTTCTAGGGATATTTCTGGGACCAAATGTGACTTCACAGTGCAGGTCCAGTTAAGGTACAGTATTGTCTACAGTATATATTCAGTGTTTAAAAGTTAATATTCCTTAAAGAGTCTTAAAAATTATGTAATTTTCAATAAGTATATTGAAAGTATTAGGTTTAGATGTTTGGGTGAGGGAAGACCTTCTCCTGATATGAAATATCCTAATTTTTATACAGTTTAGATTTTAATATAGCAAGTCATGTACCATATATCTAACCACCTTTCTCTGTTTTGGTTGCCTTTAGTTGGTTGAGAAGCTCCAGCTAACGATATCTTTAAATGATATGATAGTGTGAGCTCTTTAGAACTACTCTTTTGTGAATGTGCAAAGGATGACAAACTACTGTAAATAAGGAACTAGTACTTAGGTTAAGTGTCTCACAGACTACCAAAAACCCAAACAGTCTAATTTGCTTTGTTCTGTATTTTAAATCATTAATTTAAAAACACAATTCTAGATTTCATGAGACCTCTCTTGATAGTTTTGCAAAGACGAATGGAAAATTTTCTAGCATGGATTCACAGTTTCCCCTTATTCAGTGTCTTTTCTTAGCTCATTTTTTCTAAGGATATCTAAGAATTCTTTTATGTTAATATGTCTCTCTGTCTTATATAAACCATCTTATGGTACTCTTTTTACTCTTTGACTATCCCTGTAGGAACCTAACTGCTCCACACTAGTCTTGTCGCAGTAGGGATACAAGAGGAAGTACAAGACCGTTGTTTTCCTCCATAAGCTGTTTTCCCTCAAGTGGGAAGGATCAGTCAAACAGATAGCCACACAGTCTCACTAATTGGATCTGAAGTTGTGTGTACAAATTATAAATTCATTAGGAGGTCAGAAAAGAGGATAAAGCACCTACTCAGTGCTTTAGGGAATGATGTGAAAAACTCTGATCTTGGCTTAAAAATACAGTGATGAAAACAGAAAGCAGAGGAGAGGTTGAAATCTTGATTTTATTATTTTTTTAAAATTTTACTTATTTTTAAAGATTTTAATTTATTTATTTGAGAGAGTAGGGGAGACAGAGCATGAGCAGGGGGGAGAGGCAGAGGGAGTGGGAGAAGCAGACTCTCTGCTGAGCAGGGAGCCTGAGGTGTGGGGCTCCATCCTAGGACCCTGAGATCATGACCTGAGCTGAAGGCAAACTCTTAACCAGCTAAGCTGGTTAACCACCCAGGCACCCCTGAAGTCTTGATTTCAGAGTGCACTGACAAAGATGTTCCTATGTAAAAGGTACTTTATCCTCTGTCGGGGCAGAATGTGATAATGACTGAATAAATTAAAGGACTAAAGTATGATGCCTTTGTAATTATATATTGTTGTAATTTTGCTTACTTCTGCATCAGCAGTTTTATTTTGTTCATACTGATATGTGACATTATCGTTTGAAACTGTTTTTTAAACTGTTGCTTAGAGCCGCCCATAGGGGTCTGTGCTAGGTTCCCCCCACCCCCCAACACACACTCTCTGAACCAAAGTAGTACTGCTTTGATCTGTTTTGCATGTTTGACTTCTGGGTTAGTTTTCATTTGAAGAAAGAAACCCAAGACTAAAATAAAATTTGAAAACCATAGTTCTAGAACAAAAGATCTAGTTCCTGTCTTCAGTATTTTATATTAATATGCATGCATTCTATAACACAGCAACAGGTATGGTTCACCTTCCAAAGGAATGTTTTCTTTTTAAGATAGATCAGCCCTCTATTTCAAAGGTTTCGAGGGAACCTTGGCAGTTAAAAAATGGTTCAGTCCAAAAATAAATAAATAAATAAATAAATAAATAAATAAATAAAAATAATGGTTTAGCCATTTTCAATTCAAATTCATCTCCAGAACTTGATGAAAAAAGGACCATTTTGTATTATAGTTGGTAATTGTTAGGTGGTTCTTTGCATTTTGATAAAATGGTTATTTTTCATCCTAATCCTCTTAAAACCCTCGTTAACAAGGTCTACAATCCCCGTGTATTATTTAAGTTGGGAGTGTATACCTATTATCCTAATTATAAATTGTGTCTAAAGCATGAAAATAATTTGGTCAGGATTAGGGTCACTGTTTTCTCTATTAGATTCCCAGTCTCTTCTCATTTATGTACCTGTTTCCCCTCCCCACCACCATGAACTCCTTCACAGCAACTTTCTGCTATTCCTCTTTTTTCTTCTTTTCCCTTTGATTTGTTAGGGTGCCTTAGATTTTCACCTTTTACTTAAATGAATAGGAGTCGACTTGTCATATAAATCATTCTTTTCTGTAGCTTCAGGCAGCCAGAGTCTGTGTTTTAAATTTATCACTGCATTGGAATAATTTATTAAAAACTTTGTGGCATCCTTTTACTGTTGCAGTATAAAAGATTGTCCTGTAACAGGTTTTGCTGGGGTTAGAGATGATCCTGTGAGCTTTGACGTCTGTGTATTTTTATCTGTGTTGCTATGTATATTTCAAGAAAATCTTTGTAGATCAGTAATTCTTAACTCCTTTATGGGTGGGTCCCTTACCCTTTGAGAATCTGATGGAAGCTACAGATTATTTCCCCATACAGATGAATGTATATATGTACATAGAAAATTGTCCAGTTTGTGGGTCCTCCCACATACAGATTCCATAGCCGGCAGGTTAAGACCCTACAAGATGTTGAGGGAAGATGTTTGTGTGTGATGACTATTTCACAGAATTCAGATAGGGTTCTTTTTAACATATAACGCAAAGATGCTGTGAATGTTCTATAAAGGTGGGATGAGCTGGGATGCCTGGGTGGCTCAGCTCTTTTAAGCGTCTACCTTTGGCTTAGGTCATGATCCCAGGGTCCTGGGAACAGGTCCCACATCGGGCTCCTTGCTCAATGAGGAGCCTGCTTCTCCCTCTGCTTGGCGCTCCCCTTGCTACTTCTTCTCTCTCATAAATAAATAAAATCTTAAAAAAAAAAAAGGTGGGATGAACCTCAGCTGTATATTGGGAATAAGGAAGTTATTAAGATGTCTTAAATAGCAAATTAATAACTTGTTTCTTTATGTAAGCATGAACAGAGTGAGAATTTACAAATTATGTAACCGTCCATAGTTTTTCTAAATGATTATGAGTTTCTAAAATAGTGTTTTAAATGTTATGTGGATATAATTGGGCTCCCTGCTTAGCAGGGAGTCTGCTTCTCCCTCTGACCCTCCCCACTCTCATGCTCTCTCTCTCTCTGCCATTCTCTCTCTCAAATAAATAAAAACAAATCTTTAAAAAAATGTATGTGGATATAGTACAAATATTATTTTTCAACACCTTCACTTCTCAGGGAATAATGGAGTACCTTGGCTTAATGGATAGAATTTGGTCTTAGGGATGGACTTACAGCATTTTCAGTATGTTCTGCTAAGAACCAAGAAATGACTATTTTATAAGCAGATAAGTTTGGGAGATACTGTGTATTATATCTCCCTCTTAGAAAATTACAGTGCATGTTACCCTAGCTCTGAGACGTTCTTTATTAAGATAATTTAATTTTTTGATTCAGAATGTCTTTATTCCACTACAGAGCCTTTTTTTCCTCCCTGGAACATGCTTAAGCAAATGATCGGCAATATTATGAAGACAACTGTAGGTTGATAGTTGTGATCATTGAAACTCTGCATTGACAGAATTATTTATTTTCAGTTTGTTTAAATGTGCTTATTCATCATGTGAAATGTCTAGCTCTAGTAGTTTTTGTTAAGTTTAGCAGCCTTTTAGATTAGCTGTTGAACAAAAATATTGAGGTCATTCTTTAATAAAGGAAGTTAAACATGTCCTTTATTGTTTAGGTTTTGTTTATCGGAAACCAGTTGTCCACAAGAAGATCACTTCCCACCCAATCTTTGTGTGAAAGTGAATACAAAACCTTGCAGCCTTCCGGTAAGTCCTAAAAGCTATTTTTTAAATGCATTGGCAACATAGCTATCAAGTAAGTCATGACAGCTGTTGTTAATCATAGTTTTTCATTAAGAAAACATCTTTATTTTGGATGTATATTCATGTGACTGTGTAAAACACTTGTACCAACTATGTATGATTAACAGCTGTGACATTAGCTGTGGAGACAAAGTCTAGGACTTGGGAGTTGGGTATGGCAGTTTTAGTGTTATACTGGATTTTGAGGGACAAATTGTTTCAACAAAACCTCAGTAGTACTCATGTGAATCTGGAAGCCTGCGGTAGAATAGGGGAAGAATGCTGTGTCTTAAACAGAGAATGAGCGTGCAGGCTGTTATTGGTCACCTTTAAAATGATCCTTATATACTTATCCAAGTTCTTTATGAATTCATCCTGATTCCTAAGTTTTAGAGATTTGTAACTTCTATTGCCAGTATTATTCTCAGGCTTACTATAATGAGACTGTAGGGTTGTTTAGAGAAATAATCTTGTAAATGTTTGCTTCTCTAATTTTTAATGAAAATATTTATATTTTCCGGTATGTAGTTTGTGGGGGGTTTTTGTTTGTTTTAGGAATGGAAGTTGAAATGATTGTGGAAATAATAAGTGGAAATAAATGATATTTCATCCTTAGGGTTATCTTCCACCTACAAAAAATGGTGTGGAGCCAAAGCGACCCAGCCGACCAATCAATATCACCTCACTTGTCCGATTGTCCACAACAGTACCAAACACCATTGTTGTTTCTTGGACTGCAGAAATTGGAAGAGTAAGTAAATTCTTATTTCTCCTAGATTTTAGTATTATAAGGAAGGGTTAATCTCCATGGCTACCTGAGCTTATAGGTAAATGATACTGTAAAATGAGTTGCAAAAGGATTTATTTTTGTCTCATAATGAATTTTCAACATGTTCCCATTTAAAAAATGGGATCATGCAGTATTCATTGTTTTATAACCTGATCCTTTCACTCAGCCATTTATCATGAATGTCTTTTTATGTTATTACGTGTTCATCTGCATGATTTCTAATGGCTAGGTCATATTCCAGTATGAATATGCCATAATTTAGTCTATTCCCTATTGTTGAGCAGTTAGTTGATTTATTGATTGATTGATTCATTGCTGTTTCAAAGATCATCCTAGTAGCCATGCTTTTGCAAACATATATCATAATTTCCTTAAATTCCCAGAAGTGGAATTCCTGAGTCAAAGAGCATGCAGAATTTAAAGAAATGTTGTGTACTTTGACACATTGCCTTACCAGAAGATGTACAAGTTTATTCTCTGACTTTCAGTGTTTGTGTGCCCCTTGACCCATACCCTATCAATACTTTTATCTTCTTTAAAATCTTTACCAAGTTTAGTAGGTAAATAAACGCACCATGTTGTTTTGATTAGTGCTCCTTTTATTACTGAGATTGAACATATTTTGTTGTGATTTACATTTTAAAATTATATCCATATTTATTTCTCTATTGCTGTTTTTCTTATTTATGAATTCTTTATATATTAAGACTTAACCTCTTTCACATGTTGCAAATATTTGTTTCCAGTTTGTTTGCCTTTTACTTTTATTTATGTGATTATTTAATATTTCGAGGACTTAAATTATTATAGAGCCAATTTTTAACCAGTGTGTGTGTGTGTGTGTGAGTGCGCACGCGCGCGTGTGCATGCGTGTGCTTTCCTCCTCAGTCCCCATCACACTGAAGTCTGTCTGCCCTTCCCAAGCTTACGTAAATATTTGTTTATATTTTCTTCTGGACTTTTGAGGTTTTTTGTTTTACCTTTAAATAATCCATCGCAAGTTCTGTGTGGTGTGAAATAAAAATTTACTTTCATTTTTTTCAGTAGCCAGGTGGTCTGACACCATTCACTAAATAAATGCTGATTCAGAAGCCACCATTACTATGTATTTGACTTTTATTTATCCTATGTGTGTTTCTGAATTTTTTTATATTGTTTCTTAGTCTTGCATTCTTTTTCTGGAAAACAATTTCAGAATGTTTTTGATTATTTCAGTTTTATCATGTGAGTTCATGTCTATTCATTAATTCATTTGAAATTCATTGAATGCTTACTGTATGCCATGCCTTTACTGAAAACTGACAGTACCATAGCGAGAAAAGAAAGTCCTCATTCTTTTAGAGCCTGAGGTCTGGAGCCAGGTGGTCAGACACAAAAAGGTGAACATACTTATCAGAAGGACTATGGAAGGAGAGGTGTGCAGTGATTTTAGAGTATATTAAAGGGTACTTTGAATTAGGCAGAGGTCAGGTAGGGCTTCGCTGAGGAAGTAGTGACTGAGCCAAGAGTTAAGAGAAGGGTTAGAAGGAAGCAGTTTGGGCGAAAGGTTCAGAGGACACAACCTGCACAACAGCTCAGTGGCCGGGGTGAGCCTGGTTCTTTTCAGGAAACTGAGAGGGAGCCACTGGGGCTAGAGTGCAGAGAGTGGGGAAGAGCAGTGTATAGGACGAGGCTATAGAGTAAGAAAGGGCCAGGCCATGCAGGGCCTGTGAGGTACTGTTAATGTTAAGGATATTCTCTCTCTCTCTCTCTCTCTTTTTAAATTTATTTATTTGAGAAAGAGCATGCTGGAGAGGGAGAGCGTGCACGTGCACAGGCACGGGGGAGGGACAGAGGGAGAGGGAGAAGCAGACTCCCGAGGAGCAGGGAGCCCAGTGCAGGGAGCCCAATGCAGGGCTTGATTCTAGGACCTGGGATCATGACCTGAGCCGGAGGCATACGCTTAACCGACTGAGCCACCCAGGTGCCCCAAGTATATTTTCTTTTTAAGCGAGAATTTTACAGTAGTATATTTCTGTTTACAAAAAGTCATTCTTCAGAGTGGTAAACAGTTTGAATGGAGGCCAGAATCATGCAGAGCAGTCACCTCTTAGGAACAAGCTATTGCTGAAGTATTAGTGGAAGAGAGTGGGTGGTAGCCTAGAGTGGTGGCAGTAGGGATGGAGAGAAGTCAGGGGTCAGTAGGACTGAGCAAGAAATTACAAGTAGGGGCGGAGAAAACCAGGAGATGTCAAGGATGACTCCTGGGTTTCTGGCTGGAGTGAGAAGATAAATGATAATATTACCGAGATAGAGGAAACACTGAAAAAAGATTGAGTTTAGGCGTGTTTTTTGTCATTTCATTGCTTTGGAGGAAGGAGTGTTGGAGAACTAGATGAAGAAGAAAATCATGAGTTCAGTTTTGAAGTTTTTGAGTTTGAGATGCCTGGGAGACATTCTAAATAGGCAATTGGTATTAGACTCAGAGGGTAAGTTTGGGCTAGAGAAGAAAATGTGAGCTAAGGGTGAGGGAGGCTGTGAGGAGAGCAGAAGTGTTGGAAGAGTAATTACAGAGAGGGAGCCACATTCCCCTGCATTGCTCCCCAAAATCTTTCTGGGAATTGGAATGAGATTGCTTTAAATTAGTATGCTGAGTTAGGGAGGATTAATTTATTTACAGTATTTAATATTTCCATTCCAGGAGCTGTATGTTTCTCCCTTTATTCAGAACTTTTATGTTCCTCAGTCATTTAATAGGTTTTTTCTTATAGATCTTCCATATTTTTTATTAATTCCTGTATTGTTTATTGTTATAGTTGCTGTTAAGTAGATCTTTTTTCTGTTATATTTTCTAAAGACTTTATTTATTGTTGGTTTATTTAAAAGCTAGTTATTGTTGAATATTTACTTAATACTTGCATTCATATATTGGTTCCAACAGCTTTTTAATTGGTTTCTTGGTTTTTCCAGGTGGGCAGTTCTGAGTTTGAGAAGATGTATCAGTTATATAAATAATGATAATCCTAGTACTTATGTCATAATTTCTTGTTCTCTGTTGTGCTGGCTAGAACCTGTTGTGCTGGCTAGAACCTTCAGAACAATGTTAAATAATGGGAGTGCTAGTGGACATGCTCAACTTGTTCCTTACGAAAATGAGAATACTACTTGTACAAATAGTGATGTAATGAATTTTTGACAGAACTTAATTACATCAACAGTATATATCTGTGTTGCTCTTTTACTGGATATCTTTGTGAGACACGGATTTTGAATTTTATCAGAATCCTTTTTGACACCTATCAAGATTATATTTTTTTCCTTTGCCTAATTAAATATATCACCATTAGGTTTTTGAAATCCTTTTAAGTGTTTTACTTCTAGTGTACTTTGGGAGTTCGCCTTTGTCTCCCTTTTTGAAGAGGGTATTGAAAAATGTTTTTTGTTTTGTATTGGGTTTTTTGCCTGTGGGTGTGACAGGTATAGCCTACCAGGGTGTTTACAATGAACTATGAAGGAAGTCCCAAACTTTGGCAAGAGGAGGGAAATGTGGTGCTGGTACATAGCATTAGAGGAGAGAGGAAAGCCTTTCAAACCTCAGAAAGAAGACTATGTTCAGTGATTTGAAAGTGGTCTACTAGGTAAGATCTTTGTATAGACCACAGTCTACAAGTTAGAGACCTTCTTTTTGAAGTAAAACATTGAAAGAAAATTTTCTTTACCAAAGCCCAGAAGATAACTTATTATAATGTTTTTCTTGCACTAGTTTTAATTCAACTTGTAAGGATGCTCTGTTCGTTTGCATACGATCCCTTAGTGTCTTGGGGATTATTAGTTACCACTGAGAAGTGTTAAAAATACATCCGCAAAGGAAATAGCAGAGTTAGTGTTAGCTAAAGCTAAGGTGGTAATCATATTACAGTATATAAGTGTGTCAAATGAACGTGTTGTACACCTTAAATGTACACAGTGTTATATGTCAGTTATATCTCTCTTTTAAAAAGACAATAAATTTTTTTTTAAAGAAGAGCCAGTATAGTGCTTGAAGGAAATAAGTGAACTGTATTGTAACTTCTTATCCTGCCTCAGGGTAATCACTGCACTTAGCATTTATTAAACTCTCATTGTTTATAGAAAAGTTACTTAGATACTGGTATAAAGGACACTTCATGAGTAGATTATATCTTAATATGGAGAAAATGTCCTTTGAACTTGATAGACAATTTTGAAGACTTTTGAGAAGGCATTTGACAAAAACATCAGTGTAAGGCAGTATTTAGGAGTAGCTGGAATTAAGGAGCACTTTGAAGGGTTATCAGAAACAGTATATTATTTACCTAGACGAGATAGCATGCCACTGTGAAGGTTTGGGGTTTTATGCTGCTGATACAAAATTGAATTCCATATTATCAGTACAAGTGGCATTTGTTAATACCTGACATTCTTTTTGCTGCTGCTGCTGCTTTTTTTTAATTGGGTTACATGTTTCAACTAGAGTGAACATACCTTTTCACTGAACTTGTAGTTGTGGTTTCTACTTGATCTCTCCTTAAAAAATTATAAAAAGCCTGAGGGGGATTTCTAGTACTGAAGATTCAAGCTGTCAGTACATAATTTCACAGTGTTAATTAGCATTTCTCCGGTTTCTGTCATACTCAAAATATTAATCAAATCAATAATAAAGGTGAATAAGTTCCCCCCCCAGAGGAAACCTTTTAGTTTTATTTTAGATTTGTGTGTTGTATGCTCTAAAGTTTAAGCAAGTTTTAAGGTTCCTTGTAAATTAGCTTTTTTGATACTTCATTTTTTCCCCATAAAATATGTAACATATGAACATGGATAGGTTTCTGAACTCTAAATGAAAATTCGGCCTTCCGGAGGATACTGAGGATATTTTCTCTTGTTGTCAAAAGGGGAATGCATATTTGAAAAGTCTGAAAGTTGGTTGGGAGAGGGTCAAAGCAAACAAGGTGTGTTATAGCAAGAACTGTCGAGAACTCCACCAGCCTTGGCCATTAAGTCCACTGTCCTGACAGCCGTATTCTTTCTTCCTGGGTTCTAGTGCCAGCTCTGTCACCAAGCAGATGCATGATCATGAGCAGATGACATATCTTTTCATGCCTCTTTTCATGAACTCTTTACTTAGAAAAATATTTATCCTACCTGTCTCGTATAGGCCTTCTGCGAGGTTTAAATTAAGTAGGTAATATATGTTAAGAGTGCTTCAGAAATTGTCTGTAGCTGTAAGCTAGAAGGTGGCAGTAAGTGTTCTTCCTTTTGCTTCTTTCCAAATCTCTTGATCTTCTTCTTGATCCCAACACCAGATGGAAAGTGGCCCTTCTCATTTAGATCTCTCTCCTACCCTTAATAAGCCTCAGCCCTCTTTTCTTCCTCTTATCCAGTCATGTACCCTTCACTCCGCCTTGGCTTTATTGATTAACTGTTTTCTTTGTTCCCTTCTCCTGCACCAGTCCTCTGCTGGCAATGGATATTCATCTATTCATTGGCCAAACCAGCAGCTTCTCTTTGAAAATCTTTAATATTCCCTTTGTGATAACGGCCCACGTAGGGTCTTTTAAAACTAGTTAGAGGTATAAAGAGAGATTTGATGAGGAAGCCAGTCTAATTTGTAATTTTTAAATAGCTACTATTTTAGACCTGTTACCTACTAAATGATGGTTTATGGTGATTTTGACATCTTACTGGCCTTGGTTTATATTTCAGTTTTAACAGTGGTTGTTTTTTTTTTTTTTTTTTTATAGAGGTGCCTCACATTGATTAGCTTCGAGCATAGGTAGTCAGATAATAGACAAGCATGGCAGACCTGACTTTATTGCTAGAAAGTTGCAAAATTCTTTTACTTCTCTATACTTCCCTTTCCTCATCCATAAAAGTAGGTTTGTGACCACCTCAGCAGCTTTTTGGTTAGGACTAAATTAATTCCTGTTCATGAAAACACCTGATAGTGCCTGGCCACACAGTAGGTGTTTTAACGAGCGTTAGTTTTCTTTCCCTATCATTGTGGGATTAAAATAGATGTACTATTTACTTACGTATGTTGTTTTTCTACATCTTTTTTTTTTTTTCCAGAACTATTCCATGGCAGTGTATCTTGTAAAACAGTTGTCCTCAACAGTTCTTCTTCAGAGGTTACGAGCAAAGGGAATAAGGAATCCGGATCATTCTAGAGCTTTAAGTACGTATGATAAACTTATTTCATTTATGCAGCTGAACTATTTTGGTAAAGGTTAGAGTAGTATATTTTCAATGAAAGAAATTTCTTTTCACTAGAGCTTGTTATAGAGGATTCAAAACACTGAAAACTTGTTTTCGGAATAAAGTAAATCAAGACTTAGAAGTAGTTTTAATATCTTTGTTATGACCTATATTTTATAATCTCTATTTTACTGACCTTAAAAGTAACTTTAGAAAGCCAGTAAATGAATATGGAAGAATATTTTACTGTAACTTCATAAAATAAATGTTTATGGAATTCTGGGAGACAGGAAGGAAATCTTGGCATGTATTTCATGAGAATTATTTTGTATTTAAGGTTTATCCAGGAGAATTGTGCAGGGTACGTGATGACTATATCCCTGCATTAATAAAGTAAAAAGATAGTGGGATGGTAAAAATAATAACGAAGCAGGTTCTGTTAATCAGTTATGTAGGCCTTGGACAAGTCACTCTACTTCTCTGAGTTTCATGTTCCTCATCTGTAACAAGAGGTTGTTACTACATGATTTCTAAAGCTCCTCCAAAGTCTGGGCTCATAGTTATGAATAGCTAGGTGGTTCATAGAGTTGTGTAGAATTTGAGATGCAGCAAGGTCTCCAAATTGACCATTCTGGCCTCAGTTTTTGAGGATGAAGGCCAGAGGTTGGCAGCCTTTCCCCGGAGGAGAAATAAGTTCTTCTTTTGTTCTCTTCTTTGTGAGAGGTAGATTCTTTATGGATGGATGGATTCAGAGATGGGGATGGACACAGGGAACAAAACTTTTACAGGCAGGGATTAGATAGCTCCTCTTTAAGGGTTCTTGATGTGAGTTGATTAATGAAACCCACTCTCAGATTTAGTTAGGTGTGCACACTCTGGTGAAAAGAACTCAAGTAGTAAGGCCAGCTTTTCTCTCACTTTCCTCTGTATAGCTTTTATCTTTTTTTTTTAGCTTTTATCTTTTTTTGCTCACCTGTTTCTGTGCCAGAGTAGAAGATCCCACCACTTCTGAATAGCAGAATGCCCTCAGTAGTTCATTAAAGGACTTTTCTGCATTAAAAGAACTTTTTTTAAAATGCAAATAATCCTGAGTCAAGAGGAGCACACTTTTGGCTAATGCCTCTGTAGACACTCCTCAAAAGACAGTGGAGAGTTAGAATGACAGCACTGTTTTTTTGTGGGTCTAGGGGAGAGGAAGCACCAGTTGGCAGGGACAAAGAAGAACAGAGACAGACATCTGCTTTGTAGCACCATCTGGAGGGAGAGTAGGAAGGTGAGCCTAGGATTATTTTATTTTCTGGAAGGAACCACTGTTAGTCACTATTAAGCAGCAACAACTTCTTAATTCAGAGGCTAGCTATTTCATCTCTGATAACAATGCTGGAAGTGGAGAGTAGTTGCAGAGTGAGTGGGATTTTTGTGACGGTTTATATCTTATTGGCCTGGAGAACCAGTAAAACATTAATTTGGATCCTACTGGTAAGATCTTCGTTGTAATTGAGCAAAGAACAGATTGGTTGCCTCTATACTATCTATAAAGAAATAACTTTCTGAATAAATTAATTGTGTAATTAAAAGATTGTGTAAAACAACTTGACAGAAGAAAATGTTGACAGGTTTCTCCAGATTTTTGAAAAATCAAATGGCCTAAAAATATATTCATTGTAAGCCATTCTTAATCTTATCAGTAAATTCTGCTGGCAGAGTTGTATTCATCAAATCAGGCACTATTATGTTCTTGAAAGAATAAACTTAGTAATATTGAGGCTTTTCACAGAGACATCTACTCTGATTCATTTGGTTTAGTAGATTTAGTAGACTTTTGTCTTGTGGTTTCCACCTTTGTGTAGAGTTGTCTCCTCTATCGCAAAGGCAGCCCTTGACTAATTTCTGGTCACGTTCCTGTCTCCTCTCCTTCTTCCCTGCAGCAGTTGGCCCTAGTTTACTCAAACACTACTCCCCCTCTCTCAGTACACTGCCACTGCAAGAAAATTGGGGCTACAAGAGGTGAATTCCCTCAAGTGTCCATTTCTTCCTTAATCTTAGTGCCGCCATAACTGCTTTTTAGCTTATCCACACTTGTACCTGTCCTTATTCTCTTCAGTCTTAGGAGGAAATGCCCCTTTTTCTGCTCAAAGTTAATCTTGTATTCATTAATTCTTCTCATTCAAGAAATTAAGAGTCTACGGTGTTCCAGGCACAGGAGAATATAGCATTAAACAAGACACACACCGTCTCTGCATCCCTTAGAAGTTTGCAGTCTGGTGGGAAAGACAGAATTAAGTGATTGAACGAGTCATTAATGAATTGCAGTTGTGACATGTGCCTTAAAGAAAAAAGACAGGGAACTCTGGAGGTAACAACAGAAGAACATAGTCCTCTCTGGTGCTGTGATGTTTCAGATAAGATTATAAGGGTGAGGAGGAGTTAAGCCCCAAGATGAGAGGGGAATATGCCAAGAGACAAGGCCGGTGGAGCTAGAGAAAAGAGAACAAGGGAGGAAGGACGGTGGCCAGAGGGATAGCCATGGGGTGAGTTCGTAGAGATGACATAAAGGCAGATAATAGAAAACCCTGAAAAGATTTTTAAGCAGAGTGACATCGTCAGATTTGGGCAACGAGAAGGTTGCTCTGAAGACTGAATTGAGGAGGGGCTGGACTGATAGGATGAGGCCACTGAGGAACCTGTGGTCCAGGTAAGAGGTGATGGCATCTGAAACGTACGTAATGGTGACGGCCATCGAAATTGATGGCTCGAGAACTGTTGAAGGGTAGCAGTGCCGGCAGATTACATGCGGGAGTGAAGGAAAAGAAGAAGTCTAGGAGCAGTTACATGGTAGTGCCATTTACTGAAATGGAGAACAGCGTGGAGGAGATTGAGGTACGGAGGAACGATCAGAGTGTCTGCTTACACTAGTATTTGAGATGTCTGTGGGACATCCGGGTGGGGATGCTCAGAAGCAGTGTTATGAGACCTCACTCCCTCATTTATCTGCTCTCTGTCCCTCTATAAACTCTTCTTGTCAGCCTTCCCTGTCAGGTCTTTCTCATCCTTTAAAAAATACACAGACAGGCTGTTCTCTACTCTAGATAGAGCTCTGTGTTCCTCTGGTTGTCCCCATCCTACTTTCTTCAAAGAGTGGTCTACACTTGCTGTCCACCTCCTCACCGCAAGCCATGGGCTCTTTTCACTCCTATCGTTCCACGGATGTCACTACTGACAGTCTGACTGCCAAATTTAAACTTTCTTTCCAGTTTCCATCTTAGATATTTTTGCTGCATTTCCTTCCAACCTCTTTCTCCTTGAAAGACTCTTCTCTATTTTTTCTCCATTACTTGCCTTCAGTGGATTCTCTTAAGGGAAGCATCCTAGGTGTTTGTTTTCCCTGGGGTGTCATCCCCAGTCCATTTTCTGCATACTTTACTTAGAGATAATCACATCTAGTCTTACGGTTTAAATGAGCACCAGCTCCCAAATACCTTCATCCCAGACCTTCCCTCGAGTGTCAAATATAGCTATGTATAGCTGGCTAACTGCCTGCACCAAAACATTCCACCGGTTCCTCAGATTCAGTTATTTAAAACCAAACTCACCAAATCCTATCAAACTTCCACCCTAAATATTTCTCAAATCCATCTTCTCTCTCTCTCTCTCTCTCTCTCCCCCTCTCCCTACCATCGCTGCCCTCGTTTAAGCTCTCATATTCTTTGTTTAAAAAACCTATTCTTAAGTAATATATCCCTCTTTGTTCTTGGCCCCTCTTCATATCTCTCTCTTGGTAGCAACCTAAGTGATTAATGCAGATCTAATCTTACCATTCCCTTGCAATCCATAGCTTCTTCACATAGTGAAGTAAAAACTCCCAACTTTGTTAGCATGACAGATGTAGCTTTCCATGAAGTGGCACCTGCTTACTACTTCCCAAGGTCATCTGTATTCACCCTTCTTCTTATACGTTATATTCCATAAATACTGAATTCTTTTCTTTTATGCACTGCTCTACCAGTATTGTTCTCTGTGCCTCCGAACTTCCCTTTTCTTGGCCTGACTCCAGTTATCCTTCTTCATATTTCACTTTTTCCAGGAGGCATCTCAGAACCCCCAGAGTGGGCAAGTTGACTTTGGGGAGCTAGGTCCTTGAACACATTTGCATTAGAGCACATTACAGATGATCCCACTGAGCATCTTTACTCTCTACTAGACTCTGAGTTCCTCTGGGCAGGAATTTAATCTTACTTATCTTTGAATTCCCCGTGCACAGTTCCTGGCGCATAGCAGATCCTCAGATTTTTTTGAGGTAAACTGATTAAAAGAGAGGTAGAATAAAAATCTGGTCTCTGTGCCTCTGTTTCCTTGCCTATAAAATGAAGTATTGGCCTTAATAAGTTCAGGTGTTTACAGCCTTCAAGTTCTAAAAGGATGACTATAAAATAATCTGATATTAAGGAATGATAGAAATAACGAAACAAACAAAAAACCCAACCCGAAAGCAGCAGAAATAGAGAAATCTGTGATGATGAAATTTTGTACATTTGCAGTGTCCTGTGTGGTAGCTACCAGCAACATGTGGCTCTTGAGCTCTGAAATGTGGCCAGTGCAACTGAGGAACTGAATTTTAAATTATATTTAATTTAAATTTAAGTATAGCTACGTGTGACTGACTAGTGGCTAACTCTCATAGGTCATGACACAGAGATTTTTTTAAAAGATTAAATGTGGCTTGCTATAACTTATAGGTCAAATAATAAAATACTGTTAACCACTGCACTCACAGTGACACAGGAAAACTTTAATTCCCAGGAGACTTCCCACATGTTGGTTGATGTTTGCAGGGTAAATATTATGACTTGTCTTTATTTTTTACTCCCTTGCCCACACGTTATAAGGATTTGCTTACTTTATTTTTCCTCACTTTCTTGTGATTAAATTTAACATGGTGATTCTCCCCCCTTTCTCTTCTTTCTTTTGGTTATATTTTTTGAAGTATAGTTTACAAAAGTAAAAATTCACCTTTTTAATGGTACAGATTGATGAATTTTACAGGTGCATGGAATCATGAACCAAGCCACATCAAAATATAGAACATCCTTCATCCCAGAAAGTTCTCCTGTGGCCTCTTGCAGTTCATTTCATCCCCTTATTCCCCGTTCCTGTAACCATTGACGTGATTTCTGTCTCCATAGTTTTGTCTTTTCTAAAATGTCAGATATTTGAAGTCCTGCAGCCTGTAGCTTTTTATGTTTGGCTTTTTTAACTTTGTAAATGCTTTTGAGGCTCATCCATGTAGTTTGTTCTTTATTACTGAGTAGTATTCCATTTATCTGTACCATCATTTGTTCATCCATTTATCATTATCATTCAGTGGACAGTTAGGTTGTTTCCAGTTTTGCATTATCACAAGTAAAGCTGCTAGAATATTTACATTTTGCATATGGATATTCCAGTTTTGTAGACATAGGTTTTTGTTTCTCTTGGGTAAATATTTAGGGCTCAGATAGCTGGGTCACATGAAATGTGTATGGAAAACAGACTGACAGTTTCTTATAAAATGTATATGCCATTTGTACATTCCTACCAGTGATGTATGTGATTTCGAGTTTTTCTCCATCCTCACTAGTGCTTGGTATTGTCAGGCCGCTTTGATTTTTGGCTATTCTGGTCACTGTTTAGTAGTATCTCATTATGGTTTTAATTTGCATTTTCCTAATGACTAATGATGTCACATGCTCATTTGGTATCCTTACGGCTTCTTTGATGCAGTGTCTGTTCAAATCTTAAGAACCACAGGAGGTTTAAGCTGAAAAGATTTAGAGATTATCTAGTGTGGGTTCTTATTTTGCTAGAAGCAAAATTAAGCTCAGAGAGGAGGATTGACTTGTGTAAGATAACTTAATTAGTTTATGGATAAATATAAAACTCAGTTGTATGGGGAAAAAGCAATTTAGAATTAATATATTTTCAAAATTTAAAAATAGAACTAATAGAAAAATAGAATTAATGTATTAACATATAAAGTATGGTAATATATTTTATTATCTGAGCTTTGGAAAAATTTATAAAATAATATTGGCCTAAAAATATTGGTCATAATTTAAAAGAAAGAAAAACTTCATTCAGTTTCTTAGAGTTATAAAAGGAAAAGGTTCTGCCATTAGTTGAATATGTCAGCTTACTATAGAAATTTCCTTTATGTTACTGCAGTGCAGTTTTTGTTCCATGGATGAGAAATAAGGAACTTACAGGAAATACAGTCAGTCTATAGATATATGGTTGTTTTTCTTCTTTTGCCTGTGATAGAAATTACAAACCATGTAATTGTTTTTATCTTTCCGTCCAGTTAATTGGAAATAATTAGATTATTTTTGAGTTCATTTTTTTAAAGCTTCCTCATTTTAAGTTTCTTATTCTTTTTCTTTATGTTACATCACTGATGTATCTTTAATAAACATGCTCTGTTTGTTTGTTTTCTCTTCAATGAATGTCAGTTAAAGAGAAATTGACCGCGGATCCAGACAGTGAAATAGCTACAACCAGCCTAAGGGTTTCTCTACTATGTCCAGTAAGTGTTAACTAATACTTGCTTTCCAGAAGATTCAGCATACATTTTTCTCCTTTTCTGAAGTATTTCCGGTATTTGCAAAATGATGTTTACTTTTGAAATACGCCCATCTTTGTCACAGTTTCTGAAAAGTAGAAAGACATTATTATTTAGTCATAGGATTTGGAATCTAGCCAAAATTTTAAGTCTGTAAAAATTTTGTACTCTTAGTAAACCGTGTTTAAATATTGCTTGTGATTAATGATTAGACTCAAGTGTAAAGTCTTCAAATAAGGAATGAGCATTATCTTGGTATATTTATTAAAATTGCATTTTAAAAAATAGTATCCTTTTGAATAGAAATCCAGCCACGATTTACCCACACATTCAGTTTAACCATTTTGCCAACAATGACTACATTGTAAGACTCCACCAATTAAAAACCGTTCTATTTAGCCTGAATAACTGAATTGGTTATGCATATAAAAATAACCTAGAAATATTTTTAAACCAGAAAATGAGGTCAAAATCAATCATTTGTACAAAGTGAATCTGAGGTCCAAAACATACCAGATGATTAAACTTGCAGTGAAAAAGTTTCCCCCAAAAATGTGTTAAGATCTATTTCTTAACCAGTTTGATGTTAGGTCCACCAATTGTAGGAGTGGTAATTGAATGTGGCTTTCATACAAAAATATGTGAAAAACTGGGAGTAAATTACTTTGACATTTTAATTACCTTTTGTTCTATAATTAATTAAATTAATCGTATCTAAATTGGGGAGAAAGTATGAAAATAAGAGGACACAGCTGTTTCCTGATTTGCCTGGATTGTTCAAAGCTTTTAATATTGAAATCCTACTAATCTAAGATGAAGATGAAGTTACTGTGTTCTTAAACAAATAATTTAAACAGAAACTAAATTTTATTTGTCCTACATCTTAGTCTTTTGTTATTTATAAAATCTCAAAGACAAGATGAAAAAGTCATTAGCTCACAAATTAGTTTATAATACTGTATTTGATGTAGCTCTTAAAAAACTTTTTTGTTGGGCGCCTGGGTGGCTCAGATGGTTAAGCGTCTGCCTTCGGCTCAGGTCATGATCCTAGGGTCCTGGGATCAAGTCCCGCATCTGGCTCTCTGCTCAGCAGGAAGCCTGCTTCTCCCTCTCCCACTCCCCCTGCTTGTGCTCCCTCTCTCGCTGTCTCTCTCTCTCTCTCTGTCAGATAAATAAAATCTTTAAAGAAAAACAAAAACCTTTTTTGTTTTATAATACTGCTAAGGGAACCCTTATTCATTATTAGGCTTTTGTAAAATTATAGAAATACAGTGGGGTTAATAAAACCCCCAAATCCTATCACTTCTATATATCCTTCTATCTTTTTATTCCTTACAGTAAATCTTAGGGAAAATATTTTGATTCCAGTCTTTTTAATGTTGTTATTAAAATTCTTTGCCAAATATATGATGCAATCAATGACAGAACTGAAAGGAGAAATAGGAAGCAACACAATAATAGTAGAAGACTTGATACTCCACTTTCAGTTATGAATAGAATAACCAGACAGGAAGTCACTAAAGAAGCAGAGGACTTAAACACTATAGACCAATTGGACCTTTCAATATATATAATACTCCACCCAACAACAGCAGATTACACATTCTTCTCAATGCACATGGAACATTCTTCAGTATAGACCATGTGTTAGGCCGCAAAACAAGCCTTAACAAGTTTAAGTCATACGAAGTATCTTCTTTGACCACAGTGGGATGAAACTAGAAATTAACAGCAAAAGGAAAACAGGAAAATCCACAAATCAGTGGAAATTAAACAACACACTCTTAAACAGCCAAAGAAGTTGTCACGGGGAATTTAGAAAATGTCTGGAGACAAATGAAAATACAATACACCAAAACTTATGGGATGCAGCAAAAGCAGTAGGAAGAGGGATGTTTACAGCTGTTAATACTTACATTAAAAAAGAAGGGAGATCTCGGGGCATCTGGGTGGCTCAGTCGTTAAGCATCTGCCTTTGACTCAGGTCATGATCCCGTAGTCCTGGGATCGAGCCCCGCATCGGGCTCCCTGCTCGGCAGAAAGCCTGCTTCTCCCTCTCCCACTCCCCCTGCTTGTGTTCCCTCTCTCGCTGTGTCTCTCTCTGTTAAATAAATAAAATCTTTAAAAAAAAAGATCTCAAATCAACTATCTAACATTATGTCTCAAGATGCTAGAAAAACAAACTAAACCCAAAGTCAGCAGAGGGAAGGAAATAAGAAAGATTAACACAGAGATAAACGAAACAGAGAATAGAAAAACAATAGAAAAAAAAAGACCAAGTTTCTTTGGTTTTGGTTTTTCAAAAAGATCAACAAGATTGCCAAACCCTTAGCTAGACTAAGAAAAAAAGAGAGGAGACTCCAATAGCCAAAATTAGAAGTGAAAGAGAAGATAACTACAACTGATGAACTGATACAACAGAAATAAAAAGGATTATAAGATACTACTATGAACAATTATATGTCAACAAACTGGATAACTTAAAAGAAATAGATAAATTCTTAGAAACATAACAACCTACCAATACTGAACCATGAAGAAATAAGAAATCTGAACAAACCTATATCTACTGAGGAAATTGAAGCACCAGTCAAAAATCTCCCAACAAAGAAAAACCCAGCACCCCAGGCTTCACCAGAGCATCCTCCATAATGTTTAAATAAAGTACATTTAACACCAGTCATTTTCAAACTCTTCCAGAGAATTGAAGAGCAGGGAATACTCTCCAACTCATTCTCTGAAGCTAGCATTACATGATCCCCAGACTAGACAAAACCAAACCACTAAAAAAAAAAAAAATCACACACCGTGACCAAGTGGGATTTGTAGCTGGAATGTAAAGATGGTTCTGCATACAAAAAATCAATGTGGGGCAGCTGGGTGACTCACTTGGTTAAGCATCTGCCTTGGGCTCAGGTCATGATCTCCAGGTCCTGGGGTCGAGCCCCACATCAAGCTTCCTGCTCAGCAGGTGGACTGTCTCTCCCTCTCTCTGTGTCCCTTCCTACTGTTCACACACACTCTCTCTCTCAAATAAATAAAATGTTTTTTAAAAAATCAGTGTAATATACCACATTAACAAAATGAAGGACAAAAACCACATGAGTATCTCAGTGGATTCAGAAAAAGCATTTTGCAAAGTTTAGTACTTTTTCATCATAAAAACACTCAACTAATAGGAATAGAAAGAAGCTTCTGCAACATAATAAAAGCCATATATAAAAAGCCGACAGCAAACATGATACTCAGTAAGACAAGAATGCCCACCCTCATCACTGCTATTCAACACAGTACCAGAAAATCTGGCCAGAGCAATTACACAAGGAAAAGAAATAAGACATACAAATTGGAAAGGAAGTAAAATGATCTCTGTTCATAGATGTGATCTTTTATGTAGAAAACCCTAAAGATTGCACAAAAAAACAAAATAGTGTTACAGGATACAAAATCGAGATACAAATTTAGTTGTGTTTTTAAATACTAACAATAAACAGTCCAGAATGGAAATTAAGAAAACAGTCCTATTTACAATAGCATCAAAGAGAATAAATTACTCAGGAATAACCTTAGCCAAGGAAACAAAAGGTTTGCACACTGACATTGCTGAAAGAAATTAAAGACATAAATACATGGAAAGATATCCCAGGTTCATGGATTAGGAGGCTGATTATTATTAAAGTATCTATACTACCTAAAGTGATTTACAGATTCAGTGTAATCCCTATCAAAATCCCAGTGGCATTTTTTTGCAGAAATAGAAAAAAAAGTCCCAAAATTCCTGTGGAATTTCAAAAGACTCCATAGAGCCAAAAACAGTATTTTTAAAGAGTACAAGTTTGAGCCCCCACATTCCCTGATTTCAGAACATACTACACAGCAACAGTAATTAAGATGGTGTGGTACGGACATAAAGATAGATAATGTAGACTAATGAAACAGAATAGAGAACCTAGAAATAAACTCTTGCATTTATGTGCCAAGTTACCTTTCAATAGGGGTGCCAAGACTACGCAAGGGGGAAAAGACAGTCTCTTTAACAAAGGGCGTTGAGAAAACTAGATAGTCACATGCAAAATAAGGAAGTCGGGCCCTTTCTTTATACCACAAGCAAAAAAGAACTCAAAATGAATTAAAAACCTAAAACATAAGACCTTAAACTTTTAAACTCCTAGAAGAAAATGTAGGGGGATAGCTTTGAATTTCACAATGATTTCTTGGACATAACACCAAAAGCATAGGCAACAAAAGCAAAAATAGACAAATGGACTACACCAAACTTAAAAACTTCTGCATGTCAAAAACAGAAAAAAATGAGAGTGAAAAGACAACCTATGGCATAGGAGCAGATCATGTATCTGATAAGGGATTAACAATCTAAGAAACTATTCCAACTCAACAACAATAATAACCTGATTAAAAAATGGGCAAAGGACTTGAGTGGACATTTTTCCAAAGAAGATTTACAAGTGGCCAACAAACATGGAAGGATGTTCTGCATCGCTAATCACTAAGGAAATGTAAATAAAGCCACATGGGTTATCACTTCATACCCGTCAGGATGGCCACTATCAAAAGAACGAAAGATACCAAGTGTTGGTGAGGATGCAGAGACACTGGAACCCTTATGCCCTTTTGGTGGGAATATAAAATGCTGCAGCCATTGTGGAAAACAGTGTGCAACTTTCTCCGAAAAAGTAAAAATAGGTTTACCATATTATCCAGCAATTCCTCTTCTGGGTATATATCCAAAAGAATTCAAAGCAGGATCTCAAAGAGAAAATTTGCACAGCCATGTTCATTACAACATTCATAATAGCCAAGAGGTAGAAACAACCCAAATGTATATTGGGCGATGAATGGATAAAGAAAATGTGGAAATACATACAGTGGAATATGATGAGCCGTTTAAAAAGAAAACCCTGTCATATGCCACAACATGGATGAACCTCTAAATCATTCTGATGAGCAAATAAGCCAGTCAAAAACATAAACACTATGATTCCACTCATAAGAAGTGTCTAAAGCAGGGATGCCTGAGTGGCTCAGTTGGTTAAGCGTCTGCCTTGAGCTCAGGTCATGATCCGAGGGTCCTGGGATTGAGTCCCATATTGGGCTCCCTGCTCAGCGGGGAGCCTGCTTCTCCCTCTTCCTCTGCTGCTTCCCCTGTTTATGCTCTCCTCTCTGATAAATAAATTAAAAAAAGTGTCTGAAGGAGTCAAAATCAAAGAAACAGAAAATAAAAGGTGGTTACCAAGGACTGAGGGGAGGAGGAATTAGTGTTAGTGGGTATCAAGTTTCAGTGTTACAAGATGAAAAAGCTTGAGAAATCTCTTACGCAATAATGTGAATATACTTAACACTACTCAACTGCATGCTTAAAAATGGTTAAGGTGGTAAATTTAACGTTACATGTTTTTTACCGCAATAAAAAATATAGGCTGCAGAGTCATGGGGTGGGTGCTTAAGTAACCAGATAAATTTTTTTAAGATTTTATTTCTTTGTTTTTGTGAGAGAGAGAGAGAGAGAGAGAAAGCACGAGCATGCGAGAGCACGAGCAGGGGAGAGGGGCAGAGGCAGAAGCAGATTCCCCGCTGAGCAGGGAGCCCGATGCAGGACTCCATCCCAGGACCCTGGGATCAAGACCTGAGCTGAAGGCAGACGCTTAACCCGCTGAGCCACCCAGGCACCCACCAGATAAATGTTGTAACAGATTATGGTGTAAAGGAAGCTGGCATTTTTTTAACATTTAGGAAAATAGCTCAGAGACCAAGTAAGTGGAAGGTAGGAAGAAGACAAAGATTAAAAAACAAAACAAAACAAAAACTACTTATTCTACCCTCTTTCCCCCTCAAGCCCCTATTTGTGTATTTTCCTCCCCCATGTGATTTCTTGCCATCCCAGTCCATTGTAAAATACCACTTCAGAGACTATGAGAAATTTAGAAAAGTACAGAAGCTTCATTTTCCATAATCACTGGAAGAAGTCTTGTTTTTCTTCAATCTCCTTTTAAGAAGTGTTTACAGTTCTTTTTTCTTTTTTTAACAAAGGTCCTGCCCTCAAGGAGCATACATTCTTTTTTTTTTTTTTTTTTAAAGATTTTATTCATTTGACAGACACAGCGAGAGAGGGAACACAAGCAGGGGGAGTGAGAGAGGGACAAGCAGGCTTCCCGCCGAGCGGGGAGCCCGAAGCGGGGCTCGATCCCAGGACCCAGGATCATGACCTGAGCCAAAGACAGATGCTTAACAACTGAGCCACCCAGGCGCACCAAGAAGTGTTTACAGTTCTAATGTATGTGATGTTTATATCATTAGATGAAGCATTTATTCATATAGATAAGCACTGTAATATAAATCTTGACGTTTTTACTTCTAGAACTAGTTTTGAATTTTATAGTTCAGGTGATGTTTATCTTACTAGAAAATGTTAATCATTTTTTGCCTCTCACACCTCTTTAATTTAGTGGGCCATCTTTAATGTTCCTTACCATATCGCCCGTTTCCTCCCTTTTTAGTTGCTGCAGCTTTAGCAGTTCATTTTAAATTGACATCTGCTTTTAAAATTCAGATTATAGAAAAAAACCTCTCTATATATAATCCATAATTATAGTACTTTTATAGATTTCTATTTGGCTAAAGGGAAAATCCCTTTACAATTATTCTGGAACATCAAAGCAATATATTTTAGGTATTTTTTTATTCTGAAAAGTAAAACTTGGTAATGACAACTCATCTATATATCAAATTTATAGAATAATAAAAGAGATTTGTTCCCTTTGAAATATGTAAATATGACGTCTGACTGTGCATTTGAATTGCCCTTGTTTTGATATACACAGCTCAAAATAAATGAGTTTCTGGGTTTGTGTGCAATTTAGCTAAAGGCAATGAAAATAATTAGAAATGTTTTTGCTCTTTGGGAATTTTTTAGTTCCGATTTATTAAAAATACAGCTGGAAGAGGGGTGCCTGGGTGGCTCGGTTGGTTGAGTGTCTGACTCTTAGTTTCGGGTCAGGTCATGATCTCAGGGTTGTGAGATCGAGCCCCACATCCCTGCATCCGGCTCCCCACTCAGTAGGGAGTCTGCTTGAGGTCGTGTCACCGCCCCCCCCCCCCCTGTGCACTTTATTTCTCTAACATAAATAAATCTTAAAAAGAACAGCTGGGAGAATGTTTGAGAACCTACTTTGTGAGATACTTTTTCCCCAGACCTGTGAATTTCAATACAAATGACTTGGCATTGGTAGAAGAAAAAAAAATAAATTCCTCGGAAATTTATTTATGAAATATTGATGATGGTAATGAAGAAGTTGTGAAATTATTCTTGATATCACTATTCCTTTCTTTTTACAAGGAAAAAATACATATTGACTTTTTAGGGTCCTTTTGATATAAGCTAGTTCGGGTATTTTCTCCTGCAGCATCCTCAGTTACTAAATAGTACTATTATGTGTTATAGTAAGGTTAGTGTCATTGGAAGACTTGTTTGGGGGCTGTTTTCAGAGTGTTTTGCCAATGATGTAAATATCCACGTGCCCTATAAAGGAAAGAGAGGAATTTAGGATTATAAGATGAAGATGTTTAAAACTCTGCTTTTCTCCTTATCAGGAGAAATCATTGTCCATTTATAGATAAGTGTTTAGGAGTTAGAGATTGTTTTTAAAATCAGGAATATGAGGAGTATTATCACATGACACTTAGTGATTCTTTGAAGCAAAGCATTTCTGTGACAGCTGATAAACAGTGCATTTGGAAGTGAACTTTTCCTATTCTATACCCATTTATAAATGTCTTTCCTTCATCCTTCACGTAGCAGTGTTCCTTAAAGACTCTGGGTAAATTTGTCAGTGTGGGTGATCATACGGGCTTGAGAATAGCTCTCTCACCAAAAAGGTGAGCTGACAAGTGAGGATTAGAGGGAGGAAAGTCTGTGAAATGATTGCTTAGAGAATAACTGCTTTTCAGAGTGTAAGTTCTGTGGCCTATAGCTTGGATTCTGAAACCGGCTTTATGTTTTACCTTCTTATGCACTGTCTTCATAAACTATCCAAAGTGGCCTACTAATTCTGCAGTATGTGGACTTTGTCTACAATTACTGTATTTGTCTAGGATTTTCCAGTCTGCAGTTTCTCTACTTAGTATTTAAGCATTAGGAAAAATACCTGCTCAGTAGCAATTTCTACTTCACAGGTAAGTTAAGGTCTGTTTAAGATATAAAAATTTAATTTAACACCACCAAGCGGTTCATTATTTGGAAAATGTTTCTGGACTAATGCAACGTGTTTTGGCTAATAATAAATATATGATTCTTCTGTTATAAGAACTAGTTTGTTCTTTTTTTGCCTTTTCATCAGGAGCTTGTATACATCAAATCATAAAAATTGAGTAGTAGAAGAGTAAAGGGGAGTGAAGAGTTGTTTAATCTTAATGTGAGCATAGAATGGAAGAAGGACTGAGCTGATACGGGTGTGTCTCCCATTAGCTTACCAAGTGATTTGAGCAGATAATGTTTCTGTACTTTAATTATAATGGGTGACATATATTGAGCACTTACTATATGTCAGGCATATAACATAATTTAACATAACTTAACACATAACATAATTTAAATCCCACAGTCTTATGATGTAGATGGTATTTTTATCCCTGTTTTACAAAGCTGAGGCTCAGGGACGCTATGTGAGATCAGGATTCCCACTGTAAGTAGTGGGGCCAGGATTCAAATCTAGGTAGTCTAACTCCAGAATTCATACTCTGGCCTGCCTCGTAAAGTACCACATGCAGCCCCCACGCTCTCCATGAGTGGTCCCTCCTAGAGCTGCTCAGTGAAGCACAGCCAAAGCTTTTCCAGCCCCCACACACGGCCATCTTCCTGCTCTATAGCACATACATTGCCAAGTGCCAGGGATAAGGGATTGAGTTTGATATATTTCTAGTAGGAAGAGACACACACGTAAACAAGTAGTACATAATCATGCACAGGGTGGAGTTGGGCACACACAGAGAAGGGAGCTGTCCGTTTGCTCTGTGTCTCTCCAGCCCGTACTTCTAACACTGTAAGCTGGCACTACTCCCCTCTCAGAAGCTTACGGCACAGCCTGGGTCCTGTTTTGTTCTTCATCACTACATCCTGTTGAAGTAAGGAGGAAACAGTGTTACTTTGGAGATAGAAAAAGAGGCCCAGAAAGGTTAAGGGCCTTTCCTAGAGGCACAGTAAATCATTGGTACCAGAACAATTATTTAGGGCTGCAAATGACAGTTAATTTCCTTGGTAGACTTCCTAGGAAATTGCACATTTCCCTGAAATTCTTCTAAGCCAAAATCCTTTTCCTCTTTCTTTCCTCATTTAACTCATATCCTTTTCAAGCCTTTATGTTTTTCAAGCTTGCAAGAATGTGGGAAATCTTTTTCTGGTTAGCAAACAGTGTGGTTATTGAAAGTAGATAACTTCTCTACTGGTTGGCCATTGTTGCCTCCAGGGGGGCCCCACAGTGGTCACCCAGCTGCACTCTGTGAGGTCGCCTCCAGGGAAGGAGCTGTGATGTGACAGCTCTCAGTGCAGCTTCCGTGCCCTGAGCCCAAGGTAGCAGCTCAGGGACCGGATGAACTAGGTTTTGTTTTTCACAGGACAGACTCAACCTCAGGTTAAGCAGCATTTGCAAGGCAAGAAGAGAAAGTCTCATAACATGGTGAAGATGCTAGAGATCTAGGGATGTTTGCCGAATTGTCTGTGATAGTGCCCAGTAAGGGAAGAAAAACAGAGTGCACACACTTGACTTCCTTCTCAGAGCTGCCATTTGGCAACTCTGCCAAACATCCTGGGGAATACATGCCCTTCATTAAGTTTTCACATGTGAACTACCCTCATTCAGAGATCAGGTTGGATGACTTTATATCTATATCCTGCAGTATTTAATAAGACATCCTTTTTCCATTTTCCAAATCCCTAGTAAAGTGGTTCTTAACTTTTTTGGATCAGAGACTTCTCTGAGAATTTGGTGGGGCGTCTGGGTGGCTCAGTCAGTTAAGCGTCTGCCTTTGGCTCAGGCCTTGATCCCGGGGTCCTGGGATTGAGCCCGGCGTTGGACTCTCTGCTGAGCAGGGAGTCTGCTTCTCCTTCTCCCTTTGCCCCTCCCCTCCTTGCTCTCAAGTGAATAAATTTAAAAAATCTTTAAAAAAAGAAGAATTTGGTAAAAGTGCTCTCTCTGGGGAAATGTACAAACTTGTAAAATTTTACATACAATTTTAAGGAGTTCGTGGTTCTTTCCCCCAAAAGCTGATCTATGAGCTTGGGGCGGGGGAATAACCCTTGCTATAGACTTTCCATAGTCACTATGTTTAATATCTAAAGAAATACTATAATTTTTTAAACATGTAGGTTTCATAGAAAATGTGTTTAATCTTCTTCCATATTGATGAAAAGTAAATATAATATGCTTTAAGTCAGAATACATATACATTGTGTTTCAGGAGATTTTTATCAAAACTTAAATTGAATAACAGTTGTCTAATATTTACTTTTGTCTCCGTCTTTTAAAGCTTGGTAAAATGCGGTTGACAATTCCATGCCGGGCCCTGACATGTTCTCATCTGCAGTGTTTTGATGCAACTCTTTATATTCAGATGAATGAGAAAAAACCAACCTGGGTTTGTCCTGTCTGTGATAAGAAGGCTCCGTATGAACACCTTATTATTGACGGGTATGTTAATTTAAAGTGTTTCCTTATACCTTGGAATGACCGTCTGTTATTTGGATTTGTTATCCATCAGGTTTAGGATGAAAATTCTATAGGTAGTGTTCTGAGTAATATATTTTTAGGATTTTCCTGATTCTAGAAATCAGTACTTTTCAAAGTAAGTAATATTGTAAGCATTTTTCCTTTTTAAGTTGACGTCCTCCTGTGTGGGAAGCGCATGCTTTACCATCTGTATCTCCTGACTTTTACCATTTGAAGTACCACAGGTTCTAAGTAGGGTATGCTTACACCTATTGCTCACATGAATCCATCTACCCCTAGCCATGCAGACCATATCAGAGAAAGAGTGAAAGCATTGTGAAACTCTGGTTAACTTAAGCTCACCCAAATTGGGCTTTTCAGTGGAAGTTAACCTGTTTTTGCAGATTTTTCTCATGCTTCAGTCATAGTTCATCAAACCTATTCCCCACTGTAAGGGCTGCTAAAACTGATCAGCATGCTGAATAGCAGCTTTCTTGGTTTTTCTGTTTCCTCTGAAATACTTGTCTCTGTCTTTCTTGTCCCCTACAGCATCACATCAATCAGGGTTTTTTGTGTTTTTTTTTTTTTTTTAAAACTCCTATGTTTTATCTGTCCTTCCAGACATCTTGGAGTGTTTCTCTAAATGTACCCCTATCCTCTAGCCTCCTTCCTTGTCCTTTTTGCCACTGAACAAAGATAAATTGTGGAAAGAAGGATCTTCTTGATAGTTCCTGTACTCGCCAGCAAAACAGTTAAGGCAACTTATCTACAGCATTTGAAAAAACTCAGGAGTCTGAAGATGTACCATTAGAAAGGGGATATATTTAACAATACAGTATCACCTGGAGCTTGAAAGATGGCAGACCAATCATGGGAAAAAAGTAAATGTGTCACTTAAATGTTTTATGTTTAATTGTTTAGAAATGACAGTGATAACTAATAAATCTAAATTAAATAATACTTTACCAACGCTGTATATTATATAGCTTTAGATCCCCTCCTCTGTCAATTGGGATCTTTCTTTATTTTAAAAGCCACACACACACACACACACACACACACACACACACACACACACACACACAGATCTATACACACATTTAAAGAAAAAATTGGAAAACAGGAATTAATAAAAGAGCTTTGTGGTGTATTTTCTGATTTTTGTTTTTACAGAATTGTGATTGTACAATATTAGTATTTTTTATCCTTTGGTTTCATTTCAGAATTTGACACTTTTACACATTTTTTTGCAAATCTCACTTCTTAATATCTGCATGATAATTTTCAAGGAGATGTAACATTCAGTACATATTTTTGTATGTATTGCTTCAGTAAGATATGCTTATTGTAGACAATTTGGATGATGCACAAGAATATAAAGGAGAAAAAGAAATACTGATGATGTGTCCCCGCTCAGAAATAACTGCTGTTTATATACCATTCACACATGGAATTGTATTTTCTTGGCCTCTTCTCACTTTCTGTGAATATTTTCCCGTATTATTAAAAATATTTGAAAACCTCATTTTTCATGGTTGTATAAGGTACCTTGTATAAGGTACCATGATCTAAGTAATACTTCCCTAAAATAGGCCTCGATTTTGAGAACAAATATAACTTGTCTGTTCTTCTTTCTTCTTTTTCATTTATACTTCTACAAAACAGAGGTGGTCTGAATGTTTTTTGAATAGCAATACTTCTAGTCTGTTTTCATTTAGAATGTGATATTCAGAGGACCACGTGTTTTTTGTAGCTTGTTTATGGAGATCCTAAAGTACTGTACAGACTGTGATGAGATACAGTTTAAGGAGGATGGCTCTTGGGCACCTATGAGATCAAAAAAGGAAGTACAGGAAGTCTCTGCCTCTTACAATGGAGTTGATGGTGAGTGCTGGTTTCCAGAAGGGTGGGGTGGTCTCCCTGCTGTTGCATAGCCCTGCTTTTCAGTATTAAAACATAACGTATTCTGGGGGCGCCTGGCTGGCTCAGTCAGCAGAGCATGTGACTCTTGATCTTGGGTTCGTGAGCTTAAGCCTCACGTTGGGTGCAGAGATGACTAAAAAAAAGAATAAACTTTTTAAAAAGTATACATTTCTGAATAATTCAGTTTATGGGTAGCTCAGTAACTCTTACTAAATTATTGATTAAATATTCAGAAGTAGTAGAGAACTCTTTAAATTCACTTTGCCAGCTTTTAAATTTTGGGGATACAAGATTAAAAGCAACATAATCTAATAAGTCATTTGTAAGGTCATGCTTTTGAAATGGTATCCTTTTGAATGTTGAAGAGATTTGGTAAAGGTTAGTGAATGTTTCTTATTCATTTATGTTATTTTTCTGGTTTTTAGTATGTTTTTGCTGGAAGGAAGCTGTGACTTTTAAAAAATGTTACCATGCATTTCTTAAGTATCCCAGGTACATATGTAATATATAGTCTTTATCCTCAAACTGCTTTTATTCTGAAGTAGACATACATTTTGATTGTTTGCCCTAATTCAGGATTGTCTTTCAAAAAAACAAAACAAAACAAAAAACCCCTTTAACAACCAATAATAAATAGTAGCTTTAAGCTTAGGGGACCAGAGCTACTACTCTTTGACCCCAGCAGTATTATAAGTCTAAACTGTAATCGATAAACCAATCCATTAGGCACACTGTGGAAGAAAAGAGAGGTGTCATAGGTCTTTTTGCCTTGTGTTTTGATCATTCCCATACAGGATGCTTGAGCTCCACATTGGAGCATCAGGTGGCTTCTCACCACCAGTCCTCAAATAAAAATAAGAAAGTAGAGGTGATTGATTTAACCATAGACAGTTCATCTGATGAAGAGGAAGAAGAGCCATCTGCCAAGAGGACCTGTCCTTCCCTATCTCCCACATCACCACTAAATAATAAAGGGTAAGTACTGAGACCTTGAAAAGTCACTGTGAAAGTTAATTTTGCAAATACAATTTAAAATATCTGCCAAATAAAATGATTATGCATGATTGTAAAACTTAACTTAGTAATCAAAGAATAGATTGGATTTTCCCCAGGTGTGTGATATTCTTGAGGGGCTGGGATAATGCATTAAAGAAGTCCCCTTGGATACAGTATTTATCATACCAAAAGATATTCTAGTACAGTGGTTCTTAAACTTTGGTGTACAGCAGAATCACCCAGAGGGCTCATTAAGACACACATTGCTCCCCTATTCCCCCATGTCTGATTCAGGAGTAGGGACTGAGAAAATTCGTATCTCTGATCAGTTCTTAGGTAATCTTAATGCCGCTCGTAGGATTTAAAACATTTACTCAAACTGGAAATGTATGCTGTAAGATTAATCCTGAGTTGAGTCTTTCAAATAGAAAACAGAGGAAGACAAGAGGAATGCTTTAAACCTGCCTCAGAGGGCGCCTGGGTGGCTCAGTCGGTTAAGCGACTGCCTTCGGCTCAGGTCATGATCCCAGGGTCCTGGGATGGAGTCCCACATCGGGCTCCCTGTTCAGCGGGGAACCTGCTTCTCCCTCTCCCTCTGCCTGCCACTCCCCCTGCTTGTGCTCTTCTCTGACAAATAAATAAATAAAATCTTAAAAAAAAAACCCCAAAACAAAAAACCTGCCTAGGAGTGTGTGAGATTGGCAGTGAAAGAAGTCAGAGCCTGAAGCTGCAGGGCACAATGCCTTCTGTTTTGCCAGCTCATTTCCCATATTTCCCATTAGTCTCCTATCAGTAATAAATGTACCTTGGTTATGCTTCAGTTCAGTTTAGCAAACACTGTTATCTACTTGAGGTAAAACACCCTGTGCCTAACATGGATGGTAATAAAATGAGTAAGTACAGTCCTAACCTTAAAGGTTTAGCATTTTGTGGAGGATGGTAAAACAAGTAGCCAGCTCTAGCTGTATTCTTAAAATAGACTCAGCCTCATGAGACATATCAGGGGTTCTCAACAAAAAGACTTCATGTTTTGCTGAGGCACAGTTGTAGCACACTAAAGGTAAATCTAGAAATAGGTGAGCCCCTTTTTAGGTATGTATCAGGAGAATGATGTAGCCCTTTGGAACTGAATAGGAGCGATTCAAAAAATCTCCTCCTGCCTGAAGAAAGAATGTTAAGTGAGAGAAGGAAGGTCCACAGAAGGCATTGTTGCAAGATTTCAAGGTTCAAGAGGGAAAGTTAACACCAGACCAAGAGCAAGCATTTCTATGCTTGGAGTGAAATAATTTTCAGGTTTGAGACTGAGGAGATAAAAGATCTTCTGTTTGAGAATATTTGTAATCACTTGAAAGGTAAAGTTGCAATAGTAAAAGCATTAATAGTGATAAATGTATCTCACTTGTTAAAAACTTTGTTTCAGGAATCTTCATAATACAATCAGATCTGTTACACAGGTTGGTATTTTCACTCTAGAGTAGCTTAGCAAACATCAGACAGCAATAAAGACATTAATAGCAGTATCATTATTCTAAAAAAGAATGAATTATTTAAACACTAATTCTACTTTAAATCCTACTTTGTGAAGACTTACCTCTGATGAAAGCCTACCTTGATGTCTGCTGCCCAACAAGCCTGACCTTGTTACTACACCAACTTATTTTATAAATCTGAGTGGGAGAAAAAGAAAAGTCAAATGGCCAAAAGCTGGTGTAGTTAAAACAGATATCGATAGAATCTTGATTCAAGATGTTTTATATATCAAACCATACTATGACCAAATACACATTATCACATTATTTCTTTAAATGCCATAATTGCAACATTAAAAGATATTTCATAAATCTCTGGGTGTGTAAATACTTTGTGGATTAAAAGCACCATTATGTTTAAGTTAGTTCTACTCTTATCTATAGTAGTCACATATGTATGTGTGGGCTGTGTGGTAATTTTGCTCTCTTGACTGTACATTTTTCCTTAAGAGAAACTTTTGAGTGTTTAAAAATCTAATATTTCAATTCTTTGGATATTTGCTTTGCTGTTTTTCCAAAAATAGTTGTGTTTATTATGTTTAGAAAATTACATTAGGTGCATTAACTACTTCCTGAGCTTCCCAGTGACCAAGTAAACCCAGATACAGTATTTACAAATGTCAGACCTTTCTCTGTTTTTGGATAAAAACAAGCAGCCTGAAAGTTTATGGCATTTTTAGAAGGATAACACCATATTCAACACTAGTGGCCATCTTACAATAATGACTATCCAATAAATAAAAACCTGAACCCTAAGCATATTGTATTTGTTATTGTGCAATGTAAAGGTGGAAATGCATTTTCAGAATATTACCACAAAATTGAAAGGAAAGTTGCCAGCCAGGAATTAGAGACAAACATTAGTAAATGTAAAACAATTTGCTGTCTTCAGCCGCCAAGGGTTTAGCATTCATCCAGAAGTTTCGTTTCCTGTTTGGTATACCAAGATGTTTTCAAAGGCTAGCATTTCATCTGCTTTCTTCTCTCTTGTAATCCCTTAGGCATTGTCAGAGGAGACAGCTAATGGAAAATGGTACTTTTTATAGATGTAAGAGGTTTAATTAATTAAGTTTCCATTAGACAAAACATTTTTATGAGGCAGATGAGAGTATATTTTATGCTTCATATTTCATTCATGAAACTGTGGTAGATGATCATAAGTAGAACTCTATTCCTAGAAATCCAGCCTTGGCCTCTTTTGAAATATTCTGATCTTGCATTGCACCATTGAAATTGTATCTCCACACCCAAGTACTTTATATGAAGTTTTACAAGCAAAAAACAGCCTCTTTATACCTCCTTTTCTCTTTATTTTCCAAAACTTACATGCCTGTTAGCCTCTTCTATGGTTGGGATAGGACATGACCCTTATGTTTGCACTCAATTTTTCCTTTTCTTTTTCATTTCTTTCTCACACCTTTTTGCTTTTTACTTAATTTTTTTGTCAAAAAAAAAAAATTTAGGGACGCCTGAGTAGCATAGTCAGTTAAGCATCCGACTCTTGCTTTAGCTCAGGTTATGATGTTGGAATCATGAGATCGAGCCTCCATCGGGCTCCACACTCAGCATGGAGTCTGCTTGGGATTCTCTCTCCCTCTGCCCCTCCCCCGTGCTCATTCGCTCATGCACTCTCTCTCTCTGGAATAAATAAATAAATCTTTTTTAAAAAGAAAAGAAGATTTAACTTCTCCGTTACTTAAACATTTCATGCTGTTCTTCCAGAATCCCTTTTTTTGTCGTCCCCCCCCCGCCCCCCGCAACAGTTCTGTACTCCCTTTAAAACCTTTCCACCACCTGTTCATTTTGGAGCATCTCTTCTTGTCTCGCTGCCTTCGTTCATTCAGCAGGCCTTGTATGCAAACAGTGTGCTGATGAGTGTGCGGGGCATTAGGAATACCAGGATAAACAGTTCCTTGTCTCTGTTCCATAAAGCTTACAAGTCTGGGGGCCAGCTGTTAACTCTACTGCTCAGATTGCTACCGTCCCCCAGGCTCGTCTATATGTGTTTTCTTTGCGAGGACGTACCTATACTTTTTACAAGAAAACACTCAGTGCTTATTTTTAAAAGGTTTCAGAATCTCAGCTGCTATAGATATCTTCCGCTCATTTCTCACTGAAGTGGCTCAGCCGCGCATTCCAAAAGTGTAGATGAGACAGCATGCAATTTATGAATGTTGGATACACCGTTGCACCCATCCATTTCTCCTTACAGCCCCTGCAAAGTGCTGCTGTATATGCAGATTATTTCCTAGTAGTAGTCTAAATTATATATTGCTTTGCTTGTCTTTTTATTTTCAGCACAAAAGCTAGGACTCATTTTGTGAGATACAGTCCCTTTGTTAAACCTAAAAGTTCAGCTAACTCATGAAAATTATGCGAACCTTTTCCTTCTTCTAGCATATTAAGTCTTCCACATCAAGCGTCTCCGGTGTCCCGCACCCCAAGCCTCCCTGCTGTAGATACAAGCTACATTAATACTTCCCTCATTCAAGACTACAGGCACCCTTTCCACATGACACCCATGCCTTATGACCTACAAGGTGAGTCACCGGTCCTTCTCTGTTGTCACATAGCATTATAAATACCTTTCATCTACATAGTCTTCCTCCGGGTGAGTCTAAGGAAGAATGGAAAGATTGATAAAATGGGGGCTTGGGCCTAGGGAACTGGGAGAAATATATACTGTGGTCATAAATAGAGATCCAGTTTCTTTTTTGCTTGGACCTTCATCAGTAGCCAGTGTTTTACTCCCAGTGGTGAATGTCATGTGATGATCTTTAGGTTTTGTGAGCTTCAAAATAGTCTGCAAGTTGTTTGGGGGTGACTTTTAGTATGTTGCTTTGAATTTTAATATTTATGAAAATTATTCTTTGTTCCCTGAATCCAGTTATAATGCAACAGGCATTGTGGGTAACTGTGTTGTATTATCTTTAAAGTAGTGCTGAATTGAGACATTGGAAAGTTTTAATTTTTGTTCCAGTGAACCTGATTCTTCCTTTTAAAAGTAGTTTGAAATGTCAGTGTACTCAATGCACAATGTATTTTGAGTTGATAATGATTATTTACATTATCAAAAAATTATTAGTTTTTCTTCTGTATCTTTATAATTTAATAATTTGTATATCTAGGGACATTTTTATTCCAAAAAAGCTATATATGCTCATTGTAGAAAATTAAAAAAAAAAATTAAAATGGAAGTTTTCCTCCACCCCTCCCCTACAGAAAAAGCCAGGGCCAAGAATCCAGTGTAAAGATTCTTGGAAGCTGAGATAGTTGAGTAGATTCTTAGTGATTGTTAGGAAGACCCTGTTTGAGCTCAGTCCAATAGAACCTTCTGCAGTGAGGGAAATGTTGTAATTTACAGTGGCCATTAGCCACATAAGGTTATTGAGCATTTGAAACATGGCTAGTGTGATTGAAGAACTGAGTTTTTCATTTTACTTCATCTTAATAAATTTAGATACCCACATCATGTGGCTAAGTGCAACCCTGTTTCTCACTTAGGCTACTGCCCAATCTCACTATCATGAACCACAGTGCTATCCATTTTGCAGGTCCTCATGTTATAATCTGTTCTTGTGTAGATAGTGGATGGATCCCCAAAGTGTTTGTGTTGTTGTCATATTTTTCACTACATCTGCTTGTTGTCCTTTCCGCCAAGTTGAGACCTCATAATAAGGCATTTTATTCACATGGGTTTTCTTGTTCTTCATTACATTACACATTGAGTGATACAGACAAGAGTGGGAATTAGAAGGGGCAGCTTGCATTGACTCCCTGGCAGCCAGGAATCAGAGCTGGTCCTTCTGTGATGCACCACCCCAGCAACCAGACACCCCTCAGCTCTCTTTCCCCCCCTCTTGCCACTGGAGGGTCTCTGAGTTAGAATCTGGTACAGATAGTGGCGAGCAGGCAAATTTGAGAAAGAAAAAAGACCTGTGCTACAGCTTGTTTAACTTCCTCCTACATAAAACTTTTCTCACCCACAAAATGTAGCTAGAAATAATGACCTACCTCATAGGCGCTTGTGAGGAGTAAATTAGAGTAGTTTGAAATGTTACTTAAGAGGAGTCGATGAGAACATTAAGTGAAAAGTGCTCTGTCAGTTTAAGGGATCAGTGTTGGATCCAACAGGGCAGCAGTGGCCCAGATCCCACAAATGGAGTTACAAGGAAGGCAAATCATGGCTTGGACTTCAGCCTTGGTAATCTAGAGATGGGAGGGATGTACAACATTCAGCTCCACTCTTCTTGTTTAAATTCTAAATGAATTTAGAATTAGCATTTTATTTGTTTCTGCAGTATTGGGGGCATTAGGGAGGGATTTTTCTTTTGTTTTTCAAAACTAAAATGATCTTTTTTCTCACAGGATTAGATTTCTTTCCTTTCTTATCAGGAGACAATCAGGTATGTTATATGAAAAAAATGCTGTTGTTTTAATTGCACATTAACATTTATAAGTATAATATGTAGCTGAGAGAGAAGATAAATTTCTTAGGAAATTCAGAGTAGCCCTACTCATTATTGTTAAGGTTTTAAGAATTTATATAAAAATCCCCTTGTTTCTACTGTGTCTGAGTATATAGTAGGAACAGTATCTATTTGTTGGTTTCCAGTACTTTTTTATGAAGAAACAGGGCAGTAAGTCAGTTGACAAATTCTTGGCCAAATATCTCCATAAGAGAAAGAGGGTGGGTTGTCTTCTTTCCTGCTGCTTCTGAGCATATGCCTCTTGGGAAATAGAATTTTGAGAATTGTTTGCATTACAAATTAAAACAAAAAAACTATCAATTTTATTTTGGTATTTCCCCCAGTTTAACATACAAGAATGTCTCTCAAGATCAAGGTTGTGATCATTACATAAGGCCATCTGATTTTGTGAAATATTTTATTAGGTATCTCAGACGTAGCAGCTATGCAGTAATATTACATTGAGGACTCTGTTCTGCTGAGAAGAAGGTTTATGAATTAGAACTGATGGGTTTTGTGTCTTCTGTTCCCCGTCCCCCCCCCCCACCGCCAGCATTATAACACCTCCCTCCTGGCTGCCGCCGCCGCAGCAGTGTCAGATGATCAAGACCTCTTACACTCGTCTCGGTTTTTCCCGTATACCTCCTCGCAGATGTTTCTCGATCAGTTAAGCGCAGGAGGCAGCACTTCTCTGCCGGCCACCAACGGCAGCAGTAGCGGCAGTAACAGCAGCCTCGTGTCCTCCAACAGCCTGCGGGACAGCCATAGCCACAGTGTCGCCAACAGGAGCGGCTCGGACACGGCCTCCATCTTCGGCATCATACCAGACATTATTTCATTGGACTGATTCCCTTGCCCCTGCTGCTCCCACCCCCACCCCAGATTAAATGAACTTGGCAGAAAGAAGAGAACTTTGTGCTATGTTTTACCTTATTCTGTTTAGAAAAGTACACAAGCGTGTTTTTTTCCTTTTTTTAGGGAAAAAATTAAAAGAAATGTACAGAGAACAAAACTATATTTTCAGTTTTACTTTTGTATATAAATCTAAGACTGCCTGTCTGATAAAACACTTGTAAAAAACAAAAAAAAAAAAAAAAGGAAAGAAAAGAAAAAAAAAAAAACACCAGTACCCACAAACCACCTTCAGTTCATTTTTTTCCTGGATTCTGAAGATTTTTTTTTTTCATCATTTGTCCTATGGTTTTGGTTTTATTTTACTTCAATGGCATTATTTTATTTGCAATAACAGAAAAGGAATTGCATGTATGAAGTTTTAAATTGTGGGCTTTTCTTTGTTGTGGGGAGGGGCCTGGGGGGATAGTTTTCATTTCCATTTTCTAAAAAGGACAGACTTGGATTCTGTTTGTGTGTGTGCATATTATATCCAGCCTTAAGTTATAAATCTCATCTGTCCCACTGCATTCCCTGTGTATTTTCAGGACCTAGCTCGTGGGGGTGTGTGTTCAGTGTGTGTGTCTGTGTATATTTTTCCATTGTTAACTGTTCCTTCTCCTCCCAAGTTTGCATTCAGTTGATAAATCAGTTGCCTGCTTCTTTCAAAGTGCTTTGAAGGTCTTGAACTCACATATGAGCATCTTTATTGATATCCCAATTGCATGTTCTCCATCACATATTCTCTCTTATTTGCTAGATACCCCCTGAGAATATGTTTTAGAGATTTGGAGTAAAGCTGTCTGGATAAGGAGTAGGCTTGGCAGACCTGTGAATAATACACTTTAGTTCTTTCTTCTGAATTTGGATTGCCAGTATTATGTACTTAAACCAAGTCTGTGAACACCTGCCTTTTTGGCCACAGGGTAACAAGTTTTCATGTAAGATCTTCATGCCAAAGTAGGAAGTAAAAATAGCTTAGAAAGCCATGTTGGGTGTCTTGTGCAGCTGACAGAGGTAAGGTTACATCACCTCGAAAAAGAAAGAAAGTCAATTATCCTAAAAGTAAATTCTCTTCGGAAAATACAGTGCACCACACATGTCAATCTAGAAATCCACTATGTGATAAACAGTTGAAATGCAAAATAGGCTTGATCCTTGGTCATTTTTACTCTCTGGATCTGAGTGTACTTCTTTTCTCAGCCTAGCTATCTTGTTTGTTTTATTTTTTTCTTCACCTTTTAAAGAGAAGCATGACATAGGAAAGTCGATTTTTTTTTTCCCCCTAGAATTCATGGATCAATCTGATCTATTTATTCATAATGGAACATGTAAATATAGTGAGAACTATTTTTCAGAAGATGAATGTGGGTTGGAGGGAAGGAAGGTGGTTCTACTTGTGTTCCAAAATCCTCTTTAGAGAAGGTGTCACGTTCTTCAGGGAGCACCTGAGGGTGTGGAAAGTATCTTCTAGCTGATGGAGAGGCTTAGGCGGTTTAACAGAAAAGATACAAAGAAGGAAGGGGCATAACAATACCAGTTTCCCAGCCTGGATTTTTCTGTCACAACTGTTCAGGTTCTCAGAGTTGTTCTCAGAGTTGATGAAGGACCACCTTAGTGTATAAAAGTGTTGTTCCAACCTTGTGGTGGTAACAAGTGACCTACTTTTTCCAGGTAGAATTCAAGATGGCTGTATCTTCAGTTGTATGATAAAATTAGCGGTTCACATGACTGTGTGGCATCTAAAAATAATATGTTTTTACAGCATCTCTCTGCCACTAAATTGTTGACTTGAATTTTGAAAAACAAGTTGGTGTTGATATGTATATGTGTGTGTGTATATATATGTATTTATAGACAAGTGTGAGTGACACGTGAGTTATATAGTCTTCCCCAACGCATGTGTATTCCACACATACATGGCTGAGTTATAGTCACTAAACAATTTGCAATAAAAACAAAAGATTCATTGTCAGTGAAAACAGGAATTAGTTAAGCTTTTTAATGAAATCTGCTATTATGGTGAGTAAACTCTTTAAGAACTCTCATAGCTATATTAACTTAGGCTAATATTTAATGGTACCATAATTTGTGTCTAAATTCAGATTGGGATAGAAATCACTCCACTTGTGGGGTGTTGTCTTCACACTGTAATAGGAAACATTTCTATTAATTCAGCTACCTAAAATGAATAGTTTTCTGTATTCTTTTTTTGTTTTTCTGTCATTGTTAGTGGTCTCAAAATTCTGATCAATAACTTTGTGTATGATGCTGAATTCCAAACTCTGAATGATCCAGTTGAAAACCCATCCCTCTCCTTTCTTCAGCCCAGTTTTGGGGATGGTGAGTTTCCCTCAGTGTCCTGCATTATACCAACCTAAGGGAAGAACAGGTAATAGGGAGAAAGAAATGTCTGTCTAGTGGCTTTGGTCATGTCTCCATAGGAGAAACGAACCATTCGATTGTCTTCTGATGTTCATTCCACTCTAAGGAGCTTGTTTCTTTGGAAAGTTGTTGACTTTCCAAAGTGTTGCATGAGTGGTAGCTATCACTCTGTTGGTCTTATGGTCGATCCTAGTCAATCAGACTGTCATGATCTGTACTAGTTACTGGTAGAGTCATGCACTGCACTGTTCTAAGTTAAAAGAAGTGCATAGTCATTTCATCTGTTTTTTCCTTAGCCTACCCTCACTCCCCCACCCACACCGACACTGACATGCTGTCTGTGGACAAATAGCGATTCTCAGTCTTTTGGCAAGCTGCCACCATCCTTGCCTTGGTCTTTCATAATAGGGTGTGCATATGATTGTGTTTCTGTCCGGGACTCTGGGTGTGTGTATACACGCACACATCTTTGATAAAATAGCTGTTTGACTTAGCAGGGTTGAAGTGGCTTTTAATTATTTTTGTGGGCATTATTGGACACCTCTTTTTAAAACAATCTGAACCTTAACCATACCACACTTGGCTGACTAATTTATTTTGAGCATTAAAATTTTTCTTCTGTTAATTTAGATATTATCACATTTCTGTATCATTACTGACTTAAGAAAGATTGCACTTAAGCTTCTGACAAATGTGATTACTTGGCAGATTTTCCTTAGAGTCAAATGTCTGAAACTGAATGAAAATATATACCAATTTTAAATGAACTAATTGTGGAAAGAACATTTTTAAACAATTCCAAGTTTAAATACATAAGATACTTCAAGATATTCAGGACTTTAAAGCACATTTAAAATTATTTTAGCAAGAATTTTGTTTTATCAATACATGTTGAATTGTTTTTTAATTGAAAAAAAAACAAACACAAAGCTTAGATTTCAGAAAGAGGGAGGGAGAAGAGCTGGTGGTCCCAGAGTGTGCTGCTGTTAATTGTTTAATTAACAAAGGGGAAATGTATATAAACAGATATAAAAGTTACCATAAATTCCATGAACTTAAATCTGTGATTCATTGCCTTAAAACTTTCTCTTAGAATTTCCATGCCGCATGCCAAACCAGTAAAATGGCTTTTAAAAATGTATAGTAGACCCATGTCAGTTTGTATAAAAGTACCAAGTGAAAATATTTATTACATGCATTGGAAAAAAATTGTTTACCTATTGAATGTTACCTGTTTATGTAGAGCTCTTTAGATGTAATAAAAGAAAAGCCTTCAGTTAATTTGTCTTCTGTAAAATAATACTGCGGGTATTCAAGGGACAGTCCCTATGAGAAAAATGATAATGCTTTGTGCTTCCAAAGCACCTTTCATCCAGAGATTTCAAAGCATGGCGATTAATTTTCTTGCAACTTGCTTTGAGGTAAGTAATGCATATACGGCCATCGTTCCCCTTTCTTTCTGAAATATGGCAAGCTTTGTACTGAACCATAGCATCTGTTTAGTTTTAAATCTGTTTAGTAATCTGCAGTTTGAGTGCTAAGAGCAGTGTGGCCTTTTTTGTAAACAACTCTAGGTGCTAAGTAAGCCAACTGGAATTTCAGGAATGAATGAGAAACCTGGACTTGGGGTAGTATAAAAAGCCTTTCCTGGGGCAGAGGTTTACATCAGAACGTGTCACAGGATCTTAGAATCCTAGCTACCAAACACCCTTAATTAGGAGCACTGAGTCAGTGAAGATGAGCCCCAGGTTCTAGTGACCGCTCCACACCACTTAGGTGCTTTTGGCAAGCTATACTTCAGATTCCTGTTTGGCAAATGAGATTAATAAAACTTGCTTTAAAACCATCCTGGGACCATTCAGTGATAGAGACATTTAAAAATCTTTGAGGGAAGGTACCCTTGTTTATTATTCTGGCCCAGAACTTCCTTTTCCTGTCCCATCTAACTCCTAGGTATCTACTGTCTCAGCTGTGGTATTCCAGATCAGCTGTGCAGGACTTGTCCATGATGAGTCAAAAGGAGACATGGGGGCAAGCCCCTTGAGCTTTCCCTGAAAGTGAAATACAGCCGTTCTCTATGGGATGCCAGAGGGGCCTCAGGTAATGAAGTTTAAGCACCAGTGTGCCCTGCCCCTGCTTGGCCTCTAAAAGGGTCCTAGGAGCGAGTAGCCCTGGCAATTTTGTATTTCTATTCACGTATTCTTGAAAGAAGGCCATCCAATAGTATATGCCTCAGACCGCACAAAATCTGGATGTGCCCCTGCACTGTGTGAAGCTGGGCTCCCCCAGCTAGATGGTCACGACCTCACCTGCTTGGTGTTTGGGCCATTTACTGCCTGCCCCCTTCTACAGCTTCTAGGAGTTCCTGCCCGCCCCTACTGGCAGTTAACGCCGCTGGGGAAATGAACGTCTCTCTTTTCTGAGGACCTTGGTTGGGTCTGAAAGCCACAGCATCGTGACATAATTGCAGATTATCTGGTCTGCACTGATCTGTCCCCTGCAGTTTCCCTGGTGCTTAGCCTTAGAGGAGACGCACCTCCCTCTTGATTTGGCTTTCTTTTGCTTGAGCCACTAAGGCGCCATTAAACAAAGCCACAGCCCAGAGCCCAATTTTGAGACATTTTAAAAGGATGAAAATCTCTGAACTTGGAGCTCTGGCCTCCCCCTGCTCAACGTGCTGGTGTGTGACTCCAGCTCTTTTTAGGGCTGTGCTTACACTACCAATAGATCCACAAATGTGTTGAGCACACAGGCAGCACCAGCCTGGCACCTCCTGGCTACATAACTCACTTAAGACCCCGCTCCGGCTGGAAGAGGTCCCAGCAGGGCTCTTGCTGTATCCTGGCCATGGCCTGTTCCATCCCTTCATTACTTTCCATTAGTCTTGCGGGGGAAACGGCTTGAAGCCATGATCAATTTGGCCCACTTGAGCAGACCATCCTAGCGCCCTGACCCTCTCTGATAACAGTAGAGCTCGAAATTCCGACAGGAGCTCCTCCAGCTCTGCAAATCTCTGATGAATGCAGCATGTCACATCTGGTGTCCTGTGGTGTGGGCTGCAAAGTCCGATCGCTCTTCCTGCAGTCTAGCTGATGCCGCTAGTTTAAACGCGACTGTGTTCCCTCTATACTCTGTGTTTATGGATGAACATCCTGAACCATGTCACCGTGTGTCACGCTGGGAATAAGAATGTGTAAGTGGCCCCGTGGTGCTGCCAGAAATGTTAACCATACTTTTTCGTTTGTTTTAGCTCTTTGCTTGAGGCTAGTTCTCCGCTAGCACTGGCTTTACCTTGGAAATGTGGAAGATGGTTCCAGCACCCAAATACAGAATAGCGTCTTTTGGTAGACTGCCCTTTTTAGGAGACGCGCCGCCGTGTGACTCAGGATTGCACGGTGCTCTACTGTTTGCAACGGCGTTTTCAAGTATTCTCTCAGACCACCCTCGGTAGGCTCCATGAGGTAAGAAATAGGAGTCCGACTTGAGTTTAGGGATCTGACTGAGGCTTTGAGGATTGAAATGACTTACCCAGAGTCACATAGCTGGGAAGTGGCAGAGTCAGAACTGGAACCCAGGCCCGACTCCAAACCACAGGCTCTTTCGATGCTATAAAGGGCTGGACTCATGGCACTTAAAATCAATAAAAATTTTTTATTAAAGCCATACTAATGCCAGGCTGAAACCATTTTGTGTCACTGCCAAGTTACCCCCTGCTGCCGTCAGGTCATGTCATCCTGCTGCTGAGTTTACCATCCCCCCCCCCACCGGGTGAAAGACCCCTTTTCTTTTTAAAAACTTAGTCTGAGTTCTCAGGCCCAAGGGAGGCTCTCTGGCATTCTCTTCATTCAGTAGTCCCACACAGGAATGGTGATCTTGTGGATAAATTCATCGTACTTCACTTTACCATTTTGTTGGATATTTGCTTCCCTGAAAAGATCATCCACTGCAATAAATCACATTAATTTTTCAGGTTGGCTGTAGTGTTACATTATAGGACATCGAGTTAGTTATGGGGGGTTAGGGCTTCCCAAAGGTCTTTCCTTGTGTCCAATGGACCATTCCTGTAGACCAGGAAATAAACCAGTGAACAGAACAGGACAACCCACCCCCTATCCCTGAAGACCACTGATTCCATCTTTCTGCAGGGGCCCAGGTAGAGGGTTGGGAGCTTGCTAATGACAATTAAGTCACCGAAGTCACCTTGTGCTTGCTTGCCGCTGCTTTTTTTTTTTAAGAAAATGACCCCTGTGCATATATTTCCAGAAATACTTGATATGGATGTTACCTTCTATAGCCCACCCTCTCAGCCTCCCAGCAGAACAGACCCCCTCAGCAGCCCCATCCTGGGCCACCCTGCCTGTGGCCTTGGCTTGCCCCCCCGGCCTGCCTGCCTTCCCTTCCTAATTGGCAAGCCCCACCCCAAGAGGGGACTTGGTGGCAAGTGGTGTCTGCCACCATCACCTCTTTTTTTAAAACGTGTGTGTTTAGGGGGTTGGGGTAGTAGGAGAGAAAATAAATTCAACTGTGTCTAAAGCCCAAAGTGTACAAAACGGTCATTGTTCTCTGACATTGCTCAAAAAAAAAAAAAAAAACGCTTCATTTACTTGTTTCTTCTGGTTCTGGATTCTTGGGACAAAATACTAGCTTGTCCCAGATGTTGGCAAGCGAGGCCATTTCTGCTTCCATTTCTCCACAGTGGCCTCTTGGGGCCAGCCTACCTTTGGCTCTTTGGGCCCATCCTCGTCCCCTTGCAAAAACCGTTTCACTGCCCTTTGTCAACTTCCCTGGCACTAGACGTCCCCGACACATAATTCTGTGCGCTTGGAAAATAGCCCGTGATTCTCCGCTTAACCATCCATCCTCCTCTAAAATGTAATTACTATGCTCTATGCCTAAGCCGATGGTAGTTCTGAGTATTTTTAGAATGTTGAGGAGACTGCAATTTATCTTATTTCATGGAGAAGCTTCTACCCATCAGCCAGTGGGTTCAACCCTTTCCAGTGGACCGGTCCAACGTCAGCTGCAGCCCAGGCACTGCAGACCCCTCTTGTCCACAAAGACCCGGGGGGCGGAAATCAGCCTGTTCCAGGCCTTAGAATGGAGGCCTCCCCGGCAGCCTTCTCCAGCTTCTTGATAAAAATTGAAGATGTTCTTTCAGTCACCCAGGGTGAAAGATTCCTACTTCTAGTGTCATCTTTCCTCTCTTCCACAGCAAGAGGAAGGGAAACGGGTCTTCCTGCTTGTCTGGAATACATTACCAGTTGGTTTGAAATGCTTCTTCCCTGGTTAAACAAGAGGTGGGTGCGAGTTTGGGGGCCATGGTATTGCTTTAGACAGAGGTCATTAACCGTAAGAAAGAAGGCCCCAGCTGGGCCGCCGCCCCCCCCTCCCGCCAACACTCCACCTGGAACATAAAAGGCTGAGCAGTGTCCTCAGAGCCTGAGCGCGAAGGAGAGCCCATGCTTCCCCTGCTCACATTAACACAGCCACAGTGAAAGATGAGCTCACGCTCGCTGCCAGCCTGAGAAAGCAGGGAGAGCTCCGTGTGCCGTCTGTCGCGCTATTTTTAAATGCTTCGCGCTGTGCCTTAGTGACTGCCGATAAAATCTAAGTAGACTGCTTTACAGAATGCTAGCCCTTGGAGGGACCTGAGGGACTGTCTATTGTAACCTCGTTTCCCAACCAGGAAGCTGAGGAGGGCGAGAGAGGTTAAGAAATGCCTCGGAGGGCCCCCAGAATGAGGGGAAGCCAGGCGTCAAATCGAATTCAAGCCACGGGTTTGTTGTGATTTAACCAAAGGCTCAAGGTCCACTGTTCTCGAAGCCGTTCCCTCCACCTGTGTGTCCCAGCCCAGCGCTCCCATCCGCGCCACAGGCAGGCCCAGCAGCCTAACTGGAAATGCCAGCCTCAGGTGGCGGCCCCCGGACAGCTGCTGGGCCAGGGCCGAGGGGCTAGGCTGGAAGGATGCCGGCTGACGGCCCAGCATGGGGGTCACCCCCTACAATGTCCACAGGGCGTGCCCAGAAGACCCAGTCCCACGGCCTGCTCTGAGGAGGGAAGACACACTGGCCTGCTGGAAGGTGCGAGGCAAAGACCACCGCAGACTCTCCTTCTGGAAGAGCTCTTCAAACTGGCTGAGTCGTGAGGAGGGGGGCAAAGGAGCATCTCAGTTTGGAAACTCTTGGCATTAGCAACAACTTCAGAAGACAGCTTTGGCAAGGGGAAAGAGTCTGAGGGGGCGTATTGTGTCTAACAGACTTGCATTCAAGCCCCAGCTTGTCACCTGTCAGTATCGGGGGCACTGGTGCCCCCAGGGGTCTTGTGAGCACTAAATGAAGGCCCAAGTAGATCCTAGCTAGCTCTCCCCAGGCCTTCCCTCCCACTGGCAGAATTCTCCCGTCGCTCTCCGGGCCCCTACTTCTTCCCTCGGGCTCGAGTTCCCTGAGCGTGACATCTAGTTGCAGCCATCGGAGGCAAGCATCACCTGCGGTGTCTGCACAGTCCTGCTGGCAGGGACTGGCCTTCGCTGTCCTCCCCCCAGCTCCCTACTCCTCCCCCACTGTTGGGAAAGAGGGACCCAGGCCTTTACCTTCCTTGTGGGTGAGCTTCTCCCCCAGTTTCATGAGTTTGGACCGTAGCTCAGACGCCATGATGTAGCCTTTCTTCTCCTTGTCTGTCATCAACATGGCCAAAAGAATTTCTTTCTTTGGATCCTCTTGTTTTATTTGCGTGTGCATAATGGTCAGGAAAATGGAGAAATCCAGCTCTCCATCTCTGTCTGGGAAACCCCCAAACACAGCAGAGTGAGCAGGGAGGAAAAGGCTCTTCTTGAAGAAGCTCAGTGGCCTCCTGCCCAAGTCTTTATGGCCAGCTCAAGGGCCCCCTAATTCAGGAAGTGCTCTGGTGGTGACAGTGTTATCGTGAGGAAGATGCAGCCCCTCCTCCTGAGCCCCCACCATGAATCTGCCTCGTTAATCCTCTCAGTAACCCTCAGTGACCAGGATGACCATTGCCCCATTTTGCCCACTAAGGAGATGGAGGCGCCAGAGTGTGGAGTCACCTCACAGGGCGGTGGCAGGACCAGGATGGGGCACACTTCCTCTGCTCCCTTCCGGGAGCCCCTCTCCTGCCCTGAACTGGAGGGAAATTTCCATGCATCCATCCTTCCTTGGCGGCCACAGCAGCACATCTACAAGGACGGACAGGTGACACCGCCTGAAGCCTCAGGCCCCAGTCCCACCTGCTCATCTGCCTTCCCCTCACTGCAGCCTCTGCCCCTCCTCCAAGCATGCCTGGGGGCCTCAGCCCAGGCCCTGGCCGGCTACAACTGCAGGAAATCGGAACTTCCCCTGACCACAACTTCCTGTTTGGAGGAGACAGAAGCCAAAGCAAACCACCACCCCTTCAGAACTAGAAACAGGGGATCTCAGTCACTGAGCGCCCCATCAGCCGGCTCCAGATCTTTAGAGGCCCACCCCCGCCCCCGAGGGGCTCCCAGCACTGCCGCAGTTACACTCTGATGGGACCTCAGAGCAACCCTAGCAGATGGCGCGAATCCATCTGAAAGAGGAGGAAACGAGGTCCAGACACCAAGAAGTCACCTCTGGGCTCCAGGTCAAGTGCTCTTTCCAGTCCACCTCCTCCCTCTGGGCCAGGCTTTCCTTCCTGTGTGTCCAACCACCAATGCAAACATCCACCCCGGCCTCTGATACCTCTCTGGTTTTTCTCATTTTTGTTTTTTTAAAGAATAAAACTTGTTTCTGGTTATAAAAGTCCCAGATGTTCCCATTGTCAAACATACAAGAAACAATAAAGGGAATGAAAATCATCCCTAAACCCCTCACCAGAGAGAACAATCTTTGGGTGGGTTCTCTTCTACCTTTTCTCTCGGAGTATTGCATAGTTTTTAGGAAGTCAGTCTTTGAAAGAAGAATCGGGTCCCAACCCTGATTCCACCACTGGCTTAAGAACTTGGGCAAATTACCTAATGACTCTGAACGTTGATCCTTACCTGTAAAACAGAGTAGGATGGTGCCTACTTCACAGAGTTGTCTGAGCTAAGCATGTGACAAATACTCAGTGAAGGGAAACTGTTTTCTCCTAACACACGGGATCACTGTTAACACCGTCTTTACTGCAGATTTGTGATAACCTTGATGGAATGCCTAGATCCCGTGATCCTCTGTGACAGATGGGCATGTCGCTGTGGGGATTCGAGGAAGCCTGAGTGATACGCAGCACACCTGGCCAGATGTCTCCATAGCTTCTGCTGGTGAGCTCTGACTCCCACCTGCTCCTCAAACATCTGAGCTCTTCCTACCCCCACCATCCTTACCCACCTGTTGGGTCCTGCCCCAGGACCACAGCTGCAGGGCTCGGGGGCCTCTCCCCACAGATGGTGTATTCCCCTCCAGCAGCCGGCTCTGGCCCAGCCCACTCACCGATCCCATGGATCTGCAGGTGCCGCTGCACCTCCCCTGGTGTCGGGCTGGCCCCCAGGCACCTCATCACCACCATGAGGTCAGTGGCTTTTATCTTCCCCCGCTGCTCCTTGTCATACAGCGAGAAGCATTCCTTGTACTCTGTGCACAGCGCAGAAGGAAGAGTCGGCGGTATGTAACTGCTCTCCACCCCCATGCCTTCTCTGCCCTCTCTCCCTTTCCCTTCCCTTCCCTTCCTTTCTCCTTCCTTTTGCTCTCCTCCTCCCCTCTTAGAGTTTCCAGATACAGCAAATAAAAATACAGGGCTGCTAAGTTAAACTGAATTTCAGATACACAATGAATACATATTTAGTATAAGTATGTCCCACATTTTGCATGGGATATACTTATACTCAAGTTTTTGCTGTTCATCTGAAATCCAAATTTAACTGGGTGGCCTGTATTTTATCTGGCAACCTTATCCCCTCCCCTTCCTGACTTCCCTTCTGCCTCCCTCCTCCCTTCCTTCTCTGTTTCTTTTCCTCTTTTCTCCCCTTCCATAACTGACTAAAACCAAAGGAAAGCAATCCTACCCTCCAGGGCCAGCCCATGGAGACCAGGAGTCTACAGCAGGGCGTGCAGGATCCAGGGTACCTTTGCAAAGACAGCTTATTTGGGAAACCAGGGTAATAATGCCTCTGGGTTACTGAGAGGAGCAGGAATCCCCTCTGGGGGGCCTGGCAGAGAATGGCTGTCCTATGTGGTGGGCACTGCTGAGCCCGCTCTCCAGCCCGCCACCTCCAGGCTGCTGAACCCTCCAGCTGTCCTCGGACACAGCCCTGGTCCTGTCCTTAAAGACTTCAGGGGCTCTCCCAGGCTCTGACTAGATCCGGCTGGCTGCCCTCCCCACCCCTAGCTCCTGGGAGGAAATGCAATGGCTGCCGGAGCTAAGGCTCCGCTAGACCCATCTCGCAGCCCAGCAGAGCCCAGCTCCCTGCCCTGGGGGCACGGTGAGGCCAGCAGGGAGCTGGGGAAGGTGTGTCTGGGCCCCACCACCTAGATTCCCATACAGGCTGGGGTGGGGCTGCCGTCAGAGTTGGTCAAGAGCTGCCCCGGTGACTCTCCAATCCCTGAGGCCCACAGCGGGGAGCCACTGCTTGAGCCCCATCCGGGCCTCTCAGCACCCAGCTGCCCTGCTCCTCACACCACCTGGCTGGTGCCTCGGAGGCCTGGGCCAGCAGCTCCTCAGCTGGTAATAACAAAACCAATGGCAGGCTCACACTACTGTTTCATCCTGCGATGGCCCTGTGGTGCGTGATGCTGTGCCTCCACTGTTCCCATTGTGCAGGGGGGCCACTGAAGGCTGGGGCGGCTGAGGGCCTGGGGGTGGGGAGGCAGCCCGGTCCCTGAAACAGAGCTCCACCCATGAGGCCACTCTGGATCCTGGATTGCCAGGCAGAGGCCACCGGAGGGCAGAAGGGAGTAGGAGGAAGCTGAAGGGAGGGAGGCCCCCAGCTCCTGCCCTAAGGCCCCTTCATGTTCCCCAATTAAGGCCTCTCCTTGAGGATTTCAGGGGTGCTGCTAATAAAAGGCAGCTTCCCTGGTGGGGTTTAGGGACAATTAGCCACCTTCGTGCCTGTGGAGAGGTTGAAGGGGAAAGCCTAGCCCTTTCAGAACTTTCCAGAGCCTGGGCTTGGAGAGGGCCAGAACACAGACATGACCAGGGGGCAGGAACTGAAGTGGCCCAGGGGAAGCAGCACCAGAGCCTGGCCTAAGATCCCACCTTTGGTTCCTGCAAAACCTAATTCCCTCCAAGAGGGCCCCGTGCCAGTGGGGGTGATGTCATCACTTACAGGGGGTCACAGAGAGGGAGCCACCCCGCATGTAGGGCTTGAAACTCCCCCAGTGCCCTTCCTGGGGACCTCTGATGGCCACCCACCTTGTCTTCTGTCAGAGTTTGCCCCCTGAGACCTCAACCTATGACACTTGTCCCTGCCTGGCCCCCGTGCTGGAGGGCAGGCATCACACCCTTGCCTGGAATTGGCCAGGCTTTACGGACGGGCAAACTTCCTCTCCCACGTGGATCAGTACCTGGGACCATGCCCCTGACATCATCAGGGCCAGGTGCAGATGGAGTCCCATCTCCTAACAAACTGTTAGATAAAATACGTTCTATCTTCCCATCTTGACAAATATACCATCGAAAGACCTGGAAGGCCAGATCTGAATGGGGACTCCTGTCCTGGAACAGGACAGCAGGCTGTTCTCCTTGCAGCCCCTCTCCAGCCCCCATGACCCCCACACCCCTCTGCTCCCCTTTCCGGCCTTTTCTTCAGACGGGCAGGCCCTTTAACAGCCTATATATGTTACTGCTTTTGTTGTCCCCCTCCTCCCTCAAGTGTGAGTGAAGCGAACAGATTTTGTCCATGGCGTTCGCTGCCATATCTTAGTGCCTAGAACTGGCCTGGCACAAAGAAATGACCCTTGTATTTGGTGAAGGAAAGAATAAATTGGTTAAAAATCCCCCTCAGGTCTTCCCTTTGAGAATGCAAATGCCCCGGGGCAGGAGAGAATCCTCCCCAGGGCCTATAGCATCACAGCTGTGTGCTGGTGCATGTTTAATAACTGGCTCTGATGATATATGGACACAAGTTTATTATAACTTTTACAGACATAAAGGATGTGTAGCACACCATTTATAAATAATAATAAAATGTGCACTATTCTTTATAAGTTCCTTTCTAGCCAGCTGATTATCACAAGTGAGTTTGGCCAACTCTCATGTCCGTTGCCAACCTATAGCCTCCATGGTTTGCCAAGGGAGGCCGCATGCCAATGAATGCAACTCTTTCCCCCGTGAATGTGTTGTCGTTAAATCTGTTAAGTGAGCTACCGTTACACTATTTCCCACCCTTGTACAAATTACATTCATTAAACTGAAACTTCTTTCAAATCTTCAGCACTGCTGATTGCAGTAGGGTTATTTTAACACGTCCACTGTATAGATGCAGGGTTTGAAACATGGTTTGATGCTGCATTATTTAATAATGGCTGATTTTAACAAACAGCTCAAAATATTCCTAAAATTGTACCACCCAGCTCATGCTAGCTAGAGCGAGTCTGGGGGACAGCCGGCCTGAGCCAGGCCCAGGGTCGTGTGTTTGACTGACATCCTCTCTGCCCCTTGCTCACAGCAGCCTGGTGAGGCCGTGTCATTCTCCCTCCTTCACAGAGGAGAAAGCTGAGGCTCAGAGGTGACTGGAACCCCGGTCTGCTGCGTCCAAGAGCCCTGCCCTTCCCACTCCAGTGGCCTGCCTCTGGGCAATCTCTCAGTCATGAAACATTAGTGGCCCCTTTCTTGATGTCAGATATGGGGATACAAAGGGAAGCTTCCCTCCTTCCCTTCTGGGATATCCCAGGAGGGAGGGTCACTGAGCCTCAGAACTAGGTGTGGGTTGGTGGAGGGGGGTTCCTGAGGCTGATGGCTGGACTCCAGCCTTGAGTCACCACTCAGTCTGCCCTTCAGACTTGGGCAGGAGAGGCCCTTGCCCTGGGCCTTATGTTTTCACAGTCCCTGCTCTGGCCCTCTTCTTGGGGTGAGGATGTTGAGCCATCTAAGACAAGGTGCCCACCTGGAGACTGCAACCCCTGCCCCCCACCCGCTTTAGACCAAGCTCCGAGGACCCAGAACTCTGGCATCCCTGCTCAAGTAACCCTAAGCACACCCCCAGCGTCTGCGGGACCCTAGCTGGGCTCTGCCAGGCCCCTGGGTTCTGTGTAACCCAACTCTCCCCTCCTGGCCTTCTGGAAACACAACTCCGTGCTGTGCTACACTAGGTGGTGGGCTGGCTAGGGGCCTCGGCGAGTAAATGCCCCAAACACAGCTTGCTGTCAGGGCACCGGAGACTGCAGAGGCCACCTCAGCCCACCCCCATTTCAGAGATGGGGAGACTGAGGCCCAGAGACTAGAAGCGCCTGCCCAAGAGTGCAGACCAGGCCTCTTTTCCCTCTCAGCCCCTTCTTTTGTTCCACCATGAGCCACAGCCAGTTACTGGTGGCACCCCCCCCCCCCATCTCCCATCCCTCCTCCAGAATCCAGCTATGGGGCCTGGAGAAGCACCTAGCGGGCACCCTCCCCTATCTCCCCCACTACTAAGTCCCACTGACAAATGTAACACCACACTTCCACCTCTGAGACCCCCTCCGCGCTGCCCCACCCCCCGCAGCTAGTGGTGGTGGTCACTACCCCACCCCCCAGTGGTGTCCCCAGCAGCAGGCGGCCCCCTGCCTGTGGGTGGGCCGGCTCTTCCCACCGACAAAAAAAAAAAAAGCAGAGCAAATTGCCTAATGAGACCCATATTTTTCTGTGAGTTGCTAATTAAAGAGCAAAGCGAACCTACCATTAATTTGGTCCTGGGAAAGAAACTTGGCCTGTAGCAGAGAGAGGAAAACAGTCAGGGAGGGGACTCCGTGAAAGCGCCTCCCGCACCCCCAGCCCCGGGGCAGCCAGGCTCGAGGACACAGCCCCCTACTCACCATCCTGGGGCCTCAGGCTATCGCCTGTGGGCTCGAGGCTCCCACAACTGCCCGCTCAGTCCTCTTCCTCCCGGCTTCAAGTCGAAAGTCCGCCAAGCTGGGTGGAGGCCCCAGTAATAAATCCGCAGCTGCCATGGCGACCAGGCTCAGCGCCCGCCCCGGGGTCAGATTCCAGCTTTCCAGCTTCCCGTGCACAGCTGATGCCCCGGCCACCCGCTGGGCAGGGAAACGGGTTTCACTGCGAGTAAATGGGGCTGCACAAGGGCTCCCCACGACTCGTCCTGCATCGGGAAGCTGGTGCTCTCTGGCAAATGGACACATGCCACCGTTCCTTCCCGGGGCGGGGGGGGGGGGCCCTCCGTGGACGGGGGAGGGGCGGTGATACACAGAAAAGGGGTGCCTCAGGAGAATCTTTCCTTTCTCTCCCCTGGGACTAGGCTGGGGGCTGACAACTCCTAGGTGTCGGGTGCTTTGCACTCTTACAGAAGACCCATCACACAGCATCCTCTGGGCGGGAAGGAGACCCTGCCATGATGGGACAGCCCAGCAGTGGATGTCCCCACTGCCAAGGCCTTGGGATGCATTCTGGAGAGGGGGCCCAAGCTCCGTGTCTTGGGCTGCATTCAAATCCTTCCCTCAGGTCCATTTGCTGAGTGACCTTGGCACGTCATTTCACTGGCTGTGCCTCAGTTTCTGCACCGGGCCTCATCACAGGGCTGTCGAGAGCATCAAAGGGCCAGCGCACAATCGGTTCTCCACTTCCTTCCTTCCGGGGACCCTGAGGGTAGGGGTGGGGTGGTGCCTGCAGTGGGGTCTCAGGCCCCACCACCAGCTACCCCGGGGAGGGGCTCACAGGGAGGCCTCTTAGGTGACTTTCCCCAGCCAGGAAGGCTCCTCTTCTTCATTTCCCTCTTCTGCCCCCCCAGAACTCCCCCCCACCCCCGTCAGCCTGTCCCCATCTCCTGGCCCTAGAAGTGGGGTGGTTCCCTAGGGACGCTGTGCTGGGCACAGCTGGGTCTCACCCTTCCTCTCCTCCCCAGCTGCTGGCTCCCAGTCTGCAGGGCTCCAACTCCGGGGCACCCTCCGCCTTGTTAGCACTGGCATGGAGGGCCCAACAGGCCGTGCTCGGCACAAGGGCCCCCAGCCCCGGGGACGCGTGGGTCCTGGTGAGGGGCTGCACGTGCCTGCAGGAAGGGGGACCTCTTGCTAACGTGCATGGCGTGGACAGGGGGCCTGCCCTTGGTCTGCTCTCCCTCCCTCCTTCTTGACCGTGTCCACATGGAAGATTCTCTCTTCCCCCAGATGATGTCTCCTGAGTCACCTCTTCACATCTGTTTCTAGACCCAGAGAATTTCAGCTGGAGGATTTGACTCCTCTCTGTTGGGGCTGAGAAGAGGAAAGATGGGCGGGATGCAGGAGGCAGGAGAGGAGGGAGCTTCTGCTAACAGCCTTGTGGGGAGAAGTGAGGCGAAGTCATGTGGGGCCTTGGAGGCCCGGCGGGTTGCGGGGCGCAGAGCTGAGGCTTGTGGGGAGGCCTGCAGGGGCCAGGCCAGAGCACTGGCTCGGGATTGCCCCGTGCTTGGGAAGGGGCTTATGGGGGAGACAAGACATTTTCTTGGGTCTAGGTCAGTCAGTGCATGATCAAAAAGACCTGCTCGGGCAGGGGTGGCTCCATGAGGGGTTGCTATGAAAATCCATCAAGCTGTATACTTCCCGGACAGTACAGGGGTCGTGTGTAATGCTACACTTCAACTCAACATGAAAAACAGAAACCCCCTCCGCCGCCACCTGGGGGCCAAGACTTTGTTCACCGGAAGGGCCCCTACCACCAGGTTCTGACTCAGCAGTTAGAATGGGGCAAGAATTTGTATTTTCTAATGCCGTCCTGATGCTGCCAGTCAGCGCCACACTTTGAGAACCACTGGCCTCCAGGAGAGCCAGATGGAGTGGGAAGCCAGGTCGCAATTAAGAAGTATTTCTAGGGAAACGTTTCCAGTAAACTGCCCAAAGAGATCTCGGTCAAGAGGGACAAGAAATCTCCAAGACTCTAATAATTTGCTGTAATTTCTTTCCATTCTAAACATTCACTTTCATACCTAATTTTTTTTTACATTTTATTTATTTATTTGAGAGAGAGCACAGGAGAGGGGGGAGGGTCAGAGGGCGAAGCAGACTCCCTGCTGAGCAGGGAGCCCGATGTGGGACTCGATCCCGGGACCCCAGGATCATGACCTGAGCCGAAGGCAGTCGCTTAACCAACTGAGCCACCCTGGTGCCCTTCATAAACTAATTTTTTAAAGATTTATTTATTTACTTTAGACAGAGAGAGAGTGCACATGCACTGGAGCAGGGAGGAGGCGGAAGGAGAGAGAATCTGAAGCAGACTCTCAGCTAAGTACAGAGCCCAATGCGGGGCTCGATTTCATGACCCTGAGATGGTGCCCTGAGCCAAAACCAAGTCAGAAACTTAACTGACTGAGCCACCCAGGCGCCCCTCATACCTAATTTTTTATTCACTTTTTTTTCCTGTTTTCTTATCAAGGACCCCCCCCGCCAAGTTGTGTAAGCTCCAGGCCCCACATGACCAGGCCTGTGCCTGCTCATAAGACACCCAGCAAGTCTTGCTGTGGAGAAGAGGCCAGAGACAGGGTGGGAAGGACCAGTGTCCTCAAGGTGAGGAAGGAATCCGGTGAGGTTGCTGGGCAGGTGGGGGCATAGCCTATGACGATGTGGCGTCGAGCATCTCCTGTCCAGCGCTGTCTGCTAACAGGAGCCCCAGTAAGTCCTGGGGGCTGTGTGGTGAGTCTGAGACCCCGAGGGAGTAAGCGACTTGCCCAAGGCTCGGGGCCAACCTCCAACAAACCAGCCTCCCCACCTTCCCCCAAAGGGTACCTTCTCTGTTTCAGCCTCTGGAGTGGGCTCGCAGCAGAGCGGGGAGGCCTGAGGGGCCATTTCGGGAGAGGCAGGCCTGGAGATGCCCTATCCTGGCTCCCCGCCCCCCATGCCCCCCAGACTCCTCACAAGAGAGCTAGAACTGACTGGGAGGAGGCCCTTCTTGCCCCCCACCCCCAGCATCCCACAGGGTGGCATGGAAGGCCAACGGACAGTAGCAGGGCCTGCTCTCAGCCCCTGACCAGCCACAGACCAGCCACTGTCTCTCCGGCCCCAGGGATCTCCCTCCTGCCGCCCAAATTCACACCCAGAGAAAGCAGCAGCCACCAGCCAGGCTGGGCTCCACACTGGTCTTTATTCACACCTCTCTCCGCCCATGGAACCCGGGGCTGGGGGGCCTCTAAGGGGGCTGCAGAGGGACCCCAACATGAAAGGAACATCTGAGGCACAGGGCTCCCTGAGAACACAGGAGAGGGGGCAGGGCCCGGGGAAGGTAGGGCAGGCCCCCTGAGACCCACAAGCTCGCCAAGCCAGTGCTGGCTGGAAAATGAGACTGGTGCCGGCAGCTGTGTGGGCAGACCTGGCCCCAAGGCCTGGGGGAAGGCGGGCCCGGGGTGTCCTGCTGGGAATGAAGCCTCCCTTTTCTGGGAGCAGGGCCATGAGCAGAAAGCATGAGATTCAGGCTGAGACAAGGCCTATGGGGGAGAGCCTCCAGATCTGCCCCCCTCCCAACATCCCCCAAATGCCCCCTGACCCTATAAGGGGGCTCAGGGAATACCACGAGTGTTTGAGAACACAGCCTTCAGCTGCAGCTCAGACATCCTGGTCAGGCTGCCAGGAAGGGGTGCCACAGTTCTGGGAGGGAGCAGGGAGACAGCTTCTGGCAGAGGGAAATGGTGCTCAGGGGAGTCTGGCGGCGCAACCCTCCGTGTGACCTGAGTTTGGGGGAGGATCTGCGGCGCACACACCCTTCCCGGGGTAGCAGAGGGCAGCGACAAGAGAGAACGAGCCGTCCAATCCAGGGCTGCCCCAACAACCAGCCCACTGACACACTTTGGGCCCTCGTCCCAGCTAGTGCAAATGAGGCCCAGAGGAGGGATGTGCTTTGCTCAACAATACCCAGAAAGTTAACTGAACCTTTGTAATCTGGCCTTCAGGGTCAGGGCAGGTCTGAGGGGTGAGCCAGGTGGCGGGTGACATGCCCAGTCCCCTCACCACTGCTGCCCCACCCGCCAGGCCGACCCAGCATGGCTACCAGAAGCCACCCCAGGAGGAGACCGGCCCTGAGCGGTGAGTGAGAGGGCCCGACTCCAGTCAGGTGCATGAGAAGGCGGGGCCCACACCTCGGCCTGGGCCCACACGGCCTCCGACTATATCCCACCCTGAAAAGATCCAAACCGAAGAGAAACTTGCTCCACACAATCGAGCCTTGCGCCGACGCTCTCTGCGCACACACACCCCGGGCCAGGCGCTCAGTGCGTGCCCCTCCCGCCGCGGCTACGACAGCGCACACCGGGGGGACGCACGCGTCCGCACACGCAAGCACGCACGCACGTCCCCGCTCGGCCACCCCCCGCGGCCCGTGTCCCGCCAGGCAGGGCGCCGGCGCCTGGTGCCAGGGGCTCAGCGTCGGCCGCTGACGTGCAGGGTGTAGAAGGCCCAGGGCTCAGGGACGTAGATGACACCCGGGTACTTCTTCCTGAGCACCGCGTCGTCCCACAGCCAGCCAACCCACAGCGCGACAAGCAGGAGGGTGAGGGCGAAGGAGCAGAAGAGGAAGAGGCCGTTGCTGTCCAGGAAGAGGTGCTTGCGCTTCTGGTGCAGGACAAGGGCCAACATGGCGAAGAAGGTGAAGGTGAAGAGGATGAAGATCTGGCCCTCGGTGACCAGGTACCTGAGGAGGCCGGCGGGGGAGGGGGGGCGGTCAGGGGCTCTACCCGGCCCGGCATCCCTCCCTGGACCCCCATACCAGGCTGCCCCCGGGTCGGCCAGAGCAGCTCATCTCATGGGAGGAGCAGGGAACCGTCCTACTCCGAGCCACGGCCCACAGGCAGCAGACCGATTTGGCTTGTAGAGTTGCTATTTTTAAAGATATTGAGTTTGTTACCAACGTTTAAATAGCAGATTAGCAGAACATGTGGATTTCTGGTTTCTTTGGTCATATCAGGCCCCTATACCCGCACGAAACTGATTCGAGGAGAAAATGGCTGCCCCTCTGGAAAGAGCATGGTTCTGCTGTTTGCCACAGTCCCCACCATTCCCTATTGCCTTACTCGAGGCCCACTTGATGCCCTTCTGCTACCAGCTTGGTTCCTATAGGCATTTGAGTTTGGGAATGCAGCTGCAATTCATAGGGTTGTCATTACTGTCTCCTTGAGGGCTGGGACAGGCTCAGATCTCCCAGGGTTCTCTGCAGCTTCTAAGGCAGTACCTAGCACATGGCCAGGAATCGGTAGCATTTGTTGGAGGGCTTCTGGGAGGTTGTCTGGTCCATTCCCCTGCCTCTAGAGAGAAACACGATACTGACCCATTCCACTCAAGGAATGGCAGCTTTGCAACTCACTGGCTGTGGGACCTTGACATCCTGGAGCTTCTGCGTTCTTACTTAGAAAGGGGCATAAGCAGCCCTATCTCTCGAGACGTAAGAGACCGACAAGAGCTGTGTACATCTCTTACTTGGAAAAGAATGTTGCTCAACCAAAACGGTTACCGTTCCTACCGTGGCCATCTCTACACTAACACGCTGGCGGGGAGAACCAGGCAGGAAGCCCTCTGCATGTCGAACCACTTTCCTTCTTGCTGTGGTTGCCACTCATTCTTTTTCATCCTGCCCTCAGGGGGCATACAGATTGGCCCTGGTCGACCCTCTCTGCCTGGCCGGGGAGGGACCCAGGGGTGGCTCCTAGGGACCTGGCCCTAGGAAAGAAGGCCCTTTTCATTCTGAGGCAAGCTTTCCATCAGAGAAGGGTCCAGTCCTTCCTATGACGCCCACCAATGCTCAGGGGGAGCCTGTCCCCGGGGCAGAAGGGACAGAACAGAGGTAGGGGCCTGGCTGAGGCCTGAGTCCTCTGAAATGGGAGGAGAGCTCTGGAAGAAGAGAAACCAGGCAAGAAACCTCCCCCTTATCTGTCCCTGTCACCTTCATAGTGCTTTATAGTTTATGAAGCCTCTTTCCCTCCTTCTAGATCCTCACTATCTCCTGAGAGGGAGACAAGCAGGGGCTGTCCCAATTTCACAAAGGAGGAAACTGAGGCCCACAGGGCTCTATGCACTCTATATTACAGGTAGATTCTATGGCACTGGGGTTCCGGGAGGTAGGGTAGAGGAGCATGAGAATGGAGAGGGGCACTCAGGCCTGGCTTCCTGGTAACAGAGACGCTACCACAAAGCACTGTCACCGACCCCACTAGACAGAGGAGGAAGCAGGAGCCCAGAGCAGGACTGTGGTCAAGAGCACATTTTTACCGCCTGGCTCACTAAGTGTCCCCACCCACCCCTCCCCCAGGTCTGAGGTCTACTCACCAATAGTATAGGCCACTGGGCATCACCAGGAGCAGGGCCACCCCTGGCATCGAACTCTCGGCTTTGATGGGAGTGAAACAACCGCTGAAGTACATGAAGAGGATGAGGAAGAAGGGGATGTACCTGCAACAGGGAGGCCAGGCCTCAGAGACCTGCCCAGCCGCCCCATCACCCCTCCACCCGGCCCTCCCCCTCCTTGGGCTGCCCCCTTGCACCATCCCGTGCAGGTCGCTTTATGGTTTACAAAACACCCGGTTTAGGCCAGGGCTGGGGGTCCAGGGTGGGAAAGGAAGGAGGCAGGAAGAGGAGGCCTGTTCCCTGGCACATGCAAATCAGAGGCCCAAAGGCCACCTCACTCCGCGTGGGTGTGTGTAGGGGGTGCCTCTGTCTCACCCTGGGACCCCACACACCAGCAGCACCCCCCAACTTGGAACAGGTGTACCCAGCAGGGCCAACGGGGGAGAGCCTCCAGGTCCAGGTGAAAAAAAAGAGAAAGAGAGAACCATACCTGCTGGGGTCCTCCAAGGGGCTTTGTGAAGCCCCCTCCCCCATACCTAACCCACAGCCTCACCCCTTCCCCACACACAGCATCTCACCCAAAAGTACCAGCCTCTCTCCTCTCCACACAGGCTGCCTCTCCCACAGCCCCTTCTCTCAGCTACCCTGTCTCACCCCCGGCCTCCCTGCCCCGTTCCTCCCTTCCCAAACTTCCCTAGGAAGGGTCTCTGGCAAAGGCCTGTCCAGGGCCCCTGGACTCACAGCCAAGAGGACCAACTCTGCCTGTTCTAAATGGACCCTGGAAACACGAGTGTCGGCCTGGTGTGCCAGGAGCCGGCCACCTCACTCAGGGCTGAGGCCACGGGGTGCAGGGCTTGCTGGTGGCCCTAACCCTCCCCCCGCCGCAAACCCTCTCACTGGCCCCAGCTCCTCCTGTAAGGTGGGGGGCGGAACAGACAGCTGCCGGCAGCTGGGCCCCCGGCTCTCCCGCGGCTGCGCACAGCTGGGAGGTTTCCGCCGCCTTTGGGGTGAAGGGGGGCCCTTCCCGGAGTTCGAGGAGTGGGACAGACAGCTCCTCCCCCCTCGGGTCCAGCTGGCCCTCCTCGGCTTCGTCCAGACCTCCACTCCCAAAGACCGCTTCTGCCTCGGTGGGGGTCCCCACTCGGCGCCCACGCTCACCCCAGCGCGTCGAGAGGGCGGGACTTGACCCCTCCCCCCAGGCTCCGGCAGGCCCGGGGAGGGACAGCCGCTCGCTGCCCTCTAGTGGCCGCCGCGGGCACTGCCGCGCTGAGACCCGGAGGGCCCCCGCGCCCCACACCCAGAGGCTCGTCCAGTGTCCGCGAGGCCGGGCCCGGGGTCCCTGGGGAGGGCAGCCCGCCTGGCACTGCCCTCCTGGCTGAGCCTGGCCCCAACACTCACCACATGGAGTGGCCCAGGTACTCGTCGTAGTAGTAGAGCAGCTCGAAGGAGTCGATCTGAGGACAGGGGCATGGCAGGTGAGAGCGGCAGGTGCATAGCGGTGGGAGGGTGGGCGGGGCAGGCTGCGGGGGCCCACGCAGTCCACCCTTCCCCAGGCCCGGGCCTGCCCCCAGCAGCCCTCCTTCCCCACCCTCGGTCTTGCCCTCCACTGCAGGGGGCCCAGGTGGGAGCCAAAGTGCCACTTCCTAAAGTGTCACCAGCATCCTAGCTCGGCGGGTACAGTGCTCTCACCTAGCAGAACGCCTTTAGCAGGTCAGGCACAGTGACGGGTGGGGGTGATCTCTTTGGCCTCCAGGACAGACTGTGCCCAAAGGCTTTATTTACATGCAGTGGGGGAGGTGGCCTCACCAGCGTCTCTGGCTTGAGATTCTTGATAATGGGATTCTCCCGGACAGACAGGTGGTGCTGGTAGCCACTGAAGAGCAAACGGTGGTTCACGGAGTCGCCCACCAGGTGGATGCTGGCGCCCATGATGAAGGTGATGATGCTGATGTAGATCATGGAGCGCGGCAGGGTTCGAGGGGACCGCTCAATGAGCTGGGGTCAGAGGGACGCCGGACAGCATGACTCAGCCTCCACCACAACATGAGACACCCCCTGGTCTCTCTGCCCCTGCCTGGCGTCTGATGGATGCCACTGGATGAAAAGTCACTCGGAAATTGGGTCACTTTAGCAGGCTAAGCCAGCCTCCAGAGTCTCATAGGATCCCCGTGAAGCCAGCAGGAGCTGGGAAACAGCACCCCCTTTCCTCAGAGAGGAAGTAGACTCAGAGGGACTAGCTGATTGCCCAAGGTCGCATACCAATCCTGTGCTGGCAGTGACAGCCAGGCCTTCAGCACAGGCATGCAGGCTCCAGGCCTGGCCCTCTCCCTCCCCCAGCTGTGTCTCTGGGTGGCTGGGCTGGCTCAGCAGCAGCGGGACCCTCTGATTTCTGAGCCACTGGTGCATGGTAATCACGAAGAAAATGTCAGGGAAGTGGGGGTGGGGGTGGGGAGGATGCTTTGGAAACCAAACTATTTAACTTAGGACTCCTCTGAATTCTAATTTTATACCCTGCTACTTTTGGTGATTAGAAACATCTTTCTAGAAACAAAATGATGGGGATGGTAGATGGCGTTAGTTGTTTTAAGAGCCCTTATTTGGACGTGCAAAGCTGGCAGTCCCGGATAGCTCTGTGCTCCCAGTGACATCTCCAAATCCCGGATCCCCAGGCCAGAGTAGAGGTCACCTCTGTTACTGCCACCTGGACCCTCATTGCCTTCCCAACTGGTCCCTGACTTCTCCCCAGACAACCAACCCACTCACTCCTTATGCCTCAGCCTTCCCAAATGTACTGTAGTTTCACAAGCACGAGCCTGTCTTCAGGTCCTTTTGCTTGACCACCTCTCCCACATCATCCCCTGCCACACAAGGCTGACACCCAAATCAGACACCCATCCTTGGGGAGGGTTTCTCCATCCCTCCTGGGCAGGCCTTTGATATGTCCCTCCATCACAGCCTTCACCCCCCAGGCTGAGGCAGGGTAGGCCTGCTTCCACCTGCTTCCATGACTCCCAGGGCTCAGCACCAGCTTCTTGCCAGAGGAGGAGGGGATGAGAGTGGGAAGGTGGAGCAGGGAGCCCGGGACTGTACCTTGAGCAGGAGGAAGGGCGTGATGATGTTGTAGGCCATGTGGAAGTAGTCCCCCACGCTGGGCTTGTTGAGTGGAAACCATTCGAGAGGGAACACCAGCTGGGGAGCAAAGGGAGGAACGGTGTTCACGTGGGCAGAGCCCCACATGGCCCTCGGCGAGTCAGCCCCCACCTCTTCCACATACACTTAACTCTTTCTGTGATCTCTGGGGATCCTCTTGGCAGCCCTGGGGTATCCAGCAGAGAAACTGAGTCCCAAAGAAGGTAAGTGGACTTGTCCCCAGGCATACTAGTAGATGCAAATCCAGGGCCTGACTCTGTGCCCCGCTCCCAGTGGGTACTAAATAAATGTCCCTGGGTACTGGTCTGGGAGCTGGAGGCTGCTTTGGGACTTCGTGGTGACCCTTGGTTTCCCCCTCTACAACACAAGAGATGTGACCCAGGTGGTCGACTTGGGCCCTTAGGGGTTTGATGCTTCAGGTCCTATGATGTTGGAAAGATCTCCTGACCACTAGGCCCCATGCTCTATGCACGGAACAGATGGACTGCTTCCAAATCAGGTCAAAAGTACACATTAGGAAACAAAGGAGAAAATAAGTGAGTTCTACAAAGTAGTTTCAGTTCTTTCTTTCTTACCTTCCCTGAGAGAAGAGGCAGGCCAGGGGCGGTTCCTCTGCCTGGCAAGCCCTCTCTTATTGGTCTACCGCAGTGGGTCCTGGCCTTATCAGGGTCAGTGTGAAAACCCCCGTGCAAAGTCAAAACAAGTTATGACCCCCCCAAACTGTACTTCCGGGATTTGTTGACTGAGAACACAGGCAATGACCACAAATTTCAAATGAAATTGTAAATGTTTATCTCTTTTAATTCAGAAATGCCACATTGGTTAAAACTAACCACACATATAAAAACTCCCAGGATACAGGCCTCTGTTCCTCTCTTTCTCTTACTCAGTGTGTACCTCTGTATCTTCACCCATATCCAGATATATATGTTGGATATCTACACCACATCTTCTTTATCCATTCATTTATTGATGGACACTTAGGGTGCTTCCATCATTTGGCTATTGTAAATAATGCTGCAATGAACATAGTGGGGCATACCTCTTTTCGAATTGGTGTTTTCATTTTCTTTGGGTAAATACCCAGTAGTGGAATTACTGGATTGTATGGTATTTCTATTTTTAATTTTTTTTTTTTTTAGGAAACTCCAAACTGTTTTCCACAGTGGCTGCACCAATTTACATTTCTACCAATAGCACATGAGGGTTACCTTTTCACCACATCCTCGCCAACACATTACTCAGCCACAAAAAGAATCTTCCCATTTGCAACAATATGGATGGACCTAGAGGGTATTATGCTAAGTGATGTAACTCAGAGAAAGATAAATGCCATATGTTTTCACTAAACATGTGGAATTAAAAAAAAAACAAAACAATGAACAAACAAACACAGAAGTAGAATCATAAATACAGAGAATTGGTGACTGCCAGAGGGGAGGAAGTTGGGGGATGGGCAAAATAGGTGGAGGGGATTAGGAGGCCCAAACTTCCAGTTACCAAATAAATAAGTCATGGGCGGAGCACGGATAACGTAAAACCGTCAAATCACTATGTTGTACACCGAAGCTAATATAACACCATATGTCAACTAAAATTTCTTTAAAAGAGATACATACGATGGCTGAAATACTCTTTGTGATAGCAAAATACCAGAAACAGGCTGACTCTTCAACTAACTAGACGAGCTGAATACATTATAGCGCATCTTTACTATAGCAGGTGAAGTAGCCATTATCAGAAATGACACCTTATAGGTACTGAGATGGAAAGACAGCCATTGTAAATCCTAAGGTAAAGCAAGCAAGTTGTAGGATAAGGCATAAAGTGAGATCTCATTTCAGTTGGAAAAGGAAAGAGAATATAGAATATGTTTGCAGGAGCAGAGAAAGGAGTGGGTGGCTGTGCCCCAAACCGTCAGGGGTGGGACTGGAAAGGGAGAATTGAACACTTCTGCATATACCTAGGCATTAGTTGACTTGTTACAACTACTACATATTACTTTTATAACTTGTACGAGTTTGGTTTTCATTACTACAGATTCGGGAATGTCATGCCTACATTTCAAAAGCTCCAGTGTATATAGGAGCTTTTCAAATGTATACTCTCCTAACAAGCCCACCTAGGTTGCTGGGCAGGCTGGGGAAGTGATTTGCCCTGCGGGAGACCACCACGGACAGCTGTGGCTGAGTCCCAAGGAGTGAGGGCAGAGGACAGCCATGAGCCTGCTCCGGGCCTCATTTCCCCCTCTCCATAGCATCAGTGTGATGGGCAGCTCCTTTGGCCCCCAGTCTGTGTGACCTTCATGCGGGAAGGGGGCTCGGAGCAGCCAGGCCAACCAGCCTTCTTATGGATGAGAGAACCAGAGCCCAGCAGACAGTGACTTGCCTAAAGCCACCCACAAAGCTGACCAGGTGCCCTGACTCCTGGCTCAGTCTCTTTTCTTTCTCCCACACTTAAACAACATGTAAGCCTTACAGAGAGTCTGCAGAAAGAAGAAACAGCATCCACCCCAAATCCGCCCCAAAAGTGCCACCAGAATAGCTTTTTTTTTGCTAAAGATGTATTTACTGGGGTGCCTGGATGGCTCAGTCGTGAAGCGTCTGCTTTCGGCTCAGGTCATGATCCCGGGGTCCTGGGATTGAGCCCCACATCGGGCTCCTTGCTCAGCGGGGAGCCTGCTTCTCCCTCTCCCCCTCCCCCTGCTTGTGTTCCCTCTCTCACCGTGTCTCTGTCAAATAAATAAATAAAATCTTAAAAAAATAATAAACATTATTTGAAAGAGAGAGAGCGCGCAAGAATGAGTGGGGGGGAGGGAGAGAATCCCAAGCAGACTCTGCACTGAGTGCAGAGCCTGATGCGGGGCTCAATCCTAGGACCCTGAGATCCTATCCTGAGCCGAAATCAAGAGTCAGCTGCCTAACCGACTGAGCCACCCAGGTGCCCCAGCTTTTCGTATCCCCTTTGAGTCTCTGACCCATGTGTACAAGATGTTGAGATCGTCTCTGACTTGCCATCAGGCAGCATGTACACCCCTTTTCTCTCCTCGAACGACCCCCGCTGCTCTAGAGTATCCAGAATTCCTGTTTAATGGCCAGACGTTTTCTATACCGGATACAGAAAGCTGATTTACCCAGCGCCTACTGCTGGACACTGAAATCACAAACAAGGTAAGCAACACTGCAAGGAACACCTTTGCGTATAGACAACCTTTGTCGTCCTCTTGCTGATTACATCTTCAGGGCAGATTCTCAAAGGGGTCTTCCTGGGTTGGGAGGGATGAACATATTAGGGTTCTGGAGATATACATGACAGGAAAGGGGTAGGCTCTGGGGCCAGACGCTTGCGTGTAGATGCTGGCTCTTCCACTTGCTACTTGGGTGACCCTGAGTCAGTGACTTGCCCTCTCTATCCATGAGTCTTCCCATCTATAAAATCGAGATTAGTAAGAGTGTTGAGGTGAGGATTCAGTAAGTTTAAACACATAAAGGGTTTAGAACAGAGTACTCAATGTACGTTAACCACTATTTCTACTTTCCCATTATTATTATTATCATTGTTCCTTCAATAAAAGTGCATTGAGGGGCGCCTGGGTGGCTCAGTCCGTTGAGTGTCTGACTCTTGATTTCAGGTCATGATCTCAGGGTCCTGAAATCAGCCCCGAGTCAGGCTCCGCACTCAGCGTGGAGTCTACTTAAGATTCTCTCTCTCCCTCTCCCTCTGCCCCTCCCCCACTCACGTGTGCGCACACACTCTCTCTCTAAAATCAATCAATCTTGGGGCGCCTGGATGGCTCAGTTGTTAAGTGTTTGCCTTCGGCTCAGGTCATGATCCCTTCTCTGTCCACGGCTTCACACTCACCATGGCAATGGGGCGGCCAAAGTCTAGAACCCAGTTCTGCAGGGTGAAGTAGAACCAGAGGTCAAGGTGAAAGGGAGCTGTGCTTGCAGCTTCATCAGCCTTGGCGGTGCTGTGCCTGGAAAGGAACCGGACAACAGGGGTCAGCTCTTCTCTCCTCCCATGAGAATCTTCCCTGAGATGAGCCACAGAGAGGGGGAGTTGAAGGCAGGAGGATTAATTTCTAGGAATTTTGCTGGAAATACTGGCTCTGAGGCCAAGGGGAACGTGTCCTGGGAATTGATTCCGGCTGCCCTATTGTTAGCTTAGCTTCTCTGTGGTTCAGGAAGGAAACTGCCAAACTGGGCATTCTCACCTATAGAATGACGGGGAAATGAAATGGGGCAGAGGATGCAATGTGGCTGGAAAATGTGAATCATGATGACAGATGACAGCAGTGAACTTTTATTGAACACTTACTATAGTCCAGGCACATTATAGCTGCTTGCATGCATTCTCTCATTTAATCCGCACAGAAATCCTTTGAGGTTGGAATATTATTCCCATTTTGTACAGCCAAATATGTGAGCCTAAATGATGAGGCTCCACAGCTTATATTTTTAACCTCTCTACCATCCTCACATCCAGTGATTGGGCCACCAGATGGGCATGGGACCTGAGCTGGACCCATTAGAACCCTCTAGTGAGATCTACCTTATAGACCGCAGACTGGGATCAACAGGCCCTTTCCCTCAGTTCCTGAACTAGGAGGAAGTAAGAATGGGGCTGCAGGAGTCACTCTTCTCACTAACCCACAGTGCAACGAGCCAGCAGGGGACAAGCTGATCCAAGAGACACGGCAAGAAGTGGAACGCCATCTGACGACACATCTTTGGATGCCTGTCCCTCCTGCAAAGCAGTTAGCCATCTGCTTTTCACAGATAAGCTGAAGTTCAAGGGCCAGTGCATACGCCACTTCCTCCAGGAAGGCTTCCCTGATGAGCTTTTCCCAAAACCACACCAGCCCCACTACAGGGGTACTTCATCTCTAACTCCCAGTCTAGCCATGACATCATGGGCCTGCAGTTTTGCTTGTATCTAGCCCCTCAAGAAGATGAGTGACTTTTAAGGTTCTCTCAACTCACCCACATCAGAGTCCAAATCCTCTTTACAATGTCCCTGACACTATTTGCATGCCTCCAGTGACAAGCAGCCTGCTACTTCCCAAGATGACTGAGGTGTGAGTTTTATTGCTCTATTTGGGCCAAGAGCAGAGCTGTGTGAATGGCCCATGTTACCCAGAGTTCTCAGCTCAGTTCCTGGTTTATGCTTAGCAATTACTGGCTGATTTAAAACCATCTCAATTACTAGTTACTCATTCGTTTTACTGGCAAATATCAGAGGCAACATGAAGGTCTTCTCAGTGTGACTATTGCTTCTGTAACTTTTGGGGATCCTTTTCAGCCAATCGAAGAATGGCCCACAGTGGGCTCGTAGAGCAGCCCAGAGGCAGAGGGGCAAGCTCCTGGGGTGAGGGAGGGGGCGTCTCACCATCCTCTGATGGCAGGCATGACAGGTGGGGTTGGCCTTTCTTGGGTCAACTAAGTCTTCTTGTCCCTTTACTCAGTGCCCACCCCCCCAACTTATTGAGTGCTGAGTGTGTGCTGTGCTCGGAGCTTCACCTGCACCATCTCACTGAATGAGCAATACCAGGAGGTTGTACCCCTCTTGTGTGACAGATGAGGATACTGAGGCTTACAGGGGCTGAGTGCTTAGCCAAGATCACCCGCGCAGTAAGGCGCTACAGCAACTACACTTTTTGGCAGCCTATTTCCCACTCCACGCTTCTTCTAGTAAGAGATGATGTTTCCTTGGCCACAGGGAGGGCCTGTAACCTAAGCCAGCCCAGTGGGACTTTTCCAATCAGAGTTGGTGGAAAGAGTGCCTTCCTTTCTGGCGCTGGGGTGCTAAGGATGCAAGTCCAGGGCTCCCTGTGGCCAAGGTGCCAGCCTCAAAGGACGGCCAGGCGAGAATGAAGCAACCCTGCAGAGAAGACCAGGAAAAAGGAAGAGGCAAAGCCCAGAGAGTTCTATGCAGCCCCCAGGTAACGGTTTGGCCACATGAGCCAATACATTCCTTTTTGCTAAGGGCGCTATAGTTCACACTGGCTTTATGTCACTTGCAACCCAGGAGTCCTGAACAGCATAAATTCAAACCTGTGTCTATATAAACTCAAGAACTGTGCTCTAAATAGTCTCCCCTTCTGTTTCTATTATAATAAACTACGTGCCATATGAAGAGATCAAGACAGAGAAGGCTCAGTAAGGCCTGGGGCCGTATGCAAAGCCTGCATGAAGGAAGAGAGCCTGAAAGCATGGATGAGTGGATCTAAGTAGGCAGAAAAGCAGGAGAGTGGGATCAAAGGCCTGGAGTGGAAGGAAGGAAGGCGCTGCATGGAGTTGAATGCTCTGGCTTATCAGTAGAGAGGAAGAGAAGTGAGGGAATGGCTGGCCTTCAGGCTGGGCAGATGGTCAGAAACTCGCTGGGAGGACTGCTTTGACATGGGTCTGAGATGAGGGACTGGCTTAGAGGGCCCACCTGCCCTTCCCCTCAGTGACTATGAGTCAAGGCCTCAAAAAGCAGGTGGCGAGAACCTCCAGGCCTGAAGAACCTGGTGGGAGAAAGAGGCTAACAACCCTCAATGTTTTATTCTGGAAACCTCCAAACTGGGCAAGGAGTAGGATGTTTGCTACAGAAGAGAAACGTATTTTGAAAGTCTGGGGTTAGTACTTAGGTATGGGCCTCTGGAAGCTGGGGATACCTAGCATATACTAGGCGCTCAGTAATTATTTCCTCCTTCTACCCAAGAGGGCATCTCAGTTAGTGGAGATCCCCATCAGTAGTCCAGCCTGGCTTAGCAGGCAGGGAAAAAAAGGGCAGATACAGGGCACTCAACTTGGAAATCAAGATCGGTTAGCATCTGACTGGTTTTCTTCTGTTGGGACTATGACCACAGGAGGCAGATTATGGAGGGCGAAGGGATCCTCTCCCCTAGTCCTCGTCCTGAGGATGAGCAACCTCAAGCCTGTCCCAAGTTCCTGACTCCACAGACTTCACACACTGAGCCCCCACCCCGTGCCAGCTCTAGATCTCAGTCATCAGAAACTACGCTGAGAACATCAGTGAGCGGCAGGTAACCCAAGACAAGGACGGCCTTTTCTCTCCTCCACAGCTTTCCAAGTCTACCATATGGGGGAACTGATACCATGACAGGTGGGGAACACATAACATAAAGCTGAAATATTCAAAGCAGTCAGCACCTGCAGGATTGCCTGGCAGAAAAGGAAGGACTCAGCCATGTTTGTGGAGTCAAGCAGGGACCCATAAATGGGAACTATAGCAGGATTAATTTTGGTTCTATATAAAGAATGGTCAAATACCTGACATGATGGAAAGCTTGAACAAAAAATGAGAAAATGAAGGCAAATAAGAGGCAAAAAGAAAGGCAATCAGAAACCCCAGGAAAAACAAACACAATATAAGAGAGCATATGGTACTGTTAAACATTCCTTGGCTCTGTAGGGAATGTTTACATGGCTTAACTAATAAAAACATTGTATACTGATTTTCAAATTTTAGGATACATGCACACACAAAACATGGAAGACAACTAGGCCTAAAAACAGCAGGTAAATACCATTAACCTTGAGAACATGAAAGTAAAACTATAGAGGACAGGAGTTAGGGGAAAGGGTAGGGAAAGCCAAACGTTAGGGTAGGGGACTATTATTCTCCTTTGAAAAAGGAATCAAGAGATACTGTCTATAGTTCCCCAAAAAGGAAATAATGCTGTGTGGATATTCCCTAAGGCTACAAAGGTAACAAAGAGAAAAACTAAGAACAGTTTAAAAACTGAGAATAGATGAAAAGAACCATCTTGTGAAGATAAGGGAGGTATAAGTGAGCCAAATCATAACAGGAAGTCAGTAAATATTATCTTAGAAGCTACAAATGATAAATCAAGGGGTGCCTGCGTGGTTCAGTCAGTTAAGTGTCTGCCTTCAGCTCAGGTCACCGCATCCAGCTCCCTGCTCAGCGGGGAGCCTGCTTCTCCCTCTCCCACTGCTGCTCCCTCTGCTTGTGCTCTGTCAAATAAAGAAATAAAATCTTTACAAAAATGATAAATCAGGAAATGGCAGTTGAGTATAGCTTTTAAGAATATGGACTTTGGAGACCACCTGGGTTCACATCCTAGCTTTGCCACCAACGAGATCTTGAGCCAGTTACTTAAACTCTCTTGGGCCTCAATGTTCTCATCTATAAAATGAGTGATAACAGTAGATCCTATCTCAAGAGTTGTGGTTGAATTATTACCTGCAAAACTTTAGAGTGGGCTCTGATCCATGGAAAGTGTTACATAGTATTTGTTAATACTATTTTAAAATATGAATTTAATTCTAATAGAAACAGCTAAAAGAAGCTACTGTGGTTGTCTCTGGTGCCAGGGAAAGGTGGAACAGAGAACCACTGCTTTTTACTCTTAAGCCCTTCTGTGCTATTTAACGATAGGCATGTATTCCTTTGATAGCAATACAAAAACTATCAACAGAGCAGGCAGAAGCTGGAATGGGATACCTCGAAAGATGGTGAACACTGCGTCATCAGAGGTGTGTAAGCTAAGCATGGATGCAGGAGAGGAAATCCAAGCATCTCAGGAACTGGACAGGTTGATTCTGCCCACTGTCTTAAGCTACAATGATACTGAAAATGGTCCTAGAGGTACCCTACAAGGGTGGCAGGGATACCCTGGAAGTGAGTCAGCCCTCGTGCCATCCCCAGGGAGCACTGTGGCTGGTAATGAGCTCCTACAGGAGTAAAGAGGAACACCGCTCCTCAGCAGCTCAAGTGGAATAGTACAGAAGCCCTGGGTTTAGACCCTGGTTCTTGTCAGCAAATGATATAATCTCTCTGGGCCTCATGTACGAAATATGTTTTTGTACATGTACAAAATATGTATGTATATGTTTCCACACATACAAAATAGAAACAGACTAAGATACTGCTTATGGAAGCCCCACACATGAGATAAAGTGGGATCGTATCTGATACCCACAGATTGTTCTAATTGGGCTGCTACAGTTCAGGGCAGTCAAAGACCCCCAGCTTGAAGGGGATCCAGAACAGAGATGACCCTCAGTAGCACGAGAAAGAGCTATCCTCAGCCAAGTCTCTCAGACTTCTCCCCTCATCCCAAATCATACCACAGACTTCCTAAAATTGACTCTGAGCACACTAGTGCTCAAAAACCTTCCAAGGCTCCCGTGTGCTTACCAGAAAAAGGCTACATTTTTAACCCGCCATTTAGGGCAGGAACTAGGGTGAGGCAAGTGAGGCACACAGGCCCAACACAGGGGTGCCCCAGAGTGAGCGTCTCCTTAAATTTCCTTAAAATTTGCAGGCTAGGCTTTCGTTCTAGTCCCAGCCCTGCTGCCAGGAAAGGCCCTTCCCTGTCAGTCCACATCCTCTTGCAGCTGTACACCAGAAAGCTCCAGCACCACTGACCACTTGACTCTTCCCAAACTTTCCACCACCTCCTCCCCCGACTGGAACAGCCCTTCCTCCCTGGGTCACCTACTGAATACTCTGGACTAAGCTCAAGTGCCACTTCCTCCACGAAGCTCTCCAAGATGAACCTCTTAGCCCCTTCCGGCTTCACCTCACCCACCCCTTCAGTGCCCACCACAGCACTGGGCACACCAACGATACTTAATGAATGCCTGCTCAGCGCAAGGAGTGTTTCTGGCCTGCACAACAGGATGAAAGCAGAATGGAGGGAAAGACTAAAAGGTGGTTTCCGTGCTGCTGCTTCTGCCCCTCCTGGTCTCAACTACATAAACCAATAACTTCTTCCCCCAGTGAGAGAAGGGAACGGCCAAACGAGAAAAGCCCTTCCTCATTCCTTCTCGGGAGGGGAGCTTCCACACACTTCGCTGTCTCTTGAATTTCCATTCTCACATTCTTGGGATAAGGAGTGAGCCTCCCGACTGACACCAGAATCAAAGTCCTATTCCGCTCGGAGGGACCCCGAGAACTTGGAGGTGGCGCCCGGGGCGTGCAGGTGCGTTGGGGGCGGAGTGTGCGCCGGGGTCCTGGGGCCCGCCGCCCCCACCCCGAGTTTCTTGGACCCCTAGACTGTCCTCCCCAGAGGCGCAACTGTCCTCCCCAGAGGCGCGGCTGTCCTCGAGCCGGCCCGGGAGGGGAGGGGGGCGCCGGGGGCTGCTGAGCCTGCCTGGGCCCGGGGCGTCCCCAGGAAGAGAAAGGGCGGTGGAGACGGAGCCCAGGCGCCAGGGCGCAGCGAGGGCAGCGCAGGGGAGACTGACTCCGGCGGCAGCCCCCGGCCCACCCCGGGCTCCTCCAGCCGGGCCCCCGCCGCCCGCCCCGCGTCACGTGAGGGCCGCGGCCTCGCTCCCCGCGCCGGCGCGCGCCCACCTGGCCTGCAGGAAGGAGGCGCCCGGCTGCGCGCTCGCGCCGCCCGCCGCTCCCGGATGCTTTCGCCTCCGCGCCGCTGCCTCCATGGCTGCCCTGCCGGCGGCCGGCGCCTCGGCCCCACTTTCCAAATTGGGGAGGCACTCTGCTGGCCCGGCGGCGGCGGGGACGACGGCAAGAGCGGCCACCGAGCACGGGGCGGGCCGGGGCGGGCGGGCGGGGGTGGGAGAGCCCTCAGCCCGGGGGGGGCAGGGCCGGGGGCGGGGCCGGCGCGGGCGGGGAGGAAGGGGAGGGACGCGGGGAGGGAAGGACGGAGCCGGGGAGGCGGGGCGCCCCGGGCCCGGGGATGGAGGGACGCGACGGTGGTGGCGTCCGCGGCTTGGAGCGGGGCACGGGCCTGCGCACGCAACGCGTGTGGCCCTGTGGGGGCTGGGCGTTGCTGGGGTCGCCGGCGACGTCCGGGCGGGAAGCTTGGCCTAGGCAACAGCGGATACTGGTGTTGGGGGGGGGTAGGGACCTGGGTAAGACTCACCTGCTCCAGATGCCCCCTCCCCCGGGGAGGAGGCGAGGCTGCATTTCCCTTGTCCTTGGGGACAGGGACGGGGGTGGGGGGATTATGTCCTCCCACACTGCGCCACGCGCTTTCCTTTTTCAGATGGAAGATGTCGCTTCCTAAAATGTCACCTCTGTGGCCCTTGACGCTAGGAATTAAATAATGGGCGGGATCAGAGGGTAGGACGGAGAGGAGCATAGAATTCTTTCCAAGTTGGGGTGCCGTGGAGTGGGTTGATGCAGATTCTAATTCTGGATTTGTCACTCTCTTGGACTTTGTGGCTTTGGAAAAGTCACTTGCTCTCCCTCCCTCCCAAACATGTATTAACTCCCTGCTGTGAGCAGCACACTGCGGACAGGAATGGATAAACCCAGCTCTAGTAATGCGTATGTTTGGTGGCTGGAAGGAGGCATTGGTAAAGGGTGTGAGCAGAGACTTGGAGGGGGCCGGGTCAGACCAGGCTTCTGGAGGATGGACATCCCCGTTGTGACTTTGGACTTCTGAGATGACAATGAAGTCTGAGCAGGAGTGGAGGGAACACAGTGAGTGGGGGAAAGTGTTCCAGGCAGAGGGAACAGCCAGCCGAGGCTCAGCATCCAGAGAGAAGTTGGTGTTTGGAGGAAAGAAAAGTTCAGCGAGAGCAGCAGAGTGCATGAAGGAAGAGCAACGGGAGGTGGCCTGGGGAAGGGTGCAGATGAAGAGGGCCTTTATCCTAGGAACAATGGGAAGCAGTTCAAGAGTTTAGGGGTAGGGAAGTGGCACCATCATATTTGTGTTTTGGATGAGACAAATGGGGTGGATGAGAAGAGGCAGGAATGGAGACCACCAGGTGGAGCACGTGATGGGCATTTGTTCTAGGGAGGGTCCTGCACTGCTCACAGCCATGGTGGGAAGGAGAGAGTTGATGAGCTCAGTTGCATGGTGGGTACCATGGCGGTGCCTCGGGTGTCAGGGGTGAGGAGAGAAGAGTCCAGGCTCTGGCCGGGTTCTGCAGCTGGGTGGGTGGTGGAGGCGCCCTCTGGGAAGTGGGCTAGAGCAAGTTTAGGGTAAATGAGGATTCTTCCTTGGGCATATGTTTGGAAAGGCTGTTGGGCCCGTGGATCTGAAGCATAGGCCAGACCTGGGAGCAGGGCAGACTGACTCGTGAATCATGGGAATAGAGATGATAATCTGAACCTAAGAGGCTGCTTGGGGAGACGGTGTCCCTGTGAGAAGAAAGAACAAAGGGCAAAGCCTGAGAACAATCAGCAAGCTGACTGCCTGGTTTTCAATCCTGATACTGGTCCTAACTAGCTGTGACACTGGGGTAAATTGCTCAATCCCTCCCAGCCTCAGTTTACCCATCTGCGACAAGAAGAAGCCTGTTGCATCTACTGCATGGGGGCCGTGATGGTTACATGATGTCGTGCAGATGGAGCGCTTGGCACAGAGCCTGGTGCTGGTGGGTTTGTTCGGTACCGTAGTCTGACCCTGGACCTGATGTTTCCTGAGTGAGATGACGGGTTTGAGCCTATTTCCATTCCATTTTCTTGCCTGTACTTTCCTTTCCTTTGGGAGATTTTTTTTTTTTTAAGATTTTATTTATTTATTTGACAGAGACAGACACAGCGAGAGAGGGAACACAAGCAGGGGGAGTGGGCAAGGGAGAAGCGGGCTTCCCGCAGAGCAGGGAGCCCGATGCGGGGCTCGATCCCAGGACCCTGGGATCATGACCTGAGCCCAAGGCAGACACTTAACGGCTGAGCCACCCAGGTGCCCCGCTTTGGGAGACTTTTATTGAGTTTTATTCCTTCTCATTTTGATCAGAGCCCATGTCCTATCTTGGCTGTGACTGGGGCCTGCCTTGGGGTCATTTTCCATCAGCTCCCCCCCCCGCCCCGCCCCCGGGCTCCAGCAGCCCACAGGCCACACACCCCAGTGCCCAGCCCAGCCCCACTAAAGGGCATGTTGGCTTTATAGCTTTTTCTCTCATTTGCACCCATGTCCCTATTTGGCAGCAAAGAAAGCCAGTATCCTGAGCTGAAGTAGTGTCCCCAAGGTCAGCCAACAACAATGCTCAGACTGGATTCCTGGTTTGATTTCGGAGAGTCTGATCTTCCTTCTACAGATTGCTCTATGTACATGCCAGAGAAGAAGGATTGAGGCTTCCGGCTCTGACCCCAATCTCTTATTCTCTGCCGGCTTTGCAAGCCTGCTGAGCTTCAAAGGAAGGGGCATGAAGTGCCTATGATGTAGTTATCAATTTAATAACACCCAAGGTTGGGCTTCCAGTCATTAGAGGATGAGGCTGTGTGGAGGAAGCTTCTCTGGCCCATTTAATCTTCCAACCCCTTAAATACCAACACATCTACCTCCCATCTGGAGCCGGCAGCTGTCCCCTGAGTGGAGGGGGGCCCAGGCTCGCAGCGGGGGCCAGGCCTTCCTGAATGAACATGGTGAATACCACTGCCCCCCTCCCCCAGCCTGGTGGGATTATCAGTCCCTCTCTTTCCTGTCCCCTCAGGACTCTTTAAGAACATCATCCTCATGTGCTCTCAAATTGATGGACATTTGGGGAGCGGGGACAGAGCAAAGTTGGCACCAACCCTTGGGCACTGAGGGGTACACATTTCCAGGTATCTTGCTTGCAACTCTCTGGGGACATGGTTCCTGCACACAAGAAGGGTGAACGGTCTCAGCCCTCTGAGCTGCCATTTCACTGAACCGTGTCAAGGCACTTGTCAGCTGGGAAGGTCCTTCAACTTTTATGTAGCAGATGTTCTCACTCCTTTTCTACAATAGCCATAGCAGATGCTTTCTGATGGGCCACCTAAGATCTATCTTCCAGGTGTTTGCCACCTGTCTCGTTCCAGCACAAGCCAACCACACTCATGCCCCCCTCTGAACTCCTGGCCTCAAGTGGACCTTTGACTAACAGGAAATGGGTTGGCAGAGAAATCTTCTCTTCTTTCTGGATGAACTGTCCTAAGCTTCACAGAGCCTCTTTTATTTTTATTTTATTTTGTTTTATTTTATTTTAAATTCAATTCATTAACTATAGTTATTATTAGTTTCAGAGGTAGAGGTCAGTGATTCGCAGTTACATGTAACACCCAGTGCTCATTCCATCACATGCCCTCCTTAATGCCCATCACCCAGTTACCCCATCCCCCTGCCCTCCCTCCAGCAACCCTCAGTTTGTTTCCCATGATTAAGGGTCTCTTATGGTTTGTCTCCCTCTTTCACAGAGCCTCTTTAGAGAAGGTGTCACAGGATCTAGCATCGTTGATGCTCACGGTGGCCACCTCAGCAGAGCTCTCTGTCCTTGTCTGTCTCACCCCCTCACTGCAGCTTCCCTGACACTGCACTCCCTCACCAAGTGGCGGCATACACACTCTGCCTCGAGCTCTGCTTCTAGGGAACGTGGGCTAAGGCAGCATCTGGCAAGGATGCTCAGGGTAGAAAGCGGATACAAGTGGGGCCACTCTGAGTGAAGAGAAATGGAGCCCACGGGGCCATCCCTTGTCCTTTGATACGGTTTCCAAGGTGATGACCCAGGCACCTCGAAGGGGCTCCCTGGCAAGCCTTTGATCTCATCTATTTCTGTCACTCAGCAGCCGAAGCAACTGGAACCTAAAGTCACACAGCAAGTGAGAAGTGAGGCCAGACCAGAATCTGGTCTCCTCACTCCAAAGCCAGCACTCTTTCTTTCAAGTCCATTTAAGAACTTTTGAAAATGTTTCTTTTTCTCAAACATCTCCCCACACTGGCTGCCTGCCTCCAAAGCCAGCACTCTTTCTTTCAAGTCCATTTAAGAACTTCTGAAAATGTTTTTTTCCCAAACATCTCCCCACACTGGCTGCCTGGGAGACTTTGAAGGCCCCGTTAACTGGCAGCCACCACCTGGGAGGTGTGACACACAGAGCACGGGGGCAGACAAAGAGGAGCTGGGACAGGGAAGAAAGGCAGGCAGGAAACACCTGGTCCTGGGACCTCTGCGTGCAAGAAACAGGGATGATGTTTGTCTGGAAGGCTGCACGAGGACTGGCCCCAGAGAAGAGTGGGGGCCAGGCTTGGGGGGACAGGGAGGGGCCGCAGAAGGAGCTGGAGACTGGCCTCCCCTGTCCAGTGATCTCGCCCGGGGGACACCCTTGTTCAGGCTGAAGTTGCCCTCCAGGAAGCTGGGAAGGTGACCAGAAGTCACACCATGGGCAAGAAGACAGGGAGAGGTGTTGGCCTCAAGCTGCTTTCCTGAAGATTCTTGGGGCTGAGACTGCTGGGAACAACTGGGGACATGTTGATAACAAAAGGGGAGTATAAGGGTACAGGGACATCTTAAGAAATCTAAGCACAAGGATGCAGCTGGGTCTTGGAGAAGAGATGAGACCCAGGGCCTGGGTTTGGGGAACCCAGAAAGTCACTTTCCTCCAACTCCATTTCTGTTCCATCTTTCTGTCTCCCTGAAACCTGGCTTTCCCTGCATCCTAGGGAGCGTGACAGCAAATGGCCTCAGAGAGCAACTTCCGATTCACCTCTCTTCCATGGTGATAAGCAGAATGAGCCTGGACTCTTCTGGACACAATTCTACATCATCAGGGAGGGATTCTGGTTGGCCTGGCTTGAGGCAGGTGCCCACCCTGGGCCGTTTAGTGAGGCCAGGTGGTACATAACCAGGGCTGCTCCCTTTCTGATCTGATGGGCAGGAGAAGCGGAAGGGGACAGTTCACTACCTTGGGCTTGCACCCTTGAACAAAAGCCCTGAACCAGGAGATTCTGTGCTCTTTCCTGACTCCTTAATGAAAGAGCTCAGTCTCATCTACGTGTGGCTATAAATTCAAACCTTGTCCAGAAGCCTGCCTCCCCAAGTGCAGCCTAAAGCTGAATTGTGCTCAGCCAGCCCCCTCACCTCCCCCATCTGTTGCCGAGAGCTGGAAGAAGCTGAGAGGGCCGGCCACAGTCCTGAGGTCATATCCTTAGCGCTGAAATGAACACTAGCAAAGTTGACTTCTGTTTGATTTTTGACTCTTTTTTTCAGGCAGGTCAGTGGGCCTCAAAAGAATTCTCAGGGACCTTGTTCTGAGCCTTTGGTGGTAAAGGCTGTTGGAGGCTTCTAGAACCAGAGCTTATGTGGGGTTTTCTGCTTCGGGGAGTCCATAGTTTCAAAGCCCAGAAAGGAATTCAGGGTCCTTTTCTTTCAGTTGTAACTAATATTTATTGCAGAATTGCTGTGTGCTATGTCCTGGTCTCAGGGTTTTTAAAGATTTTTTTTTTTAAGATTTTATTTATTTATTTGAGAGAGAGCACTGGAGAACGAGAGAGCAGGAGAGGAGCGGGGAGGCGAGGGGCAGAGCAGGCTGGATCCCAGGACCTGAGCCACCCAGGCGCCCCAAGGGTTTTTTTGTATAGGATTTCATTTAATCCTCACAACCACCCTAAGGGGTAGGAATAACTTTTCCCTCACTGACAGATGAGGAAACTCAGGCACAGAGAAGCCGAGTCACCTGCCCCAAACCACACAGCCTGTCAGTGGTGTAGTCCTTCCTCCGGGGCCTGTGTGCTTCAGAACCCCCACACAAACTGCTGGGACAGGCCATGCAGGCCTGAGGGAGTGTTTCCCATGGCCATAGCCAGCGATGAGTAATACCTGCTTCTAAAAACGGTTTAAGAATTGTTAGCTCTGAACTCTGTTGTCGGACTTTGAAATTTAAGCACCTCTGGGAGTGTTACAGACACCCAGAGCTATTAGTCTTTAGAAAACCTTAGCTTCTTAAAGTATCTTCAGAGGCCTGATCCTTTAAAAGTAGGAGAGCCATTCACCGGGTAGACAGCATGCCGCCAAAAGTGAGGGCTTTGAAGAGAGAAGCCTTAGGTAGGATCTGGCCCTTTCTGGGTTGATTCAGGGCTGTGTGGTCCTGGAACAGCCACCCAAGCTCTCTGAGTCTTGGTTTCTTCACCTACAAAATGGGGACAATCGCAACAGCCGCCTTCCAAGGTCACTGGGAGGCTCCACGAAGGTGGTAGAAGATTGACAACTTGTGATAATCATCCTGGTGGCAAGAACTATGTTTCCTGGGTGGGAAGCTCTGGGAAGGTGATGCTGAATCCACAGGAAGTGCTGACTAGATCAGCGGGCACCTGGGTGGCTCAGTCGGTGAAGCGTCTGGCTTGATTTCAGCTCAGGTCATGATCTCAGGGTTGTGAGATCAAGGCCTGTATCGAGCTCCTCGCTCAGCGGGGAGTCTGACTGAGGATTCTCTCTCTCTCCCTCAGCCCCATCCCCCGGGGGCCGTCTGAAGGACTTTGGGGTACCCTTGAGCCCCACCAGGCGGTTCGGTATCCTGTTCCACATCACAGGAATGACCTGAATTCCTTTCCGAACTATTAAACCTATGGACTCCTGAAGCAGAAAGCACCACATATGCTCAGTTCTAGAAGCCTGCAGCAGCTTTTGCTACCATGGTCTCAGGACAAGGTCCTAGGGAGTTCTTTTGAGGCCCATTGACCTACCTGAAAAATGAGTCCAAGAGCAAACTCAAGTAAGCTTCGCCAGTCTCAGGTTTTACTGTGAGGGATAAACTTGATAGCTGCAAGTCACATAATTTTTTTAAAAATCAGCTTTTTTTTTTTTTTAAGATTTTATTTATTTATTTCAGAGAGAGAGAGAATGAGAGATAGAAAGCACGAGAGGGAAGAGGGTCAGAGGGAGAAGCAGACTCCCTGCTGAGCAGGGAGCCCGATGTGGGACTCGATCCTGGGACTCCAGGATCATGACCTGAGCCGAAGGCAGTCGCTTAACCAACTGAGCCACCCAGGCGCCCTAAAAATCAGCTTCTTTGAGGTACAATTTACACACAATGAAATTCTTTAATCTTAAGCACAATTCAATGAGATTTGATTAAGTGTATATTTTCATGTAACCACCACCACAGTCATGTTACAGAATTATATCACCTTTAAAAATCAGCTTCTTTGAGGTACAATTTATACACAATGAAATTCTTTAATCTTAAGCACAATTCAATGAGATTTGATTAAGTGTATATTTTCATGTAACCACCAACACAGTCATGTTACAGAATTATATAATTATATACAGAAAATTCCCTTGTGCCCCTTTTAGTCACTCCCCTCCCACCGCCCCCAGTTCCTGACAACTGCTGACCTTCTTTACGCCATTATAGTTTCGCCTTTTCTTAAATTCCATATAAATACAAATCGTCTAGCTCTTTCCATCCGGATTCTTTCACTTAGTATGATGCTTTTGAGATTCAGAACTTTGGGGTCCTGAGATTCATTCATGTTGTCGTATGTATCAAGAGTTCAGTTCCTTTTATTACTGAGCAGAATTCTCTTGCCTGGATGGACCACAGTTTGTTAATTCATGCTCCAGTTGAAGGACATCTGAGCTGTTTCCAATTTGGGGCTATTATGATAAAGCTGCTAGAACATTCACATACAAGTCTTTGTGTGGACAAATGTTCATTTCTCTTAGGTAAGTACCTCTTCGGTAAATGGGACTGCTGGGTCATACAGTGAGTATATATTTCACTTTATTAGAAACTGCAAAGTGGTTTTGGAAGTAGCTGCACTCTGCCTGGCAGGAGAGTTCAGAAAGATTACCTTCTGGACTGTAGCAGAGGTGACCACAGCATATCCTGATGATGAATCAAGTTGCACGTTCATCCCCGATGGCCAGGAGGTTCCTTATCCCTGCAGTGTGAGAGGAAAGCTCTAAACTGGGTCACTCATCCCTACCCTTGCCCTCACCCCCCATACCTCCCATGATCTTCCTGTGCTGGGTGCTGGCCTGAGTGCCAAGCACAGAAGCAGGTCAAGGCAGTTTATACATAATGTATGGATTGTCTGGGAATTAAGTTTCCACCTAAAGCAAAAAACCCTTGTTGCCCGGCTTTCAATTAACTATTCATTTGTTTGGCTCCAGGATCCCCCATTGAACAATGGGCAAGTCATAATTCTAAATGGACCCAGCAGACAAAGCTGGATCCCTTTTCCTAGCTAGCAATTAACCAGAACCAGTTCTCAGTTACAGTCAATAAACATTTGTTGAGCTGCACCAGGATAGGGTGCAAGGAATCAATGTTTCTTGCAACCTTACTGTCCTTGCCCACGCACTCTGTGGATATTGTCATTGTTCCTGGACAGGTGATTAAATGGAAATTTGAGGATGTGAATTAATCTGCCTGAGTCTTCCTGACAGAAGCCAGAGTGGACTCCCAGGTCTTTCTGCTATGCCATTTCTTTCCTGGGGGCTCTGAAAGGTAGCCAGGGGGCGGGAGTGGGGGCAAGACTAACATGCATGAAACAAGACAGTCCAGTTTTTCACCTGGGGCATCCCTGAAAAAACCGACCGTTGCATAAAACTCTTTTCCCCATAAGAGCATTGTTTGAGTTGGGAGCTTGTTCCTGATTAAGGTCTTGACATAAATGAAGTGATGAAAATCTCATATAAGCAAAGTTATTACAAGTAGAAACTCTTATAATAACTTATTAGTGAAACTATGCTCAATCTTTGTGAAATAAGCATAAAGACGGTGTAGGCATTAATTACACAAAGGGGCCCATCCCCCTGCATTTTTTTAATGCAACATGAAAAACTCGACTATATCTTTGATATAATTTAAAGCTAATATGCTAAAAATGGTGAACATTGAACATTTAACTAGAGATGCTTTTATTTTCTCTTTAGAAAAGCACTGGGAGAAAAATCCCAATGGCTTTGTCCTCTTTATAAAAGCTGGGCCAAGATTTTGTGTGGGACCTTATTTCTCTTTGGTCATGTTCTTACTCTCTATGGCTAGGGTCTGTGAATGGGCATCAGGGGTGTTTGAACCACCTGAAATTGTACACAACATGTTTTGAGGATATATTTTTCTTTAATTATAGCTTTCATCAGATCCTCAAAGGCCTCTGGGATACAGCCACAAGTTTGAATCACTTCTTTCTCAGTTTTTTTCTCTTGCCAGCAGTGGCATCAAAGTTACTCCACTGACTTTATGGGAGTGCTCAGAGTTGGAATCATTTTCTTTTAAAAAGTATCTGGATCAGGGCACCTGGGTGGCTCAGTTAAGCATCTGACTCTTTATGTCAGCTGAGATCTTGATCTCTGGGTGTCGAGTTCAAGCCCTGTATTGGGCTCCATGCTGGGTGAGGAGCCGATTTTAAATAAATACACACATACATACATACATACTTGGATCATCTGCTTTTGGCAGTGTGATAGACTAGATTCTCTGAAGGGCTCCCTCCCTAAAAAACCGCATCCTGAAAACAAAAATACTTGTATTGTTGGGTATGCAGGAAGTAGGGGAAATCTCCAAGGCCCTTCAGCACTAAAATCAATCAAACAAAACATCCCGAACCTGAGATGTATAGGAAGCCCTGACTGGAAAGCAAAGGGAAGGGTGGTGGCCCTGAGGGCAGATGCCCATTTCAGCGGCTACTGGGGCTACTGGGAAGTCCCCCTTGAGCCAGTGGCAATGTGGGGGATCTAAGACTCAAGACTCCACTTTAGTTCAGGTCTCTAAGGGATTGTGTATTGTCACTGTCCCCACATTCTGAGGTCTCCTCAGCAGTGCAGGGAAGCAGAAACTACATTTCCCAGAATCCTCTGCCCTGTGGGTTTCCAGTATTGTCTACAAACCAGAGGCCCTTGTGAGAGGCTCTGAAGGCAGGAGAAACAGAAAGGGTACAATTCTCCAGAGGTGTTGCAGGCCGACTTTCTGAGCAGACGTGAGTTCACAGCAGCTTCTGGATGTGCTTGAGAATTACCAGCAATGGTGCTGGAGCTTGAAAGGGTAGGTGGGAGCTTCCAAGAGGCTCCAGAGATCAGAGTAGCCTCAGGGCAAACCTTGAGAACCACCCATGTGGGAGCCACAGACAGAAGTCACAGTTGAAGCCCCCCTTCTCTTTACTCCCCTTACTGATCCAATGGTTGTATAAACTTCTATTCCCCTGTACTCAAGACTTAGATACTTGGTGTGCCAATCATCAATTTATTGACTGTCAGGTCCAAATTCACTCATCAATACCTGCTGTGTGATAATAGGCAACATTCCTTTAGCCATATTGCCTTACAGTGAGCATGATGAGTTTTTTCTGTAGAAGGCACGGGAAGGACTTTGGGGGAGGAAGGGACTTCTCCTGCTGATTCTAGTGCTGAACCTTTGGAGGGTGGTATGGATGGGAGGACTTCCCGTGGTGCTCTGTCCCAGCCAGACACCGAGAATGCACAGTCTCCGTGAACTTGCAGCCCCTGTCCAGCCTGGTGATCACCTTGCAGTGGCTCTCTAACATGGATAATAGGTGCTCCAGGCCTCCATCCAGCAGCGGAGCCCATGCAGCTTATGTGTGCCTGCTTGCCTGCCCACCTGCTCCCCGAGGGAAGCTCACCTGTGCCCCAGAAGTTATTTCTTGACTTTCCGGAGACTGAGGACAGGCTCTGACCCACTCCACCTTCCAATCTTCTCTGCCATCCAGTGGGCTGCAACCACATAATTTTCAGTGAGGTTTGAAGCTCAGCTTTGGGAAGGGAGCCCCCCTTCAAAGTTTGTGTCTCTTGGGGACATTCTCTCGGTCCCATAGTTCTTTATATGTCTTATAGCATGAAAATATACATCCACACAAAAACTTGTACATAAATGTTCAGAGCAGCCTCACTCATAATAGCCAAAAGCAGGAACAGCCCAGATGTCCATCAACTAGTAAATAAATAAACAAAATGTGGTATATTCATACAATGGACTGTTATTCAGCCATAAGAAGGAATGAAGTACTGATAGTTGCTACAGCATGGATGAACCTTAGAAACATTATGGAATGTCCAGAATAGGCAAATTTATATAGACAGGAAATAGATTAGTGGTTTCTGGGGGATAGGGGTGGAGGGAAATTTGTAGTCACTGCTAATGGGCATGGAATTTCTTTTCTGGGGTACAGAAATATTCTAGAATTAGATAATGGTAATAGTATCACAACTTCTGTGAATGTACTGTAAAAGTGTATACTTTCAAAGGGTGAATCTTACTGCTTGTGAATTATATCTCAATAAAGCTGTCATTAAAAAAATAAGCAAATTTAAGAAACTATTGCAAATGACTGGACATATCTGAAAAAGAAGCAAATGGAATTTAATTGTGGTTGTTAAAAATTCAGGGGAACAGGCTAAACAACAGATTAAACACAGCTGAATAGTGAATTAGTGAACTGGAAGACAGATCTGAGAAAATTACCTAGAGTTCCACATAGGGAGATGAGAAATATGAAGGAAGGTTTAAGAGAAGGGAGAATGGAATGAGAAGGTCTAAAAAATATCCAGTCAGAATCCCAGAAGAAGGGGAAAGATAGGATAAAGGAGAAGCTAGGGGCACCTGGCTGGCTCAGTCGGTGGAACATGTGACTCTTGATCTTGGGGTTGTGGGTTCAAACCCCATGTTGGGTGTAGAGATTGCTTAAAAATAAAATAATTTTAAAGGAAAAGCTATATTTTGAAAAGCTAATAATGGCTACAAATTTCCAGAACTGATGAAAGACATGAACCCATGGACAGAAGAAACACAACATACATCAAGTAGGTTAAAAAGAAAAAAGAAAAAAAAAGAAAAGAAACCCACACCTGAACATATTGTAGAGACACCACAGAGCACTAGAGGCAAAGATCTTAAAAGCAGCTAGAGAGAAAAGATAAATTATCTACAAAGAAACAATAATTAGATGGTGATGGCAACCATGAATTTATAAGGCAGAAAAATATTTTCAAAGTATAAGAGAAAATAACCATTAACCCAAAATTGTGTACCCAGCACAACTATTTTTCAAGAATGAGTATGAAACAGAAACATGAAGGTGTACCAGGGATATTTTTAGGGAAAAACTGAGAACTTTACCATTAACAGACTTTCTCTAAAACAACTTCTAGAAGAGGTACTTCAGGAAGAAGGAAAATGATCCTAGAAGGAAGGTCTAAAAATGCAAGAAGAAATAGTAGGCAAAGAAATTAGTGAACATGTAGATAACCACAAACACTGTCTGCACAAATCTACTAGTGGAAGATGATGATGGTGTACAATATGTGGGGTTGACAAGGGATGGGAACCAGGTCTGGACAGTAATGATCTATAGGTGGGGAAAGGGGAGGGGAGGCTGATGAGAGTTGAGTGAAGTTCCTTGGGTGTTCTTCCTGAGAAGGTTCAGGTACTGACTCACTTCAGACTTTGTTAAACGGTAAAATTTCAAGGGTAATCACTAAAAACAGAGAAGATATAATTTCCACACCAGTAGAGGAAAAGATAGAATTAGGAAAAAAACCAACTCAATTTAAAAAAGGGGAAGAAAGATGTTTAGAAAAGAACAAATAGAAAGTAAAAAGGTAGTAGAAATGGAAATATTATCAATAATCATAAGAAGTATAAGTAGACTAAACAAACAATTAAAAGACTGATTCTCAGGGGTGCCAGTTAAGTGTCTGATTCTTGGTTTCAGCTCAGGTTGTGATCTCAGGGTTGTGGGATGGAGCCCTGCGTAGGGCTCTGTGCTCAGTGTGGAGTCTGCTTGAGATTCTCTCTCCCTCTCCCTCCCCCCAGTGCTCTCTCTCTCTCAAATAAATAAATTTTAAAAATCTTAAGAAAAAATAAATGATTCTCAGTCTTAGATTTAAAAAAAAAATTAGACATACCTAGGGACACCTGGCTGGCTCAGTTGGTGGAGCATGCAATTCTTGATCTCAGGGTCATTAGTTCGAGCTCCACATTGGACTTAGAGCTCACTAAAATTAAATAAGTAAATAAATAAATGAATGAATAAAAAGAAAAAACCTTTAGATACAACTAAAATAAAAGAACATGGAAAGGATGAAAGTAAAATGATGAAAAAAGATATATCAGCCATATACTAATGAAAAGAGAGCTGGTATAGTTACTGAGATGAGACAAAATAGACTATAAGGCAAAAAGTATTACTAGGGCCTTTTATCATTATAATGATAAAAAGTTTAGTTCATCAGGAAGATACCACAGTTGTGGGTACCTACTAAAATAGCATCCAAATGCATAAAATAAAAATGTATAGAACTATGGAGAGAAATTGACTAGTCTAATATAGTGGGAGATTTCAGTACAATGCTTTTGATTATTGATAGGTCAAGAAAGATTTGAATAGGGGCGCCTGGGTGGCTCAGTCGGTTAAGCGGCTGCCTTCGGCTCAGGTCATGATCCCAGGGTCCTGGGATCGAGTCCTGCATCGGGCTCCTTGCTCGGCGGGGAGCCTGCTTCTCCCTCTCCTTCTGCCTGCCTGCCGCTCCCCCGCTTGTGCTCTCCCTCTCTCTGTGTCAAATAAATAAATAAAATGTTTAAAAAAAAAAAAAAAAGAAAGATTTGAATAATATAGTCAACCAGTCTGATTTAGTGGATGTAAATTAGTCTGCATCCATCCATCAAGGAATAGACATTATTTTCAAGTACACATGAACATTTCTAAAAATTGGCCATATAAAATACCGTAAAGCTAGTTTCAACAAATTTCAAATGATATGGTTTACATAAATCACTTTTTATGACCTATGACAATAGATCTAAGTTATGCCATTAAACTAGAAGTCTGAAACAGAAAGAAAAATGACAACCCCCCCCACAAGTTTGGAAATTAATTAGAAAGTGCACTTCTAAATAATTTATGAGTCAAGTAGGAATTCATAATAGAACATGAACATTGTATAAAGATAGCTATATGATATGTGATAATATATAATATGTGATAAAAATTCTACATATCAAAACTGGTGGATGCAGCAAAAAATGGTAATTATTATAGAGAAATTTATAGCTTTAGATGCTTACATTAGGAAAAAAAGACTGAAAATTAGTGAGCTAGAGAAAAGCAGAGAGGAGGGAAAAGAGGAAAGAAAAACCCCCATAGAATAAACTCAAGAGCATAAGGGACAGGTAAAGTTGAGAGCAAAAACGAATGCCATGGGCAACAAATGTACAATAAAGATGATCAACAAGCAGACGCCAGAGAAAATAGATATTCTGGTAAGATTCATTAAGAGAAGGAGTAGTAGCATGCATGAATAAGCAATGGAGATAAAGAACAGACGAAAGCTGCAAATACAGAAGGGGTTAAAAAGATACGATGCACACACCACAGATAACATTACACCAGTGAATTTGAAAACCTATTAGAAAGGGAAACATTTCTAGAAAAACATACTTTGTCAAAGCTGTAATAAGAAAGCCTGAGTTTCCACTAGTATGAAAGAAATTGAATCACTGGCTTAAAAAAAATCAAGCTTAGCTGGTTTTTAGGCAATGACTAGCAGGTTTTCATAGGATAAATTATTCTAATTTTATTTTATTTTACTTTATTTTTAAGATTTATTTATTTTAGGGAGAGAGAGCAAGAGCATGTGTGCATGTGGTGGCGGGGGGTGGGGGCAAGGGAGAGAGAGAGACTGTCAAGCAGACCCCCTGCTGAGCACAGAGCCGGATGCAGGGCTTGATCTCACAACACTGAGATCATGACCTGAGCCAAAATCAAGAGTTGGACGCTTAACTGACTGAGCCACCCAGGCGCCCCTACTCTGATTTTATACCAACTCTTACAAAGAATATCAAAAGAAGCATCACTCCCCAACTCATATAAGATTAGTACAACCTTGAAATAGAGGCCCATGTGAGAAAGAAAATAACAGACCAGAATCTCTCATGAACATAGAGGGAAATGTTATAAACAAAATATTAGCAAATCAAGTCCAACAGTGTATGATAAAGACAACTCGTCATGACTAAGCTGGATTTACCCCAAGACTATTAGGATGATTCAACATAAAAACCTGTAACATTAGCTCTTCACATTAATGGGTTAAAGGAGAAGTTATATGATTTATCTCAACAGAAATAGTAAAGGCATTCAGTAAAAGTCAACATCGAATCAGGAAGAAAGCTCTTAGTAAAGCAGGAACAAAATGAAACTTCCTAACATTAAAGGGTTATCTTTTCTTTAAAAAAAGCCGACAGTAGTCATCATTCTTAACGGTGAATCACTGGAAGTCGCTGTTCCTTAAAGAACAGAACAAGACAATTGCAGCTAATGTAATTGTGTACATAGGAAACAATAAAAGAATCTACAAGTTAGATTATTCAAATTATTAATTGTAAATTGGTACAACTGAAAGACACTTTGGCAGTATTTTGTAAAACTGAACTAGATATATTACAGAGAAATTCTTGTGCATGCATAAGAATATTCATCACAGTACTGTTTACAACAGCAAAAAATGGGAGGCTACCGAACGTCCCTTGATAGGAGAATGTATAAATAAAAAACCTACATATTCAGCTAGTGAATGAACTACAGCTACACATGTAACCTGGTCAAGTATAATGTATGAAAAAGGCAGGTTGCAGAAAACTGCATCGTCATGATACCACACTTATAAAGCTCAAACAAGTAAACTAAAAAATATTCTGTTTGGGGATGCATACACATATGATAAAGCTACATATTTTTAAAAATTAAAAAAAAATGGACACCATAAAATTCAAGCTACCGTTCCCTCTGGTGAGGAGGCAGGGTAAGGTACGAGAGAGGCATACAGGTGGATGCACCAATAGGTAATGTTCTAGTTCTTAAAGTGGGCGGCAGGTTTCTGGGAGTTTATTTTATGCTGCATTTATTCTTTTGATGTATCAAATACTAGGCTTTAAGCTTTTTATAGAGTGGCCTGTAGTTACCCTCGTTCACCACTACATGACAGGCTAGTCCGTCAGTAAAGCCACTCCTAACAGGAAAAGGCTGGTGGGAAGGGAGACGCGCCATAAGGGCAGCGTTCTAGTGGCCATGAGCCTACAGGGGAATTCTCAGTGTTCACACGCGCAGTGGGGCAGCTTGGCTGTGTGCCCTACTCTGGCCAGGATCTCGAAGCCAGGGGACCAGGCTTTGTTTTTTTGCCTTTCTTTTGCCCTGGTTATGTCACCATTTTGCAAACTTAAAAGTGTATCTGCTGGAATGTCGATTTTTATTTCTCAGCTTTTGCCCATATATCCCAAGGTGATGGTTCCTAAATGAACATCACGGAGCATGAGGTTTATTACTTGGTCTCCCTCATGGAAAACTAACACATCTAACGTCCCCTTCTGTCTTTATTGATCTGGGGCTATGTTTTTCAGCGCTAGCATTAGAACCACGGTTTAATGAATATCTGCACGACACTGTAATCGTATATACAGGAATACTGAAATCTTCCTAACAATCCATGTTAAAATAGCAACACAATAGTCATCAAAATTACTCACAGAAATTGTGGTGCCCAATAGCGTATTCATGTGATGTACTTGACAGATATTGTTTTAGCAGCCAGAGTTAGGACACCAAGTGGCCACAGTACCCCAGCCACCCATTTCTCTTTTCATTCTCTAGACCTGGCCCGTCCACTACATTAGCCACTAAGCCACATGTGGCACTGAGCGCTTGGAATGAGATGTGCCCTAAGTGTAAAATACACCTTGGATTTTGAAGGCTTAGTATGAAAAAAAAAGTTCAATGTCTGTTAATAATTATTCATATTGATTACCTGTTGATACTATTTTAGATAAGTTAAATAAAATATACTATTAAAATTAATGTCATCTGTTTCCTTTTACTTTCTTAGAAATTTTAAAATTACTAGAAATTTTTAAATTACATACTACGCGGCTCGCATATGTGATTCATATTATTTCCATTGGACAGCCCTGCTTTAGACATTACTAGCAGTGCTTGCGATCCCTGCTTCCGGAGCCAGCCTCATGACCACTGCTGCCACCTTCCGCCTGGGGCCGCGGTCCTGGGCGCAGTCGTGGGGACTGTCAGGGCGCGGGGGCGGGGGTGTGGGCCGTGGCGGCCATCCTTTCCCGGCTCTGGGGCTCTGGCTGCGCTGGGTCTCTCGCCCATTCGGGTCCAGGGGCGGAGCGCGAGTGGCGCCGAGCGGAGGTGACGGTCACATTGGGAGTTGCCTGTCTGCCTGGTTGGGGCAGTGGGCCCTCGGGAAGGCGAGACACCTGGCCGGACTCTCTCCAGACTCGGCCAGGGTGCGGCACCGGGGTCAGTGGCTGGCGGGAGCCAGAACCCAACAGCACGCAGGTCTGAGCTGGAAAAGAAAGCGTGCCCTGGTCTTGGGGGAGAGATGGGGCGGGGGGAGGGTCGTCCTCTTTCCAACCTTCCTCAATCTCTCTTGGGTTTGTCTCTTCTGGAGAGCTCTAGGCACTCCCTGGAGACAAGCCAAACACGAAAATTGTGGAATTTCTATGATTCCGCCTGTGAGTTAAATACTAATGATATCTGCATTTAAAACTGACGTTACACAATACAGAGAATGGTAAAAATTCATGCTAATAATTAAAATCTTAAATTTTTCCTGACATTTTCAAATGGTTGAAAAAATTTTTTATTTTGTAATTATGGTAAAATACATTCATATAAAACTTGCCATGTACACCATTTTAACTGTGCAGCTCAGTCGCATCAAGTATATTCATACTGCCGTGTGGCCAGTCTCCAATTTTAGTATATGTGCTGCCAAAGTGAGCACTGTGCAGCCAGTCTCCAGAATTTTTCATCCTGCAAAACTGGAACTCTATACCCATGAAACACCGACTTCCTTCCATTTCTTCCTCCCGCTAGTCCTGGCAACCACCATTCTGCTTTCTGTTTCTATGAGTTTGACTGAAACCATATAACATTTGTCTTTTTGTGATTGGCTATTTCTTTTTTTTTTAAGATTTTTATTTATTTAATTGACAGAGAGAGAGAGAGAGACAGCGAGAGAGGGAACACAAGCAGGGGGAGGGTCAGAGGGAGAAGCAGGCTTCGCACCGAGTGGGGAGCCCGATGCGGGTCTCGATCCCAGGACTCTGAGATCATGACCGTAGCCGAAGGCAGTCGCTTAACCAACTGAGCCACCCAGGCGCCCCGTGATTGGCTATTTCACTTAGCATAATGTTCTTAAGGATCATCCAGATTGTGGCAGGTATCAGAAGGTCCTTCCTTGTTAAGAGTGAATAATTTTCAATTGTATGCATATACCACATGTTCTTTATCCATTCATCCATCGAGGAACATTTGGGTTACTTCCATCTTTCGGCTATTGTGAACAATGCTGCTATGAACAGGGGTGTACAAATACCTCTTTCCAATTTTTGGCTAAAATAAACAAGGCTGCAATTAATATCTTTGTATACAACCACTTTGCACATGTGTGAATGTTATCTGTAGGATACATTCCTAAGAGTAAATGGGTCAAGGGAAATGTACATTTTATCAGTTGTTAAAGATTGCCAAACTGCTGTCGGTAGAGGTTGAACCATCTTACAACAGCCTCACTAACACCGTATGTTTTCAGACAACCATCTTTGACAATATGATAGATTAGAAATGGAATTTCCATCAATAAGAATGAGTGGAAACATATAAAATATGGTGAGATCCATGAGTTTGGAAGGACACCACAAAAACTCCCAGATTTTCAAAGTTCACTTCTGGAGGATGCTAGCGAAACAATTCACGATTTTGAAAACAAGCAAAATGAAAAAAGGAAGGAGTCAAGTGCGACCTGTCTTTTCTATGTCAACCCTATATATCGCATATCAGGATAGCCAGATAGTTGATAGGAGGAAATTTCTCTTTATAAAAGTATTCTCATTGTTAAATGGAGAAGGAATGATGTAACCACTGAAAAAAAGCCATAGACAATGATGGCCAATGATTGCAAAAGAGAGACAAAGTAAGAAAGAGATAGCTAGACATCCTGTGCCCCCGACAGGAGATCGTTGTGTTGTTTCTGAACTATACTTGCCAATCATCTAAACTTGAATCTGATTAAGTCACCAGGGTTAATTGCCAACTACCAAGTTACAGAAAAAATAAGGATAAGAACACGTTGAGCAACATATCAAGGGGATGGGATCCCCAAAATCCATACTGTAGGAAACTCAAGTGACCCAGTTTCTTCGATAAATAAGTTAAAAGGAAAAAAAAAAAGGAGGAGGGAGAAGGAATCTCTAAATTAAAACAAATTCAAGGTGGGGCGCCTAGGTCAGTCGGTTAAGCGTCTGCCTTGGGCTCAGGTCATGATCCCAGGGTCCTGGGATCGAGCCCGGCGTTGGGTTCCCAGCTCAGCGGGGAGCCTGCTTCTCCCTCTGCCACTCCTTCCCCTGCTTGTGCTCTTTTTCACTCTCTCGCTCAAATAAATATTAAAAAAAAAATTCACGGTTCATAGCAACCAAATGTAATATACGGGCCTTTTCAGGGTCTGATTCAAACCAAAAAATGTGCTATTATTTGTAAGATGGTTGGGAATTTGAACCCCGATTTGATATTATATTAAGGAATCATTGTTAATTTTAAGGGACTATGGTATTATGCTATTTGATAAAATTTGCTTATGACATTTTAGGTATTAAGATATTATTTTGTAGATTTGTGGCATTATGGTTAGGTTAAAAAATCTTATCTTTTAAAGATCTACTAAAATAATTATTGATGAAATGATACATCTGATATTTGCTTCAAAATAGCACAGTGGGAGTGTATGTGGGATGAAGTGCAGATGAACCAAGATTGACTACGAGCTTATGACTGTTAAATCTGGGTGACGCACATTCTACAATTCTCTGTACTTTTGTTCATGTTGGAATTTTTCCAAATAAAAGAGTTTATTCAAAAAGAGAATGAAAAGAGAGTAATTAGAAATAATAGGTACAAATAGCTCTTTGTAGCAATTTTAATGTAAAAAAGGAGCAAAAAGGATAAAGAATCAATAGCTAGGAGGGTCAATAGAAGGTGATTTTTTTTTTAAGATTTTATTTATTTATTTGACAGAGAGAGACACAGCGAGAGAGGGAACACAAGCAGGGGGAGTGGGAGAGGGAGAAGCAGGCTTCCCGCCGAGCAGGGAGCCCGATGCGGGGCTCGATCCCAGGACCCTGGGATCATGACCTGAGCCGAAGGCAGACGCTTAACGACTGAGCCACCCAGGTGCCCGCTTTTTTCTTTTTCTTTTTTTTTTTTAAGATTTTATTGATTTTTCTTTTTTTAAACTAATCTCTCTGCCCAACGTGGGGCTAGAACTCACAACCTCGAAATCAAGGTCAGTCACATGCTCTACCAGCTAAGCCATCCAGGTGCCCCAATAGAAGGGTATTTAAAAAAATTTTTTTTTCAAGTATTACATATATATGGGAAAGGATACAGCACAGAGCCTCCTCACCAAGTGAATATTTCCCATGAATGAACAAAGATATTTTATTGTGGCTTTTTGGGTAAACATTTCAGTAAAGCACATAAACATTAAACTCAACTGATTTTAGAAATGAGTGTCTCCATATAATCACCATCCAAGTCAAGAATAAAACATTTGTAAAATGCTAGAAACTTCCTGTCTCCTGGACAATAAAGAACCCATGCAAAAGGTAACTTCTATCATCAAAGATTAGTTTTGTTTTCTGAACTTCATATAAATGGAGTCACACAGTAGTTACTCTTTTTATAGTTTGTTTTGCTCATATATATATCAGAGAAGAAGGGAGAAAAAAGAAAAATTTTGAGAGAGCCATTGTACCAACCTGGGGTGGCAAGAAACTATGGACCAAGAAGTGTGATTTATTAATTCTCTGCACCTGAGTTCCAGTTTTAAAAAGAAAGGAAAACACCACATAATTTCAAAAAGTAAATAAAATAGGAAACAAATATATGAAAAAATCCCAACATTTTTAGGACTCAGAGAAAACGGATATGGATATACCAATGAGATACTAGTTATGCTGTTACGGAACCTGGACTGGATCACCCGACGGAAGAACCAGGTGGCACTCGGAGATCTTGGAGGATAGCAGGTTTATTTAATGTCGGCGGGCTCAGAGGAGAGTGATCTCCAAAGGTCTGAGCCCTGAGCACACAAAGGGGGGTAATTTATACACTTCTACTTCCGCATACTGGGCACTTTGGGCACGTGCGCGAAGCGGGGCAGGGAGAAGGACCTGGAAGAGCCCCGGGGCAAGGACTGGGAATCTCGCTGGCTCGGTTGGTCATTTTAGGACACAGATTTTCCTTATCATTTCCCCCTTTGATGCCCCTTTAAACATCTAGTTTAGAGGGCATCATTCTGTTTAACTCTGAGGGTTGACTGCAAGGCTTCGGGTGAACCTGGCGTTAATCATAAACTTAACAGCACACCAGGTAGCAGAACACCAGGACTGACTGGGGCCAGGAAAACCATAGTGAAATGCACTTAGGAGTAGACAGCAGAGGGCCAGTAAAAGTGGGATCTATGACCTTAGGTAGAAGGCTCGGGGGGGGAAAGTCCAGTCAGGAGGGGCAACAGTGTAGAGTCCGACTCCCCAGATGAGGGAAATCACGCCGATGAGAGCCAGGGACCACAGTGAGTAGGTGTCCATCAGTCAGTGGGGTCTCGTCAAAGGTGAGGCCAGAGTGGGTTTGTGAAGTCTGACTGGACTCTCCACTGGAGTGGCTCCTTGTCCGAATGATGAGCTTTATTCTTTCTTCCAATCTTTGACCCAAACCGAGTCCCCTGCCTGGAAGGAGTGTACCTGAGACCCTAAGAGATTGGGGCCCTCTCAAAGATGTACTTTTGTAATTTATTTAGGGTGGCCCCCACGGCCTGAAGCTGCTCCTTTATCCCTTTATCTCCAAACTGATGCAAGTTTCCTGGAAGGCTTCCCAAGCACGGGGGAGGCCGTCCATGTATTAATTCGAATGGGGAGAAATCTGATGTCCCGGGCGTGCAGCGAGCACGCAAGAGAGCTAGGGGTAGCAGATCTGGCCATGGAAGTTAGTCTCCCGACAAAACTTTGCTAAGGTTCCTTTGAGGGTGCGATTCTTTCACTCTACTGTTCAGAGACCCCATCTCCTCTTGCCTTGGGTTCAATCGGAGGCTCTTGGCCCAGGAGAGGGGCAGGGCAATCAGGCAGATAAAGGAATTCATGTCGGACCTTGTGGCCCCCGAGTTCACACTGGCAAGGCTGGCAAAAGGGCTGTTGTATCGCCCGCGTCCCGGTGGCCCCAAGGAGGGTCGCAGTCCTTTTGCTGAAAGGGGCCACTGGGGAGATGACAACAGAGTGCTCGGTCCCAGTATCAACCATAAAAGTCACTGGTTGGCCCACCACCTTCATTCTGACCGTGGGCTCATGGGGGCCAAGGAGGGAAGTGCCCGGTCCCCCTCAGTCTGAGTCCATTCCCGCAAGGCCTAGGAGGTGCTCCTCTCGGGGTTCTTCCTTGTGGCGGCTGGGCATTCATTTTTCCAATGCCCTTTCTCTTTATAGTAGGAACATTGATCCCTTGCCAAGGGGGTTCTGGGCTTCCCCCCTTTCGGTGGTTGGGGTCTCCCCGTCTTTGTGTTGTCCTTTTCTTTCAGGGTGGCGGCGAGGAGGCTGACTTTCCTTTTCATCTTTCTGTCAGCTTCCCGTTTGGCTGTGACCTCCCTGTTCTTGTAGACCTTATTGGCAATCTCTATTAGTTGGGTGATGTTCATCCTGGCAAAACCCTCTAGTTTCTGAAGTTTTTTTTCTGAGGTCTGGCGCAGCCTGAGCCACAGAGGAGGTGTTTACCATCTGTTGGCTTCTTGTGCCTCGGGGTCAAATGGAGTGTATATCCTGTAGGCTTCACATAGTCTTTTGTAGTAGTCCCCGGGGGACTCCCCTGGTTGTTGAGTGACCGAGGATACCTTAGTCATGTTCATGGGTTTCTTAGCTCGCCGGAGGAGGGCCTCCTGGTACCGGTGGATGTGGGCCTGTCCCTTGGTTGTGGTGAAGTCCCATGCTGGGCGCTCTTCGGGTGCAGCTGTGTTAGCCCAGGCAGCAGGGTCGATGACTCCCGCTGGTGCGTGCTCTTCCAGGTACTGCCGTGCACCTTTCATTATTTTCCTCCTTTCTTCTGTGTTAAACGGGCTGCAGAGTAACTGTTGGCAGTCTTTCCAGGTTGGCCAATGAGTCTGGAAGAGGGATTCTGTGAGGTCTACCATGGCCTGTGGTTTCTCAGAGTAGGATGGGGTGTTATGTTTCCAATTGAGAAGGTCAGTGGTGGAGAAGGGCTGATAATAACGTCATGGAATGGCCGGGCTGGACCGTCCCGTCTTCATTGTGCCTCTCCGGTTCCTGCATCTCTCGATATGGCGGAGGATGCTTGTGCCCAGCCTGGGTCGCAGCCTGGCTGCTGGTCCTGGAGAAAGTGGATCCTTTGGACCTGGGGGTACTGGTGAGACTGATGGTGGCAGAGTGTCTGGAGCTGAAGGGCCAGGTGTAGATGGTCTTGGGGGTGTGTACGGTGGGGGCAGGGTCGGTTCATCTTCGGGATCTCCAGCTAGGATTTGTGGAGACTGGGGCTTTTGCTGATTTTCTTTAGGTTGCTTGGATGAGGTGATTAAGACCCTGGCCTGTCCCTGCCTACTGCAAGTGAATCGCACCCAGGGGGGAAGGGTCTGAGCAATTCCCAGCCAGGAGTCAATGTATGGAAACTGGTCAGGATGTCCTGGTTCTCCTGTTACGACTCACCATACTCGATGAATCGTTGGGACATCCAATGTCCCTTCTGAAGGCCACCCGACATCAAAGGTGGGCCATTCCAATTCACATAGGGTTCTCAACTTGCTGGGGTTCATCCTGACTCAACAGTCTCCCAAAAACCCCTTTCCCTGAACTTTGGGACTGATAAGCAGTGTGGAGTCCTCAGGTGATGTTGAGAGATTTGGTCAAGACCTGTACAATGTCTGCCACAAATGCAGGTCCATTGTCACTATGGATTGTTAATGGCAGGCCAAACTGGGGCACAATCTCCCGCAAGAGGACTTTAGCTACTTCCCAGCTTTGCTCCATCCTGGTTGGGAAGGCTTCGACCCACCCGGAGTATGTGCATACTATTACTAGGAGATATTTGAACCCCCTGCTCAGCTGCACATCTGTGAAGTCTACCTCTAGATCTTCGAAGGGGGTTGCTCCCATCCTCTGGACACCTGGAGGGTACTGTGGTGCAGACCGAGCATTATTTTTCATTCACTCATTGCTCGGCATAGTGCTGGCAACTGGCTGATGTAGTGGGCTTCTTGAGAAGGGCCTCTAATGCAGTTTTTCCCAGATGAGTGAGTTCATGGTGTTCCTTGACTAGATGCCCTCCAGTTGCTGTTGGAACAAAGATGTGCCTATCTGGCATCATCCACCATCCCTTTTCAGTCAGGGTGGCTCCCTCAGCCATGGCCCATTCCTTTCCCTTTTTAGTGTAACTGGGCGGAGGGACTTCTTCCGGGGGTGTTAGGGCCATGGTGAGGGAAGGGACTCTGTCCATGTCCTCACTGGCTGCGGTCTTGGCTGCCTCATCTGCCAGATGAGTTTCCCGTGCTATGGGGTCGTCTCCTTTCTGGTGTCCCTTACAGTGGAGGATTGCTACTTCCTTTGGAAGCCAGATGGCTTAGAGGAGTCTCAGTATCTCCTCTTTGTTCTTGATAGCTTTTCCTGCAGCAGTTAGGAGGCCCCTTTCCTTGTAGATGGCCCCATGTATATGTACAGTAGCAAAGGCATACCAAGAGTCAGTATAGATGTTGACTCGCTTGCCTTCACCGAGGGTGAGGGCTCAGACTAAGGCACATAATTCAGCCCGTTGAGCTGACCATCCAGCTGGTAATGCCTTAGCTCCTCGGACTTCAGTGGTTGTGGTTACTGCATAACCCGCTTTCCAGCTACTCTCTTGTAGGTAACTGCTAGCCATCGCTGAACAGTGTGAGCTCTGGATTCTTAATGGCTTGATCCCACAGATCTGGATGGCTTGTGTAGACTTCATCAGTCACCTCGGAGCAGTCATGGTCTAGTTACCCCTCTTCCATGGGCAGAAAGGTTAATGTCCTTACTGTTTCGAGGGTGACCCATGGGTTTTTGCAGAGGAGCCCTTGGTATTGTGCTAGCCGACAGTTGGAAAGGAAGCGGTGTCCCTGCGTGTTCATGAGGGACACAACTGCATGAGGGACCTTTACGTTAAGTTCTTGCCCCAGGGTAAGTTTGTCCACCTCCTTGATGAGTAGGACTGTGGCTGCCAGCGCCCTGAGGCATGGTGGCCATCCCGCTGTCATGGGGTCCAGCTTCTTCGACAGGTAAGCACCTGGCCGTTGCCAGGGTCCAACAGTCTGGGTGAGTACCCCAAGCACTATTTTTTCCTTTTCAGTCCAGGCAGGGATTTCTCGATCTGGTCCCCCTAAGAGATCATAAAGGAGTCTTGCTATTGCCGAGAACCCAGGGCTCCAGATGCGGCAGAATCCTGCAGCCCCCAGGAATTCTTGTAGGCCCCTTTTTGTCTGGGGCTGTGGCAGGGATCCTTTTCCTCTCCGACCCTAGTTCTCTTTTCCCTGGGGTGAGGAGAAAACCAAGGTATTGGATCTGTTGTTGGCTGATTTGTGCCTTCTTCCATGAGGCTCGGTATCCTGAGTCTGACAGTTTTTTCCTAAGCCACTTAAGTGCCCCTGGGGGCTTTTTAAACACACAGCTTCTGGGATATTCCCCCCATCCTGAGGGTTGCTTTTTTAAACACACAGCTTCTGGGATATTCCCCTCCATCCCACCCATTTTGATTCAGTGGGTTTGCATAGGCCGGACAGTATTACACCCAGTGCTCATCACAACATGTGCTCTCTGTAATACCCATCACCTGGCTACCCCATCTCCCAAATAGATGCCTTTTTAACAAGGTCCTCCCAGGTGACCCTTATAAAGGAGGTTTGGAAACAATGTGTAAGCCTTGCTCTTCAGAGTGGGGCCAGTGTACCAGCAGGATCTGTATCGCCTGGGGTATCTTGTTTAAATCGCCAATGTCAGCCCTACCCCAGAAAGACAACCGGAATCTGCCTCTGAAGAGTGTAGTACCTTGGCTTTTGATCTGAGCTCTTCTCTGTTTTCATTTTAGTAGGGTTCCTCCCCCGGCTTCCTTGCCCCAGTCCTCTCCAGAAGAGCCAGCGTCCCCTGCCTCTCCCTACCCGAGACCTGTCGCATCCCTGGGGAATGCTCGCCCCAACCTCCGACCACCCAGAAATGACAGGGAAAGGTGCTCTGTGAAGCTACGAACCTAAACAGCTGGAGATCTTGCCTTGTTAGAGAAGGCCGACTTGACTCTCAGGTCCTCCGACCTCCACAAATTCCAGACCCCCAGGCCTGTCTCATGATCTCAATTTTGGTTGCTCTGCTTTGTCTCCATCAAGTGTTCTGAAGCATTTCACACACGACTGGGCTTAGGCAATCTGGCCAGACCTTCTTGAAATTTTTGATCATGGTCTCTAGAACCATAGGTTTACTCTGCCCCGACCCCATGGTGATGTCCCCATGTGCAGTGGCTCAGAGACAGACGAAGGGGGGGGTGCCTCCTGAGGTGAGGAGACCAATCAGATGCCTGTCTGGCCATGTCTGGAAGGAGCTTAGGTGAGGCTTAGCCATAGCAGTCTCAGCGTTGTGACCCCCAGATGCTATCGGAAACTATTCACCACGGAATCGCAGACGGGCCCACTCAGACTTGGTAGGCTTCTGGGGACCTTAAGGGTGGGTGCCTGCCCGTGGAGTCACAGAATCAGTCCACTTGAGCAAGCCAGGTCGGACAGCACATTCACTCACACATTCACACTCCAGAAGTTATTACATTCCCTCCCTGGGAATCCCTACCTGTGGGACCTCTAATAGGTCTCTGGGAGGTGATCAGGTTCCCCTTCCACCCCAGTGGGGGGTGGGCCTGTCTGGATCCTGGGGCCCCAGGCCTTACCGGACTCCAACGTTGGGACCAGGTCCTCACCTGCCAAGTCTCCTCGAGTCCGGTGGGAACAGCAGAGCGGGGCTGGCCCGAGGTGACCGGGGCGGGAGACTGCCGAAAATTAGGCAGTGCCTTCTCGGTTACGATCCCTTGTTCTGTCACTGCCCCGCCGTTGCCCCCAAACTGGTGGCAACAATGGGCCAGCGCGGTTGGGTTTCCCGGTCAGGGAACCAAGTGTTACGGAACCTGGACTGGATCGCCTGATGGAAGAACCAAGCGGCACTCAGAGATCTTGGAGGATAGGTTTATTTAACGCCGGCGGGCTCAGAGGAGAGTGATCGCCAAAGGTCTGAGCCCCAGCACAAAAAAGGGGGGCAATTTATACACTTCTGCTTCCGCATACTTGGCACTTTGGGCCCGTGCGCGAAGCACTGCAGGGAGAAGGACCCAGACTGGTGCGCGCGGGAAGCAGAGCAGGGAGAAGAACCCGGAAGAGCCCCGGGGCAAGGACTGGGACTCTCTCGCTGGCTCGGTCGGCCATCTTAGGACGCAGATTTTCCTTATCAATACTATCAAGTTGGCAAATAAAAATATTAATATCCAGTGTTATGGAGAGTTTGGTGAAACAGAGCCCTCATCTGTGGCTGGAAGGTGTGTAAATTGGTAATATTATTTAGGAAAGCAATTGGTAATGTTTATCAAGGTTCTAAACGGTTTTATTCTTGGAATCTAGCTATGGATATGTTCTCAACAACCCAATAATTAGTAGATCCACTGAAATAGTCTTTATAAAGATTGTGTAATATGGGAACTTATTATGATACAATATTAAGGTTTTTTTTTTAAAAGCAGGCAATATCAACAAAGGCAAATATTACAAATAGTGTATATTATACATTTTGAATACAAATATGTAGAAAACAAACTAACCCCACATCTGGGAATAGAAAATTTAGTCCCCACCCATGATGAACTCGCAGTATGGAAAGGATAGGTGGCAAAACTAGGCAAAACTAGGCAGGCCTCCACTTTTGTGAGAAAGGAGATTTCAGGCTAAGAAGCTGGTGCTGTTGAGTAAAAACTGACACCACCCATATCAACATGACACAGCTGTTCCTGAAAATTCTTGCCTAGGAAGATAAATAGATTAATTGCTAGCTCAAGAAATTAATTTATCTGGGCAAATAGTTTGCTCATCCGGACTGCTCTCCTATCAAGACCACAGACGACACACATAGGCAAAGAACTCACCATTATGACAAAGTTTATTTATCAAGACTTGTTTCAAGACCCTTGCTTCTCTGGATCTATGAATCCTAAACTGTCTTAAATAACCGTGCCCAATCCCCATCAGTTTCTTGCTTTGAAAAACCACCTTAAACCACTTGAGCCCAGACCCCCAAATGCTATAAATCTCCTTTCTTGAAATCCCCTTTCTGAGACACTACCAAATCTCTATCAAGGTGTTATTCTCTATTGCTGCAGTAAATATCTAATAAACTTAGACTTACGTTACTTGACTAACAGGTTTCGCTGGTGTTCTTTTGAGGAGTTGGCAGCGGACAAGATCTGTGAACTTGAATGAGAAAAAAACTGACATTTATTTTCATAAACCTGTAACTGAAATTTAGCATTTCTTTCAACTTGAAATATAAGCAAAACTACAGTGACTGTAGCCACGGCACCAGTTAAAATTATGACCATTTGTCACCAGTAAATATTAGAGGTACTTTCAATCTGTGTTATAGCTGTTGCATATATCTCAAAATATTATTTATGCTCACCAATACTTTGAAATTAAGGTTGATTAATGAAGTCTCTGAGATTTTACTCGACTTGCAAGCTAACAAGTCAGCTTGCCACAGTTTCACAGATCATGACAGAAGACACAAAACTCCTGGATCTGAGATGACAGACTTTATTACTCACAGCAAAAAGGAGTAGCCAGAGTGTCAGTGTGTTTGTGCTGTTTCCCTGATTTTTATTTCCACAGGGATGGTGGGGGGGGGGGCAGGTCACAGGAACACAGGTAGCAGATTTGTTAAGAGACAGGAATTTAGGGGCGCCTGGGTGGCTCAGTCGTTAAGCGTCTGCCTTCAGCTCAGGTCATGATCCCATTTTATTTATTTATTTTTGCAAGAGAGAGAGAGAGAGAGAGAGAGCGAGAGAAGGAGCATGCGCAGCCTCCCCGCTGAGCAGGGAGCCTGATGTGGGGCTCAATCCCAGGACTCTGGGATCATGACCTGAGCCAAAGGCAGATGCTTAGCAACTGAGCCACCCAGATGCCTTCATCATTTTGCTTTTATATTTTAATATCACTGGTTTCCTTTTTTATTTTATTTAACATATGCATATCAATGCATTATTCTGAGAAGGGGTTGGTAGGCTTAACCAGATTGCCAAAGGAGTCCATGGCACAAATAAGGTCAAGAAATGGAAGACTTAAAAAAATACTTTCACCAAGTATTGATATGAAAATAAATTATTATACAACTCCATTACTCAGGAAAACCTGTTCAGAGCTCTCCTTGTCATGAAGGCAGAGTGGGAAGGACCCTGGTACCAAATCCAGGCGACTAGAATTTGGGTCTCAGCTGTATGAAGGCCCCACTAGTTACTTAAACTTTTTGCATCCAGTTTTCCTCATCTGTAATGTGAGAAACTTGTTACCTAATTCACTGGCTCACTGGCTCAACACAGAGACTGAGAGGTGTACTCTCACACATTGCCTATGGGAGTGTAAAGTAAATATATTTTCTGGAGAGTAACTTGGCTCTGGGTCCTCAAAAATATTCAAATCCTTTGAGCAAGCAAATCCATTACTAGAAATTTATTATTATTAGACATAATCAGATGTACAGACAAAAATGTAATTGAAAAGATGTTCATAGCAGTATTATTTATAATCATAGTATTTTTATAAACATCTTGAATATCCAATAATTAAGGCATGGCTACAAAAATTGTGGCATGTCTATATTGATAAATGCAGTCATTATGAATTATCAGAGCAGAATATTCTGTGAAATTAAAAAATGCCCACGAATTGGGCCGCCTGGGTAGCTCAGTCTGTTAAGTGTCTGCTTTCGGCTCAGGTCCTGGGATCGAGTCCCACATCAGGCTCCCTCTGCCTGCCGCTCCCCCTTCCTGTGCTCTCTCTGTCAAATAAATAAATATAATCTTTAAAAAAAAAATGCCCGTGATTTTATGTTGTGGAAAAAAAAATGCAAAACTCTTTGTGAGGTGCCTCCAATTCTGTTTAATGAATTTTATATATATATATATATAAGCTTAGAAAAAAAGACTAGTTGGAAATTTACTGAAATTGCTAGTGGTATAATAAACACATATTACAAATTTTTAATTTTATATTAATAAATTTCCCCCTATATTTCTCAATAAGCATATGCTGCTTTGTAATAAGAGAAGCAAATTATTTTATTTATTTATTTTATTATCATTTTTTAAAGATTTTATTTATTTGACAGAGACATAGCGAGAGAGGGAACACAAGCAGGGGGAGTGGGAGAGGGAGAAGCAGGCTTCCCGCGGAGCAGGGAGCCCGATGCAGGGCTCGATCCCAGGACCCTGGGATCATGACCTGAGCCGAAGGCAGACGCTTAACGACTGAGCACCCAGACGCTCCTATTTTATTATTTTTAAAGATTTTATTTGTTCATTTGAGAGAGAGGGAGAGAGAGTGAGCACAAGTTGGGGGGAGGGGCAGAGGGAGAGGGAGAAGCAGGCTCCCCGCTGAGCTGAGCGGAGAGCCCGATGATGGGGGCTTGATCCCAGGACCCGGAGATTATGACCTGAGTCAGAAGGCAGATGCTTAACCATCTGAGCCACCCAGGCGTCTTGAGAAGGAAATTATTTTGGGGTGCCTGGGTGGCTCAGTTGGTTAAGCGACTGCCTTCGGCTCAGGTCATGACGCCAGGGTCCTGGGATCGAGCCCCGCATCCGGTTCCCTGCTCGGCGGAGGCCTGCTTCTCCCTTTCCCACTCCCCCTGCTTGTTGTGTTCCCTCTCTCGCCGTGTCTCTCTGTATCAAATAAATAAATAAAATCTTTAAAAAAAAAAAAGAGAAGGAAATTATTTTAAAAAAGCAACTCAAAATTAAGGTTATTTGTGTGAAAGTGCTCTGACAATCATATTGCGCTACATAAATGTGTAATGATATTAGTGTTTTTCTGGAAATTTAGAAGCACAGTTGGATTCACGTTTAAATCAATAAATTTGACTGCAAGGAAGATAAATCGGCCAGTGGGCGGCTATGATTTGTGCAGCTCTGGAGCAGGCAGGCTCCCTCTGCTTCCTTCTGCTTTCCTCCCCCTGCAGCCTGTCTCTCACTCCTGTTTGTTTTTCTCTCTCTCCATGCACCATCCAGTCCTGCTTCCTCGGAAGGAGGCTGTCTGGTCTTGTCTCCTGGGCTGAATCATGCCTCAGAAATGGAAAAAGCCCCAAGGCCAGGGCCTGTCTGGGTTGAAGAGCTGGGGCTCAGGTTTGAGTGTGACATCAAAGCGCATAATGAGGGTTTTGCTGCAGATTCCAGGCTAGAGGGCAGGTGTGGGTGGTGCCATGGTTATAGGCTTCTAGGCTGTGGCCCTGATGGAATGCTGAAGGCCTTTGGCTCGATGCAGGTGAGGAAAAAGCTGCTTTTTTCTGTGGTATGATTTGTGTGATTTCTGTGATCTCCCTCACCCCAGAGCTTCTGTGCCAACTCACTGTCCCTGCTCCTGAGATCTCCACCGTTAAGGAGGCTCCTGGTGAAATGTATATGGATCATCTGGGGCAGCAACCTATCCTAATACTAGGATTGAGGCTCTGGAATTAGGCAGACTTGGTTAGATTTGGATCCCAACTCCACCGCCACTTGGAATCGTCACTTGAGGTCTACGAGCCTGGGTCTCAACATCTGTAATGACCAAAAGCACTCACATACACCAAGCATACAACAGGCATGGTTCGAGGAGTCTTTCTTATATTAACTCATTTCATCTACACAACAACCTTATTAGGCACTTGCTGTTATCACGTCCATCTTAGAGATAGGGCAACCGCGGCCGGGTTGGTTGATTAACTTGCTCAGGGCCTCACAGGGTCAGCACCAGGATGAACCGAAGCAGTGTGGCTCCAGAGTCTGTGTTTAACAACCGTGTTTGGGAGCCTCACTGTCAGACAAGCCCACAACAGTAACTATGATTTATTAGGAGCTTACTTAGTGCCAGGCACTACGCTAAATGCTATTCAGGAATTTCTCATTTGTGCGTCCCAATGCCTGGATGAGGCAGGGACTATTGTTAGGTGCTAACACTGACCTGCAGGACAGCCCACTGTATACAAGGCCCTCTGTGAAAGGCTGGGCCTTGGGGAGGTTGTTACAGTTATAGAAGAGCTAAGATGTGTCCATAAAAAAATGTGATTCATGGTAGAATCAGAGCTTGATGGGGCTGGAAGAGAGCTAAGAGATTATTTGGTTTCAACTCATTTTTCACTGATGACAAGAACTGACTTGCTTTGTTTAGAGTTTGGAGGAGGATCTAGTGAGAGAACAATAGGCAACACTTACTGGGTTCACTTGCTCTGTGCGTGTGTTTATTTCCTTCAATCCTCACAACAGCCAGACAGGAGAGGCCCTATTATTATCCCCATTTTGCAGATGAGGAAGCAGATATGGAGAAGTTAGTAAGCAGCTCGTCCCACCTCCCACAGCTAGCAAGTGGCAGATCTGGGATGCTGGCAGTGGGCTCCAGAGCTCAGGCACTGAACCACCATGCTTTGTGCTGCCCCACTTACAGAAGGTGGTTAAGGAGCCTAGGAAGAGGTGGGTAGATCAGGTGGATCAGAAAGTGCTTTGTAGACTACAAAGAGCTGTACAGACAAGGTTATTATTAGACAGAGGTAAGAGTCCCAAGAGAGATATAAAGTGGTATAAAGGGCGCCTGGGTGGCTCAGTCTGGTAAGCGTCTGCCTTCAGCTCAGGTCATCATCCTGGGGTCTTGGGATTGAGGCCCACATCGGGCTCCCTGCTCAGCGGGGAGTCTGCTTCTCCCTCTCCCTCCCTCTGCTTGTGCTCTCTCTGTCTCTCTCTCTCTCACTCACTCTCTCTCTCAAATAAATAAACAAAATCTAAAAAAAACCCAAAAAACAAAAAACCCCGAAGTTGTATAAAGCTTAGGGCAAAACCAAGGACAATCTCTAGGATGAGATGGCTTTGCTTTGGATTTGGACCCATGTTAAGTAGGAATGAAGAATGTCCAGGATGTTATGGGGTGGTGGTGGGGAAGGTTTCCTCTAGTCCTCCCCCATTAGCTCAGGATGCTGATCAGATTAGCCAGTTGGCATGTTGGCCCAGGTGAAGAGATGATCTGGACCAGAGATCACCTGCAGAGAGCAAGGTGGGTGGGGGCCAGTCAGAGGGGGATAAATGAAGGCACAGGGCAAAAGGCTGGGTAGGGGGGAGAGAAGGGATGGGGAGCCTGGTTGCTCTACACAGCTATGGAAGGAAACCAGTTGGAAGGGAGCCCCTGGTCACACATCTGAATGTGTCACTGCCAAGTCCCTAGAGGCCAAAAAAGCCTGGATCAGCCTGTCAGGAACTGGATAGTCCACCAATTCTGAGAGCCCCAGAATGAAACCAACCAGCTTCCCCCTCTTTTCCACCAGTAGAACCTTATCTTCAGCCCTCATTTTCAACATTGTTTTTGTTTAATATCCTAAGGCGGGGGGGGGGGTGGACGATGTTCGTGTAGGGATCTGCCAATAGGTAAAGTTGAGCTGCCTGATGGAGGAGAGAATTTTTTTTTGAGAAGTGGCCAAACCCCACCAATAGCTCTGCAACTGAGGGGAGGCCTTCACCAACTAGGATTGGCATGGGGTGGGGGAGGGAGTGTCAAATAAAATAAGTTATGTGAACTTGTTGAGACCAGCCTGGTCCCTTGGGGCCAATACATGTATTTGTTCTTTCTCTGTGGTTAATATTGTCCTTTAGGGGTAAGTGGGACAGAGGAAAACTTCCCTATTGAGCTTGTACATTTCATGACTGCCCCAGGAGCTGCATCACCTCCGCTTGGAGTCCAAGACCTTGCTTCCCAAATGGCCTTCCTGCTTCTACCATTGCCTTGTAGAGTTTATTCTCCACACAACAGCCAGAGGGCTCTTTTTAAAAATGTAAATTATCTTGTCACTTTCCTGTTGAAAACTCTTCAAATGCCCCCATCACACTTAAGAGTAGAATTTAAACACGGGTTACTGGGCGGGAGAGTGACCTGCTGACTTCGCCTCCCATCTTTCTTCCTAAGGCCCATTCTGTGGCCGCCACACTGACCTTTGTTTCTGAGCCCACCAAGACTGTGACCTCCTCAGGGCTTTGGTACTAGCTATTCACCTTGCCTAGTATACCCTCTGTTCTTCTTACCTGACCACTCAAACTGGTTAGCGAACCCCCCGCTCTATTGGCTTCACAGTAAATGGTAACGATACGAACTCAACCAGTCTTGTCTATCATTTGTTTACTTGTTTATTGCCTGTTTTCCTCACAACACAAGCCCCAGAGGGGAAGGCGCTGTGTCTATCTTGTCTACCACCGAATCTCTAATGCCAAGCAGAGCCTGGCACGTAGTACCTCTCCAGTATTCGTTAGATAAACGAGCTCTTCAAACCCGAACCATCTTGAGGGATATGTGAGAAAAGGAAGGTTCCATCAGGCTGAGGATCAGAGTCCTGGTCTGTCTGAAGACAGACCTCGCCTTCCTTCCAGATACCTCGACCTTTCCACGGTGGGCGCAGCTCTCCCCGCCCCTTCTCACACACTCGATCCCCCTCTCTCCAAGAAGGCTAGGCCGGAGTTCCAATCCTTTCTCCGAGCCTGGTGCCAGCCCTCAAGTCCTCCCACATGTCGGGGGCTCAGAGACGCCGCCCTTTTCTTAAAATGGACCTTGTCGGGCGCGTGCAACCTCCTCCCTTGGACCACCAATCAGGGCACAGAGGAGTCCCGCACCGTCTAGGGTAAAATGAGACGAGTCCCCTGGCCCACCCCTGGTATCGCCTCAGGTCCCCGACTGTGGCCCCCTCCCAGGCTAGGGAACCCCCCCGGCCGTGCGGGGGCGAGGAGGACGGTCCAGGCGTCAAGGGCAATGAGGACATTCAGGCCCAAAAAGGGGGTGGGCCAACTTCGCACGGTAGAACCTTTCTTCACCAAGGCCTCGTTTGCCGGCCGGGCAGCTTTAGAGGAGACACCCGGCTTAACCGTTCCTCCCGCTCGCACCCTCCCCCTCCCGGCCCAGTCTGCGGAGGCGCGCCTTCCTGCCCACCCCGACTCCGGGGGCTGCTGCCGCGGGAGCGTTCCGCCTCGCGCCGGAGGCCCCCAGGCGTTGGAGCTGCGAAACCATCGGCAGCGTCTGGCGCTTCGGAGCTCTGGTGGGCGAGGACCTGCGGGTTTCCTCCAGCCGGGGAGGACGCAGAGCGGAGGCGGAGGCCGAGGCAGTTTTTAGGCCTTAGGCCCGGCGGGCCGGGGCGGGGGAGACGCGCCCAGCATTCGCCTTCCCGGGCGCGTGCGGTCCTCTTGGGACCTCGCCGGCGACCCGTAGCTCGGGCACGCGCCTGTCGCAGCCCGCAGGAAGGAGGGGTCCGGCCTGAGGCCCGGGGCGGCGGCCGCCATGGAGATCCCCTCGGCCCAGGGCCGGCGGCTGGGGCCTCGGGGGCGGCCCTGACCGCCCTCCTCCCCGCCGAGGCCGGGTCGCGGACGTGCCCCCTGCGGCCTTCGGCCACCTCTGCGTCTCCGCCCTCCCCGGGCCGCGCTGCTGCGTGGGCGCGGCGGCGGCGGCGGCGCCCTGTTGAATGGGCTGTGAGGGCCCGGGTTTGAGGCGCTGGCGAACGCGGCCTCCGGGGGCGCAAGGCAGCAGCAGCGGTGGCGACCAAACGGGTGTTGGAGTTGGCGGCGGCCATGGAGGGCCTGGCTGGCTATGTGTACAAGGCGGCCAGCGAGGGCAAGGTGCTGACCCTGGCCGCCTTGCTTCTCAACCGGTCTGAAAGCGACATCCGCTATCTGCTGGGCTATGTCAGCCAGCAGGGAGGGCAGCGCTCCACGCCCCTCATCATCGCAGCCCGCAATGGGCACGCCAAGGTGGTGCGCTTGCTGTTAGAACATTACCGGGTGCAGACTCAGCAGACTGGCACCGTCCGCTTCGACGGGTAGGTACACCCCAACCCCTCTCCCACGAGCGCGGACCCACCACCTCACAGGTCCTCCCCTCCTTCACTCTCTCTCCGTAGAGGTACCACTTCTTCCCTTTTGTGCATCCTCCTGCCGCATGAATGCCCACGTCGTCTTCCAGGGCTGATACTTCATCCCGTGGTTTGCTGCTCAACCTCATCGGCCCCTACCCCTTATTCCCTCTATGGGTAAATAGCCACACCCTCTGTCTTGATATCTAAGGGGTGTTCTTCTTAACTAGAGGGTCCGTGAGCAAGTAGTATGGAGGAGGTGCATCTTCCCAGATGTTACCCTTACCGGTACTGGGGTTGTAAGCCAGATCAGAAATCAACGCGGTCAGCAGGTAACATTGAAAACCTCTGTTTGATGAGTTATTTGGTCACCCAATTTTTACTCCTTCAAGTGAGTGGTCCCTTCAGACGGGTTTGCGGGGGCCTGAATGTCAAAATAAGCCCCTAGAACTCCAGCCTCTTGAGGGATTGTCCGGCGGCCAGACATCCCTAGACATGATTCTGACTCTTCCACATAGCTTGGGGTAGATAGGTTGGCTGCAGAAATGGCCTGGACCTGGTATCGGAGATAATGCCATTGTTAATCCATGTTATCTTGTGATATTGTGGGGAAACTTGATAGTTTATGTTATTTCAGGTGGGGAGTTCAAAAATTCGTATTGTCATAGTTAAAATTTGTTTTTTAGGTTTAATTATACATATTTTGGGGGTATGATAATGTTTAACACAGAATTGTCAGGTTTGACATCTTCTTTGCTGTGCTGGATTATTATAAAGTGTTTTTCAGATTACAAACTTCATTGATTGCATTTGTTTTTGTTGACTTTTGTGCCAGCACATAAGCTGTTGTAGCATTTTCTTCTGTTTTTGGTAGATGTGGTCCAAGCATAAAGATAGGTATCTTTAGTTGTGGTGATTGGAAACTGCTTGGTTAAAGCCTCATTGAAAAAGCACTTCTTGAAGATGACTAGGGCATTGTTGAATTTGGTTCTTTTTTAGGTTTAAATAATGATGAGAGGAAGATATTTTTAGATGAGAAGAAAATATTTTAGAGCATTACATTTTAATGAAACGATAGCCCATGTTGGTTAATCTCTGGTACCACCTCCTTAGGTATCAAGGAGATGGTCTTTTTCCTGTTGATTAAAGATGGCAACCTGATTCATGGTTGCTTTCCCTTACTGGCTTCTCTGTCCTTTCTAGAACTCCCTGCATTCCCACAGCCCTTTCCTATACCCAGACAAGGAGTGACACAGAATGACCCCTGAACTTCCAGCACCATTCCAGTTGTATAGGCACATGCATTCACTAAGATACAAATCTCAGTAACAGCTGCTGCAAACATCGCAGCTAAGGAGCTTGCTGAGGCCTTTTTGGATGAGGGAAGGATAGTGGTGAAAAAAAAAATAGTTTCCTAAAGCATTTGGAAAGACTTTGCTTATTGCTGTCTTTTTTACCATCAAAGAGAAAGATCTTTTGAGATGGAATTAAAAGAACCTGAAATTACTAGAAAGGACTAGAAATACAGCATTGAGCCTGTATACTTGCCCAGTATTCTGGACTGGGCAGTGAAATTAAACGGTTCAGTAAGCAAACACCTACTGGACTCCTACTGTGTGCTGGGCTGTGTGGTAGGGATTGGGTGTGCAGGGGTGGGTAACATACTGTTCCCACTGTGGAGGAAGACAGTTTAGCGGGGGAGACAGAGAAATAGATACATAAAATGAGTAACTGCAGATGCCATGCCATTTAGAGTTTTAGAAGTCTGTTGGATGAGTGAGGGAGTATGGGAAGAGGAAGTGCTCAGCTTTGCCTGGGGGGAATCAGGGAAGGCTCCCCTGGTGAGGTGATGCTTGAGTTTGGATCTTAAAGGAAGTGAAGAGAAGGGTCAAGCCATAGCTTGGTGAACTTGCAGTGACAAGTGTTTCAGTGTGGTTGTAGGAAGGGATTCAAGCTGGGGAAATTAAGAGAGATTGTGGGAGACTGGAGAAAGGTGGAGGCCGTATTTTGATGATTGTTGTGTAAAATATCAAGAGTCCCACTGGGGAGACTGCAATTGCAAACGGTTCAGTCATTCGAGATTTTGGCCGAGCCTTCTTAAAACTATCCTTTTTGTTTCTGGATTATTACAATTATGCATTTATTATCTGCTGTGTGAAGGTAATGGAGAATTTTATTTATTAAATGCCTGTGATGGGCCTAGCCCTATTAGACCTTCTGTGGAGGATACAGAAAAAAATGTGAGGTTTTTGCTTTTTTTGAGGAGCTTGCCAATTAATTAACAAGGGAGAATTGAAGTTCATGGCCACCTTTCTGCTTACTCAAACCACTGATATTTTGCAGTTTATTCCAGTCATTTTGGCATTTCGGAACTAGATAAAAAAGAGTGTTATTTGCAAATGTCATGATTTCACTTTGCACTCACTCCAGACATTGTGAACATAATCTGAATGAGGTGTTAACAGTATGAGGCTCACTCACCTCTTGGCGGCTGGCTTTTTGAGAGGTACTTAGCTAACTCCCCCGTTATTTTTTTATTTTTATTTTTTTTAAATCCCCCTTTAGATTCCTTCAGCACTTGAGAACCATGGCCAGGTGGGGACTAACAGGTTCTCTGTGTGTGCTGAAGTAGATCAGTGTTTACTAGTTTTTAGTCACCTGTGTACCATCGTCACAATTTTTTTTTTTAATGTTATTTATTTATTTATTTGACAGAGAGAGACAGCGGGAGAGGGAACACAAGCAGGGGGAGTGGGAGAGGGAGAAGCAGGCCCTTCGCCGAGCAGGGAGCCCGATGTGGGGCTTGGTCCCAGGACCCTGGGATCATGACCTGAGCCGAAGGCAGACGCTTAACGACTGAGCCACCCAGGTGCCCCCATCTTCACAATTTTTTGTCAAATTTATTGATTACCTATCCTAAAAGTTTTGCTTCTTAGCTTCATCCTAAGCAACAGTTATCTGTATATAATTATGGGTTTGATATAGTATGATTTGTGTGTATATGTGTGTGTGTGAGAGAGACATTAAAATAAATAGCTTATTAGAAATTTTGTAAAAGTCTATGTTCTGCCTAAAAATTTCTATAATACTTGAGGAAACTCAAGTGGGTTCATAACACATTCTCAAGGAAGAAGGGACTACCTACCTAGATCAAGCCCCATGGTGATATTTGAGCCCTTGTTCATATTTTTAAGAGTAACATTTGAGATGATTTTACTTACGGCTTAATATGTGAAGACTAAAAGTGACAGACGAGGGGGCAAGAAAAATTACTTGAGTAGAAATGAAAGAACCTTTAGTTGGAGAATGGGAAACTGTTGAGAATGTTACAGAAATGGAACAGAACAAAGGCGAGGTGTCCTGTGACCGTGGAATAGTGTGCTGGCCTAAGTTCCTAAGGCCTGACAGCTCTGTGCCGGAGTTTGTGGGGGAACCCTTGTCCTAAAAGAGGTTTGCTGACAGGGATGGGAAGGAGAACAGGACCTCTGGGAGTTCTGAGGCTTTTTGTTGAGTTCTCTTTTAAAGTTGGCACTAGTACTAATACTTTTAATGTTCAGGTAGAGAACAAGGCATGAGGGGCACATCAACATTTGGCTTCACTTAAAAGTCACTGCCACGCAGTATATATTTCAAGAAACTACATTTGATCTAATAAATGATTTTAAGGACTTTGGTTGAAATAAAGTGTTGATCATTTACATTTAATGAATTTTTATTTCCATTTCAAATACTTGACCAGACATTTTTATTTTAAATTGAACCAGGAAAGAGTTTGAGCTTAGTTTTGTGATCAGAAATGTTATCTTTTATTGTGAAATGTTTCCATCATCTGATGTGTACATTTTGTTTAAAAAGGTGAATATCAAGTTATAGTTTATTTTTATTTTATTTATTTATTTAATTAATTTTTAATGTAATCTCTACCCCCAACGTGGGACTCGAACTCACAACCCTGCGGTACAGAGTCATACACTCCACAACTCAACCAAACAGGTGCCCCGGTTTCTTGATTCTTTTTTTGTTGTTGTCGTTTAAAGATTTTATTTATTTAAAGAGAGTGCGCAGGAGCTCGTTCTTGCGTGTTAGGGGGGAGGGGCAGTGGGAGAGGGGGAGACAGAGACTCTCAAGCAGACTCTGCACTGAGCCTGGAGCCCCAGGCAGGGCTCAGTCTCACCACCCTGAGATCAAGCCCTGCATTGGGCTCTCTGCTCAGTGGAGAGCCTGCTTCTCCCTCTCCCTCTGCCCATCTCCCCTCCCCTGCTCGTGTTTTCTGACTCTCTTGCTCTGTCTCAAATAAATAAATAAAATCTTAAAAAAAAACAAAAGATGCTTAACCAACTGAGCCACACAGGTGCCCCCCGGTTTCTTGAGTTTTTAAAATGAAATACATAATAGTTTGCATTGCAATTTTGGACCAAGTCTGGAAAGATCATTGTTTAATAGTACCTCTCCCATAGGGACTAAGTACATAGTGCATTAATTTTATCATATTTTTATATTCTGTTATAAATGTGTTTGGTATGTTGTTTTGAGGAAGTCTATGCTACTTATTTCAGCTGAAGTCTGTGGACAAAGGAATGTCATGGATTTTAGGCTTATTCCCTTTAATCTGTTTAATGTTTTTGTTTAGATGTAGAAATTCAAAATTTGCTAAGGCTGATGTTTCTGAAGGACTAGTCATTTTCTAATACATTCTGCAGTGAATATTTTTGTCCTAAACTATTTAAAAACTTTAATTGCCTCAATAAAAGTAGATAATTGAAACTTTCTTGAGGCTCCTGTCATATCACTATATGGAAAAATGGAAATGATTAGGCTACACCACAAAAAGTATTAAACTGTACAAAAACCAAGTGAAATATATACTTGTAATTTAATTTTTACTCATCTACATCATTAATTCTGGGAAACGTGAGGTGAGAAAAATAATCACTTTTTGTCTCTTTTTTTCATTTTTAAAATGGGGGTCATATTTATCTTTTATGGTTATTGTGAAAGTTAAAAAGAATGTATGTGAATGCCTATTTTAATGTAAATTAAAATATAAGTCATTAACTCCAAGGTCATGAAGATTGAGTTTTATATGGTTTGGGTTCATGTTCCTGGCATATAATAACTTCATATTTTTAAAGTGCAAGGAAACATTTAACTATGAAAATGTACCTATATGTTACTATGTATTTTTGATAGATTAATTAGTTTGAAAAAAATGCTTTTTATTTATTTTTTTGAAAAAATGCTTTTTAAATTGAAACTGAACAATGACATGTATTATGTTTCCTTAATATATAGAGTACTATGTACTAGAGTACTTTTGTATTTTAATCTCATGTAAACCTTTTAAATTATATATCTGTGAAATGAGCATAATAATAGTGTCAACCTCATAGGGTTATTGGGAGGAGGTTATTATGAGGATTAAATGAGATATATTGCATATCGAGCACTTACTACAATGAATGCTTGGCACATTGAAGATACTTATTAGCTATTTGTGTTCACTTAAACTGTTTTTCTTTAATTGTTTTTCATTTTTGTTTTTAATTATGACTATTTTTAGTTAAGGTATAACATCTAGTAAGGTGCATAAATTTTAAGTGTATGATGTGATAAAATTTTAATATGTTTACATCCATGTAAACACCTTCTAGATCAATATACAGAATATTTTTATCAGAGTTTCCCTTGTGCCCCTTCTCAGTCAGCTCCTCTCCTTTCCTGTCCCAGAAGTAATGATTATTCTGACTTCTATCACCATAGATTAGTTTTGTCTATACTTGAACTTCCTATAAAGGGAATCATACAGTATGCTCTTTTCTGTCCGGCTTTTTTTTGCTTAACACATTGTCTATGAGATTCATCTGTGCAGTTGCGTGTACCAGTAGTTTTTTTTTTTATGCTTTGTAGTATTCCATTGTATGAATATATGGCAACTTATTTACCCTGTACACAGGTATTTTAGTTGTTTCCAGTGTTTAACAATTATGGATAAAACTCCTATGGACATTTTTATGTATATGTCTTCACTGGTGGGTGTTTGTGTTCACTTCTTGTCAGTATATGCCCAAGAGTGGAATTGCTGGGTCATGGGGTTGGTGTATGTTTAACTTTAATAGTTATTGCTAAACAGTTTTCCTGAAAGTGGTTGAAACAAATTACATTTCTACCAGCAATGAGAGTTTGAGTTGCTTCACATCCTGGCCAACACTTAGTATTGTCATGTCAGTCTTACTGATTTTAGTTATTCTGGTGGCTGTGTATTGGTAACTCATGATTTTAATTTGCCTTTCCCTCTCCAGTATTATCTTGGACATCTTTTCATATATTTATTGGTCACTTGAATATCTTTTGTGCAGTTTAGTTGTTTAGTCTTTTCACCCATTTTTTAGTTGGGTTGTTTGCCTTTTTCCCATTGATTTGTCAAATACTTTTAATGTATATGTCTTCTCCCAGTGAGTGGATTGCATATTCACTTTCTTCATAATATCTTTTGATGAATTGAAGTTCTTAATTTTAATGAAGTTCAATAAATCAACTATTTCTATGATTAGTGCTTTTTTTGCATTCTGTTTAAGAAATAGTCATTAACTCCAAGGTCATGAAGATTGTCTACTTATTTTTTTTTAAGTAACTCTTACGGTTTTGCTTTTCATATAGATCTATGCTACTCCCCTAATTTTTAAGCATAGTGTGCAGTATAATGAGTAATTTTCCTAAATATCCACCCATGCAGCCACTACCCATATCAAGATTTAGGACATTTCCAATAGCTTTACGCCTCTTCCCAGTTTGTCCTACACCCTTTCCTGTAGGTAGCTCCATAGGTACTTGTTAGTGAGAAGGCTTTTGTGTCATTTTGTGTCATTGTTTGAAACTGAAGAAGTAACTGCTTGAATTATTATAAAGTGGGTCTTTTGTTTTCAGCAGAAACAACAGACGGTGGTGTTTTGGGGGTGTTAATTGGGGTTAAACTATGATATTTATATTCTACCAGGGGATTATACTCTTTCATTTCATGGGAGATATAGTTTGACCTGTGTTATAACATTAGGTGGTATAGTGAGAAGCTCGGCAGTGAGGTTTTGGTACGAATACTTAATTGCTCTAGTAAATAGTGCTTTTGACTGACCTTTTTCCTTAATACTTGCAAGTATACTTATTTTAGTGGTTCACGCACAGTATATCTAAGTATCTGCAGCAAAAATCTACTTTTTAGGTCTGACGGTCAGTAACAGGATAAACAATTGAAAAATTGAGGCTGGGGAAAAATGGAAGGTAGAAAGGTGGGAAAGATTGGCCTCCTAGCAAGAGTCTAATTCCGTTGTAAGTAGCAAACCTAGTGCATATCAGACAGTAAGCGGTGACTGTGAGTGCAAACATGGGACGAAGGTCAGGAAAAATGCCCACTTGGTTTTAGGAAAGCGCTAATTGTTTCCTCCTGTTAGTATTTTCCCCCAGTGGTTTAGCTGAGGAACGTACATAGACCCATAATATACACCCACATCCACACATATTTTTAAGACCTTTAAATTGGAGTAGAATGGATGGAGAAAAATACATTAATTGAAAGCGTATAAAAGTTTCACAAAGTGAATATATTTGTTTAATAAAGTTCCTTTTGTGCTTCCTCCCACTATTTAATCCCCTTAAAAGTAAACAGTATCCCAACTTCAACACTACAGATAGGTACATAAATGTAGTAATATAATGTGTACTATGTTCGGTTGACTGCTTTTGCTCAGCATCATGTTTATGTGATCCCTCCCTACTGTATGGAGCAGGAAGTTTTTCATTCTCATGGCTGTAGTAGAAGTGTATTTGATTAGCTTAGATAATCTTAGGGGGGAGAATTATCTTCGTAAATACTTTTTTTCCTAAAGGAGTTTCTAAGACAGTGTTACTGTAGGGACTGGGGTAGCTTTTTTTCTGGCCTATTGAGAGTAACTGGTACCTGGGGGATACTGGGAAGGAAGAACATGTTTTTCTTTAAGAGCCAGTGCCTCAGCTTGGCGGTAAAGAAGTTATGAACCTCCATGCATTTCCTCTGTGTTTTCAGAAATGTATTTACTTTTGCTAGTAGAAAGTTGGTGATTTTTTTTTTTTTTTTTTTTTTTAGGATTATATACTTCAGCAATAACAGTAATAGCTAACGTTTCTTGAGCTTCTGCTGGGTATAAGTACAATGGCAGAGTGCTTTACTTAAGTGACCTGATTTTATTTTCACCCAAACTAATGTTGTATTCATGTTCCACAGATTAAGGTTTTGGTCAGTGCAAACAAATCCATTCTTTACGCTTATGTTAGGGCATGTGGCCTCCATTTTCTAACTGTTTGTTCTTTTCATGAATAGGTATGTCATTGACGGTGCCACCGCTCTTTGGTGTGCAGCAGGAGCCGGCCATTTTGAAGTCGTTAAACTTCTAGTCAGCCATGGAGCCAACGTGAACCACACCACAGTAACCAACTCAACCCCCCTGCGGGCAGCGTGCTTTGACGGCAGACTGGACATTGTGAAATACTTGGTTGAAAATAATGCCAACATCAGCATTGCCAACAAATACGACAACACCTGCCTGATGATTGCAGCATATAAGGGCCATACCGATGTGGTCAGATACCTTTTAGAACAGCGTGCTGATCCCAATGCTAAAGCGCATTGTGGGGCCACAGCACTGCACTTTGCGGCTGAAGCCGGGCATATCGATATCGTGAAAGAGCTGATAAAATGGCGTGCTGCTATAGTAGTGAATGGCCATGGGATGACGCCCTTAAAAGTAGCTGCCGAAAGCTGTAAAGCCGATGTCGTCGAACTGTTGCTCTCTCATGCTGATTGTGACCGAAGAAGTCGGATTGAAGCTTTGGAACTCTTGGGTGCCTCCTTTGCAAATGACCGTGAGAACTATGACATCATGAAGACGTACCACTATTTATATTTAGCCATGTTGGAGAGGTTTCAAGATGGTGATAACATTCTGGAGAAAGAGGTTCTCCCACCAATCCATGCTTATGGGAATAGAACTGAATGTAGAAATCCTCAGGAACTGGAATCCATTCGGCAAGACAGAGATGCTCTTCATATGGAAGGCCTTATAGTTCGGGAACGGATTTTAGGTGCTGACAATATTGATGTTTCCCATCCCATCATTTACAGGGGAGCTGTTTATGCAGATAACATGGAATTCGAACAGTGTATCAAGTTGTGGCTGCATGCCCTGCACCTGAGACAGAAAGGTAACAGGAATACCCACAAGGATCTTCTTCGATTTGCTCAAGTTTTCTCACAGATGATACATTTGAATGAAACTGTGAAGGCCCCAGACATAGAATGTGTTCTGAGATGCAGTGTTTTAGAAATAGAACAGAGTATGAACAGAGTAAAAAATATTCCAGATGCTGATGTCCACAATGCTATGGACAATTATGAATGTAATCTCTATACCTTTCTCTATTTAGTGTGCATCTCCACCAAAACACAGTGCAGTGAAGAAGATCAGTGCAAAATTAACAAGCAGATCTACAACCTGATTCACCTTGATCCCAGAACTCGGGAAGGTTTCACCTTGCTGCATCTAGCTGTCAACTCGAATACCCCGGTTGATGATTTCCACACCAATGATGTCTGCAGTTTTCCAAATGCACTCGTCACAAAGCTGCTGCTGGACTGTGGTGCTGAGGTGAATGCTGTAGACAATGAGGGGAACAGTGCCCTTCACATTATCGTTCAGTACAACAGGCCAATCAGTGATTTTTTAACCTTGCACTCTATCATCATTAGCCTGGTTGAAGCTGGCGCTCACACTGACATGACGAATAAACAGAATAAGACTCCGCTAGACAAAAGTACCACTGGGGTATCTGAAATACTACTTAAAACTCAAATGAAGATGAGTCTCAAGTGCCTGGCTGCCCGAGCAGTTCGGGCTAATGACATTAACTACCAAGACCAGATCCCCAGAACTCTTGAAGAGTTTGTTGGATTTCATTAAGTGACTGGATATGTAAAATCGTTTAATGTGGTGCTAAAAGTAAAGGACTTTAATCACAGACAATAGAATTATGTGTTCGTAAATTCTCCTTTTCTTTCCACTACCCTTCCTCCCTACCCATCCTTCCTTAGTTCTGTATTTGGTCTTTTTGCCTCATAACGGTTATTAATTTCAAATACACTTTAAACAAAGCCACATTGTTTAGGTGTAACTATAATCTAAGGTATCTGGATATTGGTCACTTAACTTTTTTTTCTTCTTCAGTTTGTGTCTTTTTCTTTCTTATTGAGGTATAATTGAGATACGTTATATCAGTTTCAGGTGTACAACATAATGATTCGACATTTGTATTTTTTTTTAAGGAATGAGTATAAAATATTTTGTTTATGTAACAAGGGACGTTTATGATTTGAAGTTGATAGTGTTTTAAAAAACTGCCTACAAAAAAGTATTTCTGTTAAGCCTGTGTCAGCGTGTTATCCTTGCAGCAGTTTTGAGGATCTCCTGAAGAAAAACAACTAAAAAGGACCATTAAAAATAATGGGATACCCAGGTGTTCTGCACATGCCAAACTGCTGCAGGTAGTTTTCGCTCTTCCAATATTTATGTGGAGTGATAAAACACATTATAACATCAGGAGGATTTCAACAAAAAAATATAGCTGCAGATTAATCTGAAAATGTGCTAATTTAATAATAGTTACACATTTGTAAAGTTAAATCCATTGAAATTGTTGCATTATGCTGGGTGGTATATACAAAGTAGTAATAATCTTAAAGCAATTTTTCAGAGAATATTGATGGACTACTTGCCTTTAGGCTTAAATTCTAAAATTCTTTGAAGTCTGTTTTAATGTAATTTCTCTAAATTGCAGCAGTCTGCATTTGACTCAGCTCACAGACATGTAAAAATTACGAATGCTGTGTTTTCTTATGAAACAAATTGTTATAATATAGTTATGTGTTCTATTTTTTGTCCCTTTCTCCCTTGCCTCCTGTGTGGTCTCTTCTAAAATTTGGAAACTGCTTTTCCAGAGGGCATTGTTTGTGTCCCCCTAATAAGGTGTTTATGACGGATGAAAAGGAACCCAGGATATTTGTAAATTTTTTGCTTTCTTTACCTTGTCCCTTATAACTAGTAGAAAAATCACTAGTATGGTTTAGGAAATTAAATGGTTTTGATGATAAAAATTGCAATGCTCCTTTGAAGGGTGTTTCTGTGAGAGCTGCAAGTTTTTCAAACACGAAATGTCACGGATTCTGATAGGCTATGCAGAGGTCTCTGTGTTTTTTCTGTTCTGTTTTAATGGCAGCATTTTAACTGTCAGACTAAGTATTCTGTGATTATCTTTTAAGCATCACAGAAATTCAAGTAAAAGGTACACACCTAAGTAAAATTAGCTATATCTGTATTTTTCTCTCTAGTGCCAAATGAATGCCTTAGCTACTCATAGTGCATGGTACTGTAAGTGAAGACCTGCAGCTTTTTTTTCTTTAATAAAAAGCATTGTTATGTAGTAACATCAGATATAAACTAAAAAATAAAACAAAAAAAAAACCCCAGAAACAACTCCCCCCCAAACTTGTATGGTTTCAGTGATCATTTTATGTATGCGTATTGTTTTGTGAAGTATAAGAGAAGGGTTGCAGTTGGATCAGTAGTAATGACCAAGCCAAAATTAGCACCTAGGGCCTTAAATAGTTACCCCACGAAATGGAATAGTTTGAAGGGTGGGAGGGAATGGCAGGTGGGAAGCTTAAAAACTTTTTCCCCCAAGAATGCAAGATACTTTTACAGCTACTGTAGTTATTCTTCATATTCTTCTTGTTTCAGCTAGGAATGTTTTGATGGTAAATTCTGTCATGGTAATATATTTCTGTTTTCCTAACCTGAGGTTTTTAGGATGGTTTAAAGGGAGGTATTTGAATGAGGCCTAATTTGAAAATTACCGACCTTGCTCCTCCTGGTATGAACCAAGGAAACACTACCTTGCTCTTGGCAACTCTCATGGCCTGAAAGAGAAAATGCCATGGCCTCAAGGTGAGTGAATCCCGCCTTTTCCACAGCTCAGATCAGACCCTGTGTTTTTCAGACTACGAGGCCCGCTGCTTTGATAGTCCGAGGAGTGGCTGTGATACTTGGTATTCAGTTGGTTCCATTATTAATGTATGATTTTTAAACACCAAGACTTAAAATACCAGATAATGTTGCATGTTTTAAAAACCATTTCATCCCTTTGGCTACCCAGGACCAACGCTATTTTAGATATTGCTTATTTATAAAATGAGGATAATGATTATATGTACATATTCAGACATCAAAATTTAATGACAGTGTTTTTGAGAAGGGATGAATGCTGGAGAAAGTAGAACTGCTGATTGAAATGCTGACAGTTGGAGAAAGAATTTGAAGACAGTGGAATAAACTATGAACTCTGCTAATGGTAACAAATTTTTTTACTATAGTATAGTAGTACATTGTGCACTCTATTGCTAAGGATCTAATTTTGTCTTGTAAAATGAATCCAAGTATGTATTGTGAAACATCTGTATAAAACCATTCTTGAAACCAGTGATCTACATGCCTGTTTTTTATTTGTTTTGGTAGAATTATTTTAAATACGTTTAGCCTAATCCTTCCAAAGCTTAAGGTTTTTGTTTTGTTTTGTGTGTGTGTGCGTGTGTGTTTTAGGGAAAATAAATCGGTAAGAAAGATAATAGTTCTGTATCTCTGCTCACTGAGAACTCTAGGCTGTCTCCGTTTCCAGCTACTTTCTATTTATTGTTGGCAGAAATATGCTTCGGATTGTAAGTCTTCCTTGATACTACAAATTCGGTCAAAACTTCTTTGCCTTGCTCAGTAATTCTCCTACAAATTTGGCTGAACTAGAGGCCTAGGTGGATGAATACCTGGGCAAACCATGTGAAACCTAGGTGGGTTTTATACTTTTAATGGAGTTGGTGAAATTGAACTCTTGAACTTAGGTAGCTATTTAACTCAAGGAAAAGGCAGCAAATCCATCCCCTCAATTGATAAAGAAGGGGGAAATTTTTGATGTGAGAACTCTGACACAACATAGTTTTCTTCAGTCTACCCTGGGTGGCTCTAGCAGGCCACGGTCCAACTACCTTAAGGTTCTTTGCTGTGGGAACTTTAAACACACCAACCAAAAGGCAGGCTTTGGTCTTGCTCATTTCTGGGAAGGGTTTTGTTGCATTATACTGATAGTTGATTAATAACTGATAATTATGAGAAACTTAGGTATGATAGCACTGTCTGAAGTAACATGATTTGGGAGCAGCAGCTCCCTAAGTATCAACTCTGCGTTTGGCAAGTGTTTTTAAAAATTCAGATCCCAAGGGAACAACACCCTGTCACCAGTCTCCACTGCAGTTTGAGGCAGCTACTTTATGGATAAGACCATTTTGGATTATTCACACAGAAGCATTTCTCTTTTGTAATGGGGCGGGGTGGGGAGTGAGTTGCTGGAGCTCGGGTTACAGTTTGCTGGGTTTAGAAGCAGCCAGTGATTGAACTAGTGAGTAGATGGATAAGAGTATAGTAAAGGACTTGTTTTTATGGTAGCTTTTCTGTAAAAATCTTACATGTTCCTTTTTAGGCTAGCCAGGTATATCTATGTACAGATGACTCTTGTGTTTTCCTGACTGACTATGCTGTAACATTAAAGTGGATTAAAGGAAACAAAACGCTGCCTTTTGCTCTATGAAAAGTTACTAGTCCATAAGATGTTAAGCTGTGTGTTTATTCCTACTCTGAAAATGCACGGCTCTGCTCTGGATACCCTCTCTGGAAGGTAGAAAGCTCCTGGTTATATATGGTACATCGCAGGGCTTTCTCATACATTTCTGGCAGATTTGCCTGAATCCTCAGATGGGCTGGGTTGTATGTACAGCATCCCCTCTCCCAAATATGGGATCTGTCATAAATACACTGATAGTGATGATAGATGTATTAATTTTTAAAACTGTAAAGTAAATGTGGTCTCTAGTCCTAGGTTTGTGGTGTGTGCATTTGTGTTAATGTGCAGGGAAGGGACACTGACTTGATGGTTATGGGGAGCGTATCTTGATGTGTGTGCAGGGGTGAGTATTGCTAAATTATTAACAGCTTTTCATTTAGGGGTGAGTCATATGATGAGTGGCCTAATCAGAAAAATGAAGGAGCGAAGATGCAAGCTTTGCCAAGTGATAAAGTAAACAAGGTTTTGTATCTTTTTTTTTTTTATCAGGTGTTGTAAAATTTGTGCATGGCTTTTTTTGTTGTGGCTTATTAGTAATTGGTAGAGGAGAAAAGATGAGGAAAACTCCTCAGCTTTGCTAACCAATCTTTTCAGAGGTACATAGTTGGGGAGTAAAATCTGACTGGCCCTAATGTGTTGAAAAGATCCTATCCTTTTTAATATTTACCCCATCCTCTAATACTTCGTGTAGAAAAACGACGTTGTATTCTAGTAATTCACTGTGATTTATAACAAACCAGTGATGTCATTCTATTGTGCACTTTTGTCAAACCATTTACGTGAATTTAATAAACATAGTAAACTTCCTGACTGCACCAGAGGTCTTTTAGTGATTTATATATTGCATGACATTTTCTATTTGAGTTTGACATGTAGAATTATTTTTAATTTCGTGGCAATTGACAGTCCTAATAGTCCAGCTAATTTGAAACTAACAATATTGCTGTGTAAAAGGAAAAAAATGGTGTTTGTGTTCAGTAAATATTTGAAAAAAAAAAAAAACCTGCCGTGAAGTTTGTGTCTTTATTGTGCAGTGTGTGTTAGTGGAGATGATCTTTTGTCGAATTCATTTAAAAAAGAGTTGTCAAAATTATATGTGCCTGGGGAAAAAAACTCAGCTAGTAAAGAAAAATTCAAATAGTAAAAAACAAAAAAACCCAGTGCCCTTTCTCATCTCTACCTGCCTCCCATTTGGACTCTTAAGAGGGCAATCACTATTTACTAGTTTTTTTGAGTAGCTTCCCAGAATTTTTCTGTGCATATGTATATTTTTTTCTCCTTTTCATTTGTTAAAAATGCAAATGAACTTTCTCCTACTCTCCTCTGTATCTTGTGTTTTTCATTTAATATATCTTAGGCTGGGGCACCTGGGTGGCTCAGTTGGTTAAGCGTCTGCCTTCGGCTCAGGTCATGGTCCCAGGGTCCTGGGATGGAGCCCCGCATCGGGCTCCCTGCTGAGCAGGAAGCCTGCTTCTCCCTCTCCCACTCCCCCTGCTTGTGTTCCCTCTTCACTGTGTCTCTCTCTGTCAAATAAATAAATAAATCTTTAATATATCTTAGGCTTTTTCATATGGGTATGTATAGTTTTTTTCTTTAAACAACTTTATAGATTTAATTTTATGAGTGGGTTTAGCATTTATTTAACCAGACCTTGTTGTTGGACTTCTAGGTTTTCATTTTTTTGATATTCTAAATAATGCTTCAGGGGTGCCTCGGTGGCTCAGTTGGTTAAGCAACTGCCTTCGGCTCAAGTTAGGATTTCCGGAGTCCCAGGATCAAGTCCTGCGTCGGGCTCCCTGCTTGGTGGGGAGTCTGCTTCTCCCTCTGACCCTCTCGCCTCTCATGCTTTCTCTTTCTCTCTCATTCTCTCTCTCTCAAATAAATAAATAAAATCTTAAAAAAAAATAATGCTTCAGTAAACATCCTTATGTTCTATATTTATAGAACAAATTCATTCCTAGCACTGGAATTTCTGGTTTGGTGGCCGGGTATTTAAAATTTTGATAGAAGTCATTAAATTGCCTTCCATCTACCTACGCTATTTTTTTAAATTTTTTATTGTTATGTTAATCACCATACATTCCATCATTAGTTTTGGATGTAGTGTTCCATGTTTCATTGTTTGTGCATAACACCCAGTGCTCCACGGAGAACGTGCCCTCCTTATTACCCATCACCAGGCTAACCCATCCCCCCACCCTGCTACCTACGCTGCTATTGATAGCAGATTTTACCTAATCATTTAGTTTTTGCCAAGATACTTAACGAAAAATAGTATTTCATTGTTTTGATTAGTGTTCCTTTATTATGAATGAGGTTGACACTTTTTTAAAGATTTTATTTATTTATTAGAGCGTGCGCACATGGGCGCACGAGCAGCAGGGAGGGGCAGAGGGGGAGAGAGAGAAGCAGGCTTCCTGCTGGGAGCCTGATGTGGGATGGACCTGACTGGACCCGGATCGGGACTCTGGGATCAGGGCCTGAGCACAAGGCAGATAGCCAACCGACTGAGCCACCCAGGTGCCCAACACTTTCATATATTTACTGACACATTTGTATTTCTTCTGCTTGCTTCTGGGTTGTGGTCTTTTTCTTACTAGTTAGAAATTCTTTGGAAGCTTAAGGAAATTTTCCCTGTCATATGTCACAGCTTATAGTTTTGTTTTCTGAGTCTGAATTTTGTATCTTGCTTGTCTCCGTTCCAAGATCATAAATCTTTTTTACCCATGTTTTTTTCCAGTGCTTTTATGGCTTCTCCTTTCCACGTCTCTTCTCCCTTCTTTTTTCCCCTCCTCCTCCTTTTCTTTGGTTTAAATTTTTTATCTACCTGGAATTTATTTTATTTTTTATGTTTTTGGAATTTATTTTCATGTAAGGGATCCAGCTAGCCAAAGACTTCCTTAATTATTTTCCACTGAGTTCAATCATAAACCAAATTTCCATAATATAATTGGATCTTTTTCTGGGTTCTTTGTTCTGTTCTGTTGATCTGGCCGAGTGAAGGAGCTCTGGGGATTATTGTCAAGGCTCTATCACTTACTAGCTCTGTGACCTTGGGCAAGTTACTTTTCTAGCCAAGCTTTAGTTTCTGTAAATTGGGACAATAATATTTAACTTGGACTGATGAGCAAATGAGAGAATCAAGATGCTTACTTAACAAAGTACCTGACACATAGCAGTGAAGTGCTTAGTAAATGTTAAATATAAATACTAGTGGGGCTAATATGTCTTCATTTGCCTTCTTTTGCGGAGGGAATATAATTCTTTTATTAGTGTATGTTTTTTTTTTTCCAGATGAATTTTGGTGTCCTGTTATGTTGAAAGATGATTTTATCATTGAGTTTAATATAGATTAATTTAGGGAGACTGTCTCTGTAAGTCTGAGCCTTTTTATCTGAAGGAAAGATAGTCCCATTTAGTGAAGTCTTTCGTCTCTTAGAGACTTTTTTTAAAGCCTTTTTTTTTTTTTAAATGAAGTTCTTACAAACATCTTCCTTTTATTATCAGGTTCTTTGTTTATATTGTGGATAGGAATTTTTTTCCCATTACACATACTTCTAAATGTTAATGTTTCTACATAGGCATCTTAATGGATTTGCCTTTTCTTGAAAAATGAAATTTTTCAGCTGCTTCTTTTGGATGTCCCAGATACACATCATTTGCAAGTAATGATTATTTTGCCTTCCCATTTCAGTATTCATGTTCTGTATTTCTTTCATTTGTCTAGTTTTTTAAAAAGATTTTATTTGAGAGAGAGAGAGTGAGTGAGAGAGAGCGAGAGCCCAAGAGGGGGTAGGGTCAGAGGGAGAAGCAGACTCCCTGCTCAGCAGGGAGCCCAATGTGGGACTCGATCCCGGGACTTCAGGATCATGACCTGAGCCGAAGGCAGTCGCTTAACCAACTGAGCCACCCAGGCGCCCTGCCTAATTAATGTTAGTTAAGGTTACCCCCAGAGTATTATCATATGGTGGTATTGGAGCACATCCCCCGCACGACCGTGTTTTCAAATTTAGATTTAGCGTAGCTTTCCCATTCCTTTATAGAGACCTGAGAACACGAGTCAGTGCAAGTCTGTTTTTATAGCTGAGGTTGTAGACCCAGGAAAAAGTGACTTGTCCATTCAAGGTCACACAAGGATTGAATGTTAGAGCCCAGGGTAAGCTCTGGGTCTCGACCCAGTGAGCAATGCTCTTCGGCTATCAGACTATCAGGCCGGTACAAAGCTCCCCTTAGCATCTCTGCCAGGTGTGTGCTGGCTGCAATATCCACTGGCCTCTGGAAATCACCCAGACAAATTCTAAACCTTTTTTTTTTCTTCCGTGTTTCAAGTTAACATCTGCTCTATTAAAGTAACATGACCAGACTAAAGAAAATACTGGTAGTAATATATTTCATCAGATGCTTGATCTAGAAAATGTCAACATGAGAAGCACATTTCAGGTGGTTCGTAAAGACTTAGCATGTTGGCAAGCTTAGATAAAATCTTCTATTCTCATTTCCCTGTGCTTTGTACATTTGGTGTGCTTGGTCTGTCCTGAGAGCAGGACTGGGGTTGTGGAGGCACTAGACCACGGATATGCATACCAAAACAAGAACAAAGATCCCTGCCCTCGATAAGCTTGTCATCTAGCTAGATGCCCCTATCTGAAATCTGATTTCCTATTTTTCATCAGATTTTAACTTTAATTTCCCAAACAGAAGTTCATGATGTTAGCTTTTGACTCTGGCTTGGGCCATTTTCTGAAAACATTTCAGAAAACATTATCATTTGAGTTGTTGCTTGTCATTTTTGTACGTAGTACCAGGGAGATGAGGACAAAGAGTGCGCACAACTGATTAGAAAGGACGAATCCATTAAGGAATGGTGTCCCCTTTAAAAAAAAAAATGTTGTTCTGCTTGTACCCTACTTTGAAACTTGGGAATAGTATCCCCTTTTTTAAGAAAATGTTGTTCTGCTCATACGCTACTTTGAATCTTGTGAGTTTGCCAGGTACATATTAGTCTGTATCTTATTGAAAAGTTTCAGAGCCCAGGTGCCAGGCTTCTAACCCCCTCTCCACGCTTAACCAGCAAAACTCTGTTCCTGTTTCAGTTTCTGTTTGGAACATGGTGTCCTACTTTAGTGTGATGTCAAAGCTGATGGAATAGATGGTGACACAGAAGCACTGGCATAATTTTAATGTGGTCAGTTAAGCTGGACTGCCCTTTGTATGGAGCCTAGCTGATGTTAATACTAATATTAGGATAATTTTTTGGGATTTCAAAAAAATAGAAGTAGTGCAGAATGAAGGGCTGACATGAAACTAACTGAAGGTAAAAAAACAGGCCAATGTGGTGGTGACTGAAGACAGGAGACCACTCACCACTAATTCAGTTAAGCCACCCAAGGCATATCTGGTGGTGGAGAGACCTGGCCACTTTATTGTTTGGGGTGAGGTGTGGTTAGAGTGAGTCATGCCGGAAAAGGACCATGAGTAAGCTGGCCGTTTCTCTTACAGGGTGCTTAGCATCTTGGGACTTGAGGCCAGGGGGACTGATGGAAGGCTAGTGTCATATTCTGGGGGAGCACGGACACTAAAAACTCTTGAATGCTGATGGAGATAGCAACTTGTTTTTTAAAGACCTCTAGGAAAGGCCAGTTCCATACCTTCTATCAGAAGCTCTTCCACATTTATTCTCCCTCTCTCTGTTGTGTTTGTGTTAGCACTTTGCCCCTTTCACCTGATAGCTGTCTTGTTAAAAGTATCACCTTCCTGAACAAAAGGAAAACCCGGAAACTCCAGTCTTTGTGCTGGAAGGACACCCCTGGGGGGGGGGTTTGCTGATGACCACTGCCACCGAGATCCAAGGGCAGCTGAGAAGGGCTACACTGCTCAAGAAACTGACAGGGAAGTCTAGACAGTAAGAGCATATTGTGGTTCCATAAGTTTAATGTGCTTGGAATTACCTCACAGAAATGGGATCTGTGAGGTCTGGGGTGGAACTTAGTTTGTGGTTCTGATTTGGGCAGCTCTGGGATCCCACTTTGAGACACTCAGCTCGGGATAGATCATGTGCTCGAAGACGCATGCTTAGTCCTGCAAGCTTATGTGCCCACACCATCTAATGCCAGAAAGAAGCAGCACTCTTGCCCGGATTTCTTTTCCCTGCTCAGCTGGCTGGATGTGCAGGTCCCAGAACTGAGGTCCACTTCCCTGCAGAGCACTGGGCACTGGTGGCACAGGGCTTGAGGCCTCTCTTGAGTCCATCCACGGCCTGCCCCTCAATTTCTGAATCTTTTCTGGGAGCCCCCATCCCACCTGGGGTCTCACCATGTTAGAAGAGCAGTGAAACCTCACAGAACATCTCTCACGATTCATTTCACAACTCCTGTGTTTTTCCTCTACGAGATGGTGAGCCTAGAACTTGGGAAATCCGGACAGTCCACGGACCAAATTCTGAAACGATCATTTGTTGGTATTTGGTTTATAAGGGTCAAACCTTGCCCCGTGTTTTTCGCCCATGCAATTGTTTGCTATAGTCTTGCTTAAGCAAGAACCGCGGGGCCACCCAAAAGTCAGAGCAGCTTGTTTAGAGTAATGCCTAGGATGTCTGGTAATGCTTTTAAAAGACTGAACCCTTTTTAAGTTGGCTACATTTCAGATTAGCACTCTGAGTTCAGCCCTTAGCTCCATCATAAAGAATTATTCATAACTACAGAATAGAGCATTGCTAATAATACCCATCTGTGAACCACAATATGAATTTTATGTTGATTGGAGGTTGCATCTTGGCTGCTTGCCACTAAATGCCAAAATTGCTTCAGAGACTACTTACTATTTGTCTCCCCTCCAGACAATAGCAAATGCGTTCAACTTCTCCAAGAGTCCCCTTGGGGCTCTGGAGATGCAGGAGAACTGGGTGAACTCTGCAGCAGATCCCATTCCGGAGACTTGCTGGAACAAGAAAGTCTTCCTAACTCCAGGCTGGAGTCGGTTAACTTGAACATTAGGATGACAGTATAGTTCTCATTACTCGTAATGGAAGGTCACCTGGGCATGTTAACCCCTTATTTGTTTTCTAGCCTATATATTTACCTGCTTGTTGACCTCCACTCTGCACATTAGTCACGGGGGAGGGGAAGGGGGGAACTCTGAAACAAAGATGGTGCCCGGACCCTCCCAACCAATTAAATCTGAATCTGGGGGTGGGCCCTTGCATAGGTATCTTTCCAAGCTCCTGGGCCTGAAGAACACTGCTCTAGCATGAGCTTTGCTCCCTAGGAAATGCATCTTCTCTGTGGCCCCACCAGGTACTCTTTAAGGTCCATCTCCAACATTTATACCCCAGAGCAGATAAATTCCAAAAGGGAGAATTGATAAGAGAAAGAGAAGAGAGACACAAGGGGAGGGCTTGAATTCCTTGAAGTTGCAAGTTCTGCCTTTGACCATCCAGTTCTTGCCGTAGGGCTGGGGTGGGGCATGGACGGACCCTGGAGCCCTGGGGCAAAAGGCTGCCTCTGAAGGCCCAGAGGTTGGATTTGGTCACTTCTGGGCTGCCTGCAGTGTGGCTGCACATAGCAGTTTTTAACATGTGAATACCAATCCCTAAAAGGCAGGTTTCACATGAAGGCATTCTCATAGTTGATGGTGCTTGACAGAAGACTCGGTGCTAAATCATATGACACACTTGTGAGTGTGGGTTCAACAAGTTTCCTTTAGTCAGGTGCTCTGCTCATGAGGGTAAGACTCCAGTGAAACATGATTGTGTTTCCCCTTCTGACTGGGGGTTCACCATTTGCGAAAAAATATTCCCATCGTTACTTTGTATCAGTGCCTTCTCCTTCCATAAGACCCCTGAGGCTGGGCTATAATGACTGGCTTGAAAGAGAGAGCAGTCCTGGGATGAGTTTGGATTTTGCTGTGGAACCTAGGGCTCTCTCTTAACTGCACTGGTTCTGAGTGTCCTCATCTATGGGGGAACAAGAGCAAGTAATTTCTAAGGTTCCACTTCCGGCTTCTTGGGATTCCAGTAGCACAAGATTAGAATGGAGACCACTTGGTTTAAGAGCAGTCTGTGTGTAAAGGTGAAGAAACTCTTAAGTCAGGGTGTCGGGTCAGCACTGAAATGCTAGCCTGGAGAAGTCTGGGAGGCCAGAGAAGGAAGGGCTGGAACTAAGGGCTGGACGCTTCAACCATCCAAACAGGTGAAGATGGACCTGGTGGTCTTGCGAGGGAGGAAGTGCTCCATCACTGCAGATGTCCATCCCAGACCAGGCAGCCATTTGGCGGGCATGGTGTAGGGAGTGAAGGGTGGACAAGTCCCTTCTCAACATTTAGAGATAATGGGAAAACAGGAGGGGCCCCACATCTCCCTCCTTTCCTTCGAAGAAAAGAGGTTGGTTCCCCAGGACATGCCCTTCCCGCAGAATGGGATGACAGCACCTTGGTTGTTTTCAATCACTGTATTTTTTTTTTAATTTTTAAAAATATTTACGACAGTAAAGGTCGTACTATGTGACGGGACAGATGCCTTTGATGCATCCCCCTTTCATTTCTACCTCAAAACAAGATTAAGGCATAAATTACTCGCTGGGCACCAGGCATGCCTGTTGTCCTCAAGGCGCTGTCATTGGTGGTACCACTTGTCCCGTGGGCCAGCGGATCAGATATTTGCCACCGAGGTTGCCCAGACTCCGGTGTCCCTACACCGGCTTTAACCAATGCGTTCCAGAGAGGATCCCTCAGCAGCGCCGGCTGAGCCCTTCTCTCGTGCACGGTGGGCGGAAGGGAGGGAAGGGAGGCTGTGTGTGTGTGTGTGTGTGTGTGTGTGTGTGTGTGTGTGTGTGTGTGTGCGCGCGCGCGCGCGCGTGCGCGCAGGGCGGTGGGTGATGCAGGGAGGGGAGGCCCCGCCCCGCTCCCCTGGGAAGACCAAGTGGGGACGCAGGACCCAGGGATTGTGTGGTGCGCGGGCTCCCGCTGGGCAGTAGGAACAAAACCGGCTGGCGGGGTGCGCGGGGGTGTGGAGGGCCCGCCTGTCTCCCCATGTCGGGGTGGGCGCCCCATGTTCTGCGTCCCAGCTGCCCGTCCATCACAGTCTCCGTGTCCCAGGGTCCTTCTTCATCCCTGGCCAGCAGCTGTCACCATTGAGCCCTTGGGCCCCGGTTCATTCAGGGGCAGCCCCGGGGACCTATCCTGTCCGAGGAAGGGGCGAGCGGGACTTGGAGCCTTGAGCAGCGCGGGGGTGGGGGGTGGGAGGACAGCACAGAATGCAGATCTGCTGTCCCCCCGGGGTCCTTCCGGGACTCGAGGCCTGGAGTGTGCAGAGTGGGTTTGCATGGCAGTCTTCCTCTCCCGGTTTCTTCTGAGGATGGGATGGGATGGTTGGAATTCCTAGCACCTTAGTGGCTGGGGCTGCAAATGCCCGCACAGAGCCTGGGGGAGGCTTTGGTGTGCCGTGGGAGGGGTCCCTCTAAATCACCAGGGCTCTGTGTTGGAGGTGTCTGGGCCTGCCGCTAGAGCAGTCCCTCTTAAAACTGGCTTGAGTTCCTTTCAGAGGGTGCAGCCTTGGTCTCTCAGGAGATGAGGTCAAGTGCAAAGCGAGCTGGCAGTCTTCACCCCAGCTCAGTGGGCCCTGGGCCTGGGCCTGCACACTGCCTGGACTGGCGTCCTGGCCCACATCGACTTGCAGCCTCCTCTGAGCCTCACTCCAGCACCTTGGGGGTGGGGTCCAGGCCAGGCTCCCTCCTGCGCTTGGCACTTTTAAAGAAGCCGAGCTGTGGGAGGCAAAGGGAGAAGTCTCAGCGGTGGGCAGGGAGGACAAGGCCTGTCTCCCCTCCCTGCTTCCCCTTCACTGACCCTCCTAAGGCTCCTTCCCGAATACCCCAGCTAACACGGAGTATCCCCCAGCCCCCGGCCCAGCAGGACTCCCTTGGTGGGCCGCACAGTGGGCCACTTAATTGGTGAGGCGGAGGGGCTGCAATGGAGTGGATGGAGCCTGGGTCAGGAAGCAAGAAGTCGTGCTGTGTGACCCTGTCCCAGTCAACACCCCTCTCTGGGCCTGCCTCCCCTCATCCATAATAGGAGGAGGTTGAGACCAGGGGCTCTCCACCTGAGGCTCAAAGACAGAGAAGGCTTTGGGGGGCTTGCTGGCAGCCTGACACTGTTCGAGAAATTTTGTGGCTCTGTGTGCTTGCTTCTTTTTCTGATAAGAGGAGACCTAGCTTTCATCAGGTTCCTAAAGGGACCCAGACAAGGGTCAGAGCCACAGGTTGCGGGTCCTCTGGTGGCCCTAGCCAAGCCGTCCCCTGTGGTGAGAGGCGGATGTTTCGGTAGCAGGCAAGTTCCGGCGAGGAGGCTGGGTGGGCGTCAGCTCCCATGGGGAGAACATGGGGACTGGCCCCAGAGCCCAGAGGCTAGAGCCCCCGGCCTGGGCCAACCTGCCAGGATGCTGCTCCCCACCACCTGCCTGCTGGGGCCTCACCTGCCATAGAGCCAGGACCAGCAGGGCCAGCAGCAGGAGGCCCCCCAGGGTGCTGCCCACAATGATCCAGACCGGGATCTGCCAGTCTTCTTGCTTGGAGATCTCAAATGTGATCTGCAAGGGGAGGAGGGCGCCAGGTCAGCAGCATTACTGTTCCGGGGCCCTGGGGGCAGCCAGGCGGCAGGGGATAGCTAGCGCCTGGTGGCATCTGCTGGAGGGATGGGTGGCACCTGGCCTGCAGAGGCCCCAGAGCCCCCAGCCCTTGCACAACGGACACGGGACTTAAGGGACCCAGGTGATCCTACCTCCTCTTTGAGACACTTCCCGCCTTTGGCCTCAGGCCACTCTCCACTCCCCCTGGATTCTCCTGCCACGGGGGCTACTTTTTCTTATTTTCTCGGCTGCTTCATCACCTCCCAAACTTCTAAATTTTGGTGTGTCCCGTGGCTCTGTCCTTGGACTTCTGCTTTAATCTACAGTCACTTCCTGGTGAGCTCGGGGCCGTATTCCCTGGTAAGCACCGTGGGCCCAGGCCCCTTCATGCTTTTAGGGGCCCCTGAAAATGTTCTATAATTTCTTTTAAAATTAGAAGAAGAATATAATCTTGCTTGGATTATGTTTGTCTTTATATGGACATTGCCATAAAATAATAATTTAAATTACTTTTTTAGGGAGGAAGGGGCTCCGAAGGCAAAGGTGCTCAGGGCCATGGAGGGCTTAATGCAGCCCTGGGCAAACTCACTCCAATGTAGGGCTTTTCCATCTCCCTGCGGACTGCTGTCACCTGGCCTCTCCGCGAAATTCCAGACTCATATCCTACCGTCTCCTGGCCTGCTTGGCATCTTTAACAGGTCCCCAAACAGACTCCTGATCCCACTCCTCACCCTCAAACCTCTTCCTCCACCGCCTTTCCCACGGAAGCAAATGGCGGCACTCTTCTTTCTTGCTGTTGCTCAGGCCGGAAACTTCGTAATCGGCACTGACTCCAGCAAAGTCTGGCCGTTCTACCTTGGAAGCACCGAGAATGTGGCCAGACCTCTCCCTCCAGGGCTACCTCCTTGGACCAGCACCCTCCTCTTGCCCTGGAGACCCTTAGAGCCCGCTAACTGCCTCCCAGCCTCCGCGTCGCCCTCTGCAGTCTGTTCTCGGCATGGCAGCCAGAGGAAGGCCGATTTATTCTCTGCTCTGCTCCCAGCCTTCAGCTCAGAGTGGAAAATAAGAGTCACTGTCCTGGCCCACAAGGCCCTATACTCTCTGGCTCTGCTCACCTCGCTGGCCCCATCTCCTCCTCTCCCCATTGCTCTCTCTACTCCAGCCCTCCAGCTAGCCGGCCTCCGACGTGCCAAGCACATGCACCCTGCAGGGGCTTGTCCTTGCTGCCCCTTCTGCCGGCATGGCTCCCCCACCCCGCCCCCCGCCCCAGATAGCCACATGACACCCCCGTTCTTCATGCTCTCTGTCTGGTGTCAGTTTATCGGGGAGGCTCTTCCCAATCTCCTTGTATAAAATAGCCGCCCCCCCCAAGTCTCCACCCCCTTGCGCCTGTTGTTTTTCTGGGCAGACCTCATCGCCACTTGACACTGATACATTCCTGTGTCTTGCCATTCTTCCCATCTAGAATGTCAGCTTTGTCTGTGTTGGTCACTGTTCTATCTTCAGGGGCTGGGACAGAGGAGGAGCTCAGGCAACATGGCGGACGACTGAATGAGTGAACCCCCCTGGCTTGGCCACCGACTCACTGTTCATTCAACTTGAAGCCAGTCAGGGCCTCCTCTCTGCCTTATTTCCCACAGCCTCAGTTTCCATATCTGAAAAATGAGGGGGAGCATAACTCACAGTGCTTTGAGGAGTGACCCAGAGCGCATGCCAAGTGTCTGTTACAGGGCCTGGCCCAGAGTCAGGGCTCAACAAACGGCCGGTGCCTTCTATGTTCCCTTTCCACCCACGAAGGCTGGGACCTTCTCCGCCTCCCCACCCCTGACACTAGTTCACAGCCAAGCCAACGCGGGCCTTAGATTCTGGGTTGCGGCATTTCTAAAAGAGAAGTGAGGCATCCAGAGAGGATCAGAGGGATTTTTTGGGGGGCAGGTGGGAGTGGAAGAAGAATTCACTTAGAAGACATGAACTAGCATAGAGAGAGGGGTCGCGTGCGCGCGCGTGCGAGTGTGCCCGTGTGTGCGCATGTATGTGCGTGCATGTGGGTGTGCGTGCGAGTGCGCGTGTGTGCGCGCGCGTTGGTGTGAGCGTGTGCGTGCGTACATGAGTGTGCTCGTGTGTGCGTGTTGTGCGCACGCGCGCCTCTGTGTGCCTGTGTGTACGCGCGTGTGCGAGCATGTGCGTATGCGCGGGTGTGTGCCTATGTGTGCGCATGTGTGTGCGCGCGCGCGCGCGCGTGTGCGCGTTTCTGCGCGTGTTCGTGTGTATGTGTGTGCGCGTCTGTGAGCGTGGGTGTACGTGTGTGCGCGTTTTGTGCTTGTGTGCGCGAGTGCCAGTGTGTGCGCGCGCGCGTGTGCCCGTGTTTGCGCGTGTGCTCGCGTCTGCGTGTGCTCGCGTGTGCGTGCGTGTTTGCGCGTCTGGCCCCCTTGTTTGCGCGTGCGTGTGTGCGTGTCCGTGCGTGTGTATGTGCCCCTGTGTGCGCGTGCGTGTGTGCTTGTGTGCGCGTGTGCGTGTGTGAGCGCACGTGTGTGTGTGCGTGTGCGTGTGTGGTGGGGGTGCCCATACAACGCCTCTTTTCTCTCAGTTGCTTGCAGAATTCCAACCTATCTCTTCAGATTCGCTTCAAGTGTACTGTCTCCAGGAACTTTTCCCTGGACATCCCTCCCTCTGACTGCCCCCCCTCCCAGGCCCAGCACCTGTGCTCACCCCCAATTCATAGCCATGCTGTAACCCTCATCCCCTTGTCTGCTTAAATCATCTCTGTACACCTGGGGGCCTGAGTCATGGGAGGAACACCCACTAAATGTTGGATGAATGAACAAATAAAACTGCTCCTTAGGCGGGTCCCCTGTACCTGCTCCCCCTCTGCCTGGCAGCCCCCCACCCGGTTTACGAGTGGTATGTGTGCGTTTGATTGAGGTCTGGCTTCCTGTCCATGCCGAGTTTGCTCTCCAGCATCTCCGGGGTGGGGCTGGGGGTTCACTTGGCCTCTGGTACAGGAGCCGCTCTCAAGGAACGCAGGCCACGGCCGGTGTGGGGATGTGGCCAGTGGAGGGCAGCAGTGTCCCATGTCCCAAGCCCCTCTCCAAAAGACTGGGCTTTTCTTCAAGACCCAACTTCTCAGTTTCTCAGGAGAGTACTGCACGAAGCCTCACCCCCTTCCTGCGCCCTGATTCCAGCCACGCTGGTCTTTGACAATCCGGTTTTACCCGATTCGAAATGAGTCCCAATACAGAGACGTCTTGCGTCCCTTGTTCTTCATGAATTCAGTTCACCCCAGACTCCTACAGCACAGTGTGCATTTCCTTAGATTTGAGGTGAGAATGGATGGGGAGGAGAGCGGTGGATGGTCATCCTGCCTCACTGCTGGTGGAGCCCATCAGTGAGTCTCCCGCCCCACCCCCAGCCCCGGGGCAGGCAGGCCTGAGCTCCAGTTCTTTCCTCTAGTGCAGAATACGCAAGTTCCCCTCCTTCCTCTGCTTCCACCGGGCTGCTGTGGTAATGCCTACTTCCTGCCCCCTCCCTGCTTCTCCCCCTCCCGGCCTATTTGTCCTGCTCTCCTCTCCTCTGATGCTGCACTAACTGCAGATCGGTCCTTCTCTCTCCTGCAGGAACGCGTGGGCAGAGAGTACAGGGAACTCCAGGGAGAGGGGCAACCCCTTGCCTAGCTGGTCTGGCTCGAGCTGAGGCCTGCCCGGTTCCCAGGGGCTCACCTGGCGGCTGGGATCCTCCTCGCGGAAGATGAAGGGACTGTGGAACTGTCTTTGCAAGGCTGCGTTGATCGTGATCTTCATCAACTTGTACTTGAGCTGTATAATCAGAGGTCTTGTCAGAAGCTGACCCCTCCCCCACTGGGAGACCCCCCCCCCTCCCCCAGCACCCACCACCTTCCCTTGTTTCCCTGGAGTCTAGCTCAAGTGCTCTACTTACTGCTTTTAGGGACCTCAACCACAGGTTCCCCAGCAGATGGAAACTGATCTCCTGGTTGGGGGCCAGCCTCAGGTTGCAGTTGATGGAGACTACATCAGAGTTGCTATGATTCTGAAAGAGGAGGTGGGTCTCGGGGTGAGCGACCGGGTTCTGGGGGAGCAAGGGTGGCAGCTGGCCCAGCCACGACCCAAGAATGTGAGCAGGGGTTTGGGCCACCAGAGAGACGGCTGAGCCCAAGTTTTGCTCCTGGGGGGGAGGGGCAGAGGACGGGGACAAGGAGAGGTGGGGGGTGGGGGGACACATGGGCTGGAGGGCAAGGTAAGGGTGGCATAGCCATTGCTGCTCAAGGTTGTGCGCAACCGCGTGTATTCCAGGAGCAGAACTTTGGTTCGACGTTAGGGAGCCTATAATTGTCATCACCACACAAACAGATTAAAGGAAACAATTGTATGATTACTGTAACAGATGCAGAGAAAGCATTTTAGGAAATCCAACTTCTGGTTATGGTAAAAACTCCCAAGGAACTTCCTGAATCTGAATAAAGGGTGTTTATAGAAAACCTACAGCAAGTATCATATTTAATAATGAAAAATTAAAAACGATTTTTAAAAATCAGGTTCAAGACAAAACTGTCATCATTTCTTTTTTCCCACTGCCCTGGAGGTCCTAGCCAGAGCCAGAAGATGAGAAAAACAGTTTATAAGGATCGAATGGTAAAACTAACACTGTTATTATTTACAGATGATACCATTTCAACAGAAAACCCAAAGAAATCATCAAATAATCAGAATTTATTAGATTAAACTTGTTTGTGTCTCTCTCTTGCAGCCACCTCAACCCCCCTACCCCCCAGGCCCAGTCTTCAGGAAAGTACACTACACTCAAAAAATGCTTTGTGCGAGGCGCTCGTTTGGGGAAATAAAACCCAAACAGATAAGAGGTTTGCTTGGGGAAGAACAGTGAAAGCATGCTCAGAAACTGCTATCTGGGGGGCAGTGGCAGCCCTGGGAACATAAAGCTGGAAACGAGCAGGTGTCTTGGGGAGGGCCTTGGGAGGTGACATGAGCTGCCCTCCATCTCCGGGGACAGAGAGGACCCAGCTGATGGGCTCAGTGTCCCCAAGACAAGCCAAGTAGGTCCTGGCCTTCATAGCCTTGCTCGGTCTGGGCTTCCCCTTCCCTTTGCTCTTCCGTATCCTGCTGGCCCTCTAAGGCACAGGTGCCAGTCCACAATCCCTGTTCCGTTACTGGAGGTTGTCTGCTCTGCTGTCACTCTCTTGACACCTGTCACAGCCTTGTCCCCTGGCTCCTCTGGCATCCACTCTTATGTGCCCTGCGAGATGGTGAGCTCATTAAAAGCAAGACGTATCTTTTCTTCATTCTGTTTCCTCTCGGTTTGAGGCTCTAGTGGCCAAGCACCGGGTAAGGGGGACACTCACCAGCTGTGGGGCACGGGTCAGGTCTTCCTCTGTCGGGGCATGTCGGTATTCGGTGCTGTTTCCCCAGATGTTACAGGACGTGTTCACCTGCACGAGGGCCACACACAACCAGCCTCACAACCAGCCCTGGCACACTCAGCATCCCGGAGGTGCTCTCTTCTCCTCTTTCCCGAGAAGGCCCTGCTGGCCCGGGCCCGGAGAGGAGGAGCTGAGGTCTGCGGACTTGGGGACCCCCTCGGGGTAGGTCTGTCTCCTACGGGCCCCCTCCCTTGAGGAGGCTCCTGAGGGCACGGGTACCTGGTCAGTAAGGAAGTCCCTCAGCATCAGCAGGCGGTTGCCCCCCCTGGTGGCGATGGGGACGGTGATCTTCATCATTACTCCGTGGATAGGGAACAAGCCCAAGTTTTGGATCTGTGGCCAGAGAGGGGAGGAGTCAGGACGTCCAGCAGCAGCTGGGGGGCAGGGGGTGAAGGACGAGGTCCAAGGGGGCGATCCCCCCAGCCAGGTTGGGAAGCAGGCCCCTCCAAGCCCCCTGGCATATTTGCTCTGCCAAATCACGGCGGGAGCTGTGCCGACAAAGGTGCGTGAAAGCCCTGAAGCGGCCGGGCTCCTGGAGGCTGAGGACAAGCCGGTGGGGTCATGAGGCTGGAGAGCAAGGTCACTTCCATTCTCAGCCTCTCTTGGCTGTGGGGATTCTGTAGCCTGGTGCTGGTGGCCACCCTGGGCTGAGGTCGGGGCGGAGATGGTGAGAGGAATGCATTTATTGTGAGAGCGAATCATTGATTAACGAGGGCTCTAACTGGTGAGCCAGTGATGATGCACATCTAGCTGTGATTGTACCCCGTGTCTGAGCAGCGGTGATTCCAAGCAGGGCCCTGGACTCAGAGAGGCCGGTACACGGCCCAGGGCTGCGACCGTGTACTGGCTGTGTGGCCTCGGGCAGTCACGAAACCCCTCCTGGACCAGCCACCCAGGTACCGGTACGAGCGCGTCTGATGCGCCGTTTCCAGCGTCAGCCTGCCCCAAGCTCTCACGCAGAGTTCAGGGGTTGGGGCGGGGGTGGGCCGCGGGGCCCACTGGGCAGACTGCTCAACTGCCCCCTCGTTCCCCTTCTCGCTCCTTCCTCACACGGGGACAGAGATGAACGCCACATTTCCCAGCCCCCCTAGGTAACTGGCAGTGTGAGGAACTGTCAAGGACTTTCCTTAGTAGGGAGGGGCCTGCTCTTCTGCCCTTCCTCCTTCCTGGGATGAGAGTGTGATGACTGGAGCTGCAACTGTCTTGGACTATGAGGTGAACCTGAGAGGCTGACGGTGGCATGTCGAGGATGGGGGAGCAGACCCAAGACCCGATCCTGAATGATTTTGTGGAAGCTGCCAACCCTGGACTTCTTTCATGGAGAGAATAAACTCTGGTCCATTTAGACCCCTGTTTTTTATATTTTTTAAGTTATCTGCAGCCACACCTAACCTTCACTGGTAACACCCTCCAGTCCAGTCCCATTCTTTTCTTTTCTTTTAAGATTTACTTATTTTTATTTGAGTTGGGGGAGAGGGACAGAGGGAGGGAGAGGATCTCTAGCAGATTTCCCGCCGACCTTGGAGCCTGATGCGGGGCTCGATCTCACGACCCCGAGATCGTGACCTGCGTGTAAACCAAGAGTCAGATGCTTAAGCGACTGAGCTCCCCAGAAGCCCCCCATTATTTTCTCGATGAGGACTGAGAGGCCCAGAGAGGGCAAGGAACTTGCCTAAAATCACAGTGACTGGGTAGCAGGGCTAGGGCTGAACCCCAGGCACTCGCAATGATTCCCGACTCCTCCCCTCCCAACCGGGGGATCCTCAGCTCTTGTCCTTCGCTCTCTGCCTGGCTCTCTGCCAGCCTTACCTTGAAGACGCAGCTGAGGGGAGGCCCAATGCCGTCGTACCTCTCCAGTGAGCTGTTGGCCTTGACCTCGTAGTGGCTCAGGCTACTGCTCCTGCAAGGACAGAGGACAGGAACGCCGTGAGCTCAGGCAGTGTGGGCCAGTTGGATACGTGCCCGAAGGAGGGCGTGGGCACGTGCCTGGCTCCCCTGGACCACAAAAAACAGGTTTCCTCTGGTGTCCGTGGGGAGTGGGAGGGCTGTGTCAGGAAGGATTCAGAGCCTCAGCAGGAATGCGCGCTGAGATGGCTCAGCAACATCTGCGTCCGGGCGGGGGGGATTGGCCACGGGCCAGAAGAGCCGGTCGTTGGCCATCCCCGCCCTCTGGGGCCATCCCTGGCCTCTCTGCCCAAGGGCACGGCCTCTTTGGAACATAAACTCTCCCACTCTGGCCTGTCCCAGCCTCCGACAGTGGCCCCGGCAGGGCCTGCGCCTGCTTTCTCTGCAGTTGCTAGTCCGACTTTTCCAACCGCCTAGGGGCTCCCAGAGGACAGGGGTGGCCGGTGGGAGCACTTTGCCCTGTGGGGAGGAGCATTTTCGCACTTTCGCTGTGGAGAGTTGCTGGTGCAAGGTAGTAACGAAAAGCAGACGGACTTTTAGTAAGGCTTTAAGACTATTTTAAAATCTCTCAGTCCATGCCCCCACTTATAGCCTGTGCTGGGGGTGGACACCTCCCGTGGCCCCGGCCCTCCCCCGCCTCCCACGGGGGCTCCCAGGAGGCCAGCTCTGTGTCTCCTCCTACTCCCTGTGCGGCACAGCTGAGGGGGCCGCACTCTCTGAGCCCTCAGGGACACCCCCGGCTCCGTCTCATAGTCCCTCGGCACTGCAGCCTGGCCCTGGAGACCTCTGGTCGTATGAGGGCCCCCTGGAGGGTGCCCCGTCTTAGGCCTCACTTCTCTCAGGCCTCTCCCAGCCTGCCCCCCGCCCCCGCCGCCCACCTGGTGAAGAGGACGTCAGCCTCATATTTGAGGTGGAAGCGCAGGAGGGCCGTGTTGTCTTCCTTGGTGCTCTCGTCCTCATCACTGTCACTGCAGGGAGAGCCACGCGGGGCGGTCGGGGGGGGGGGCCGGCGCGCCTTCCGCCAGCTGAGCCAGCACACCGCATGGGCTCAGTGCAGCCCCTTCAGATGGGCAAAGCAGGGATGAGTGCCCCCCCCACCTCCCAACTTACAGGTGAGAAAAGGAAGGCTCAGAAAGGCTGCATGAACTTCCCAAGGACACACAGCAACTGGGAGCGGGACACTGGTTTGTTCTCTTTCTTCGGTGTTCTTTCTGGGGACTTCTCTCCCCTCGGGCACTTTTCCATTTTAAAAGACCTTCCTTCTCTTACTCTCGGAGGCTAACCCCTGCTTTGCCTATCTTCAGGGGCTGCTGTGAGGCCTGACGATTATACGTAGGGTGCTTTATAACTGAAGGCTTTACAAATATAGCTGCCACAGAAATCGCTATATAGAGGTAAGGGTATTATTATTTCTATCCGAGCTGCCCGAGAGTACAGAAGGCAGCAGTTGGGCCCCCCTGGTCGAGGCCGGCAGGGACGGCCTGGGGGCGATTCCATGGGTGCAGGGAGGAGCTGTGGCTAGCAGGGGGGAGCAGCGAGCGGAGCCCAGCGGGGGCACAAGGAGCAGGCGACGCCCAGACCTGCCAGCCGTGAGCCGGATCTCCAGGTGGTGCAGGAAGACGGATTTGCTGAACTCAAAATCTAGCCGGAAAGCCACCTGTGAGGAAGAGGTCCAGTCGCTGGAGCTGGGGTGGCTGGGCACTGCGGGGTCTGCGCACGGCCAGCCTGCCCCTCCCTGCCCCTGCCCTGGTTCCCCGGGGGGCGGGGGGAGGGTAGCTGCTGACTGGGAGCTGCCCGGGGTCGGGCTGGGGGGTTGTGAGGGCTGCTAACTGGGGCGCGGGAGTGATGTGAGCTGAGCTCAGGACCTGGGGGTGCAGCCATAGACAACAGCTCCTCTGATGGGGTTTCTTGGCTCTGGGGCCAGCCGTCCTCCCCCGTGACTTCCTTTTTTGTTTTCAACTATAGGCAATTAGCAGGCAGCAGGTCCAGCTTCAGGATCCTGCAGGAATTCCTGAGTGGGGAACTTGATGGCCGGAAGGGAGGTGGCCATCCCCGTAGGCCACAGGATGCGGGGCCAGAAGCCGGTGAGAAGCCTGCCTCAGCGGCCCCTTCTTCCCCGTGTGCAGCGGGGTGAGGCCAGCAGAAGGGTGAAGGCCGCCTCGGGCCACCCGGCAGGTTAATAAGGCACCTGCCTCCTGGTCCTGCGGCCCTCCCACCACTCTGATGGTCCAGTCCTGAGCTTCCCTTGGCCTTGGCCCAGGACTTCGGCCAGGGTCCCCTGACTGTGGCCCTGTGACCTCTGACCCTCCTTGCCACCTCCCACCCCACTCTGGGGGCGTTACAGGGGCTTTGCACAGACCCCGCGCTCTTCCCAGGTCTGGCTCTCATGGGGTTTCCCAAGGAGACCCTGGGGCCCCATTCTTGACTTTTGTCCCAGTGGGGAGGTTCTCTGGCAAGGATTCTCCCCCCTCCCCACAGCCTTGCGGACCCTGGTCCTGGGAACATGCTGTCACTCTACCTGGCTCTTGCCTCAAGTTCCCTCTGTCTGATTCCTGCTCTACAGGCAGCCTGGTCTCAGTCGGGTCTTTTCTTGCGCCAGAACCTTCAGTGGCTGCCCACTGCCCCATGGTGATGGGCCAGTGCTACATGATCTGGAGTCTGGAATTTGGAGATTCTCCTCCCTGGAGAATTTGCTTCTCCCCTCACACACCCTACCCACTTTCCACTTGCCCTTTTAAGCACATGGTAAGTGCTCACGAAATGTCCATTTTTCTCCCAATCTCTCCCCATGCATGCAGCACGATGACAGAGGCCGGGCTTTGAAAAAGTGTGTTAGGATAAAGGACAGCAGGGATAATTGGCCAAGAGCTGGTGGGAGAGTGGTGGGTGGGAGTGGCGGGGCTGCCTCTGAGGGGAAGGGGCCTGGATGCTCCCTCGGGGTGGGCTGGCTAGTTAGGCCGTTTGAATGTCGTTTCCCGGGGGAGAAAACATACTTAAAAGCCATGCTCAGGCATCTCCAACCTTCCCCCCTTCTCCCCTCTGTTCATTTCCGTTTCCCTTGCCTCCCTAGTGCCTCCCAGTACCCACCCCAGTCCCGCCCCCACACTGCCCCCAGCCTCAACCTTGGCCTTGGCCCGGAAGAAGGGGTAGCTGACATTGCAGACTTTCTTGTGGAGTCTCCTCTCCTCGTTCACGCACTCGATGCTGCCTTCTGAGTCGTCCTGGGGGCGGGTGGGGGGCACCGCGGGTGGCAGTTAGGTGGGCCAGAGACCCAGGTCTGGGGGCCACCCGTGCCGCCCCTGCCGCCTACACTGAAGCTGTAGCACAGGTCCTTGGAAGGAAGCTGGGACCCCAGGGGCCCCGGAGACAGGGGTGGCGGTGGCTTTGAGGGGGAACTGTCACCAGGCTCCAGGGCCTCTCTGAGCTGCGGCCCTCCTGGGCCAGCACGGGGGTCCGCTCCGCACGGGTCCTGACGGGGGGGGGACTCCCCCACAGCACTCTAGCTTGACGCTGCTGGGTGGCTGTGCGTCGTTGTGTGAATCTTTGGGCATGCGTGTGCACGTGTGGATGGACAGGCATGTCCGTGTAGACTCCGCATGTGTGGGTCTGCATGTAGGCCCCTGTGTGTGCATGCGTCCGGTGGCATGTGTGAGGAACACGTGCACTTCCTTGGGTGTACAGGTAGGTCTGTATGCTTTTGCATGTGTGTGTACAAAGTGCACGTGATCAGACTAACACCTTTGTATCTGGCTGGCGTGGGGGGTGCTTCCTCCACTAGAGTTCCCCTTGGCTGGGTGGTGGAGGTTGGGGGGCAGCCTGGGGAGAGGAGTGCTGATCTCTCAGCTGTGAGCAGCTCCTGGGCTGGGGCTGGAGGGGCGGAGCCAGGTTGCAGGTTATCCCTACTCACCACCTGTCCTGTGTGTGGATGCAGCTCCTTATGGAACACACTGACCACTTCTCTTTGCCTCCCTCAGTTCCCAAAGCCTTTCTATGTCACAGACACAAAATCCCACAATGCCTGCCCCGTGAATAGTCACAGCACTGTATAGTCCGGGCCAGGGAAGCAGTGAAAAGGGGAATGCAGGTTTGGGGCTCAGTTTCCTCTAAATACCCCAATTCAGACAGATGCAAAAGTCTCTGGGCAGGACAGGACTTGGAAGGAGGACCATCACATGGGCTCCTCATCTTCACTCGGGATTGTGGGGGGGCTTGGCGGTGGGGTCCAGTCCTGGGCCTGATGGAGGGACTGCCTGGCAGAGGTTCTGGGGGTTGGTGAGGACAGAAGGGTCCCGTGCCTGCCCCACCCCACACTCTGGGCTCCGTGCTGATGCTCTGAGATCACTGAGGGTGGAGACTGTGTCTGAAGGGAGCTGGGACCCCCCCCCCCCCAGCACCCACACAGGACAGCGATGTCCCGGGTTAAGCTGATAATCCTGTCTCAGGGACTTCTCTGTGCTTGTGCTCTGCGGAGTTCAGGGTCACCACAGGCCAGCACTCAGGCACTGTGGATTTCCTCGGAGCTGCGTGGGGCCTTCTGGGAACTCTGTTCTGCTGCTTATTAGCTGTGTGGTCCTGGTCAGGCCCCTTAACACCCCTCTGTGCCTCACGCTCCCCCTCTGTAAGATGGTAATCAAAAAGAAACAGGAGCCCGTCGGGCAGAGGAGGGAGGGAGTCCAGGTTGGGGACCGCAGTGGGGAGGGCCTCGGCGTGAAGGCCGGGGTGCCAGGAAACAGCAGTGGCTGGTGGGACTGAGGGTGTGGGGGTGAGGGTATAGGGGGCAGGTGATGGATGGAGAAGTGGCACAGGCCTTGACATAACAAAGTCTGGAATTTGTTGTGAAAGCAACTGGGCATGATAGGAAATGTTAAAGTGGGGAATAACCTGTTCTGGTTCTTGTGAGAAGGGCCCTTTTGAGAAAGCCCAAAGGATGAACTGTAGGCAGATGGGGTGTATGAGCTGGTGTGCACCCATGTGGTGAGTGTGTGTGTGTGTGTGTGTGTGTGTGCACGCCCCTAACGAGGGCCAAGGACACAGGCTGAAGGACCTTCCTCCCCACATTCGGGAAGGACTCAGATCCCCCGTTACCGGTGGTTCTCCCCACGTGGCCCCACACTGACTTCACCGGGGTCGCTTTAAAAGCACGCTGACACAGGCCGGCCCCAGACCAGATCCGGTCAAATCTCTGGGAGAAGCCTGGGCACGGGGATCTGTAAGCTCCCGGTGGTTGTAACGTGCAGCCAGCCAGGCCTCTTGGCTGGACCCCTCCTTTCCTGCCTCCGCTCTTAGCTTCAGGCAGGCTGGGCCGGTGGCTGAGGTCTCACCTTCTGGATCAAGCTGGCAAACTGCAGGTTTGCTGACTGCGAGATATTTAGGACCGTGCTGTAGGCGTTCTCGCCTCTGTTCTCCAGCACGGCCTCCACTGGGACCCGCCGGCGTGTGCTCTCGATGATGAAAACTGTGGTGTCGAAGGACAGCGTGTAGGCGGAGCAGTCCTGCACAGTCTTGCCCAGCACCCTCTGGCAGTACTCCCTGCAGGACAGAGGCCACCAGGGGCCAGACGCATGGAATGGGGAGCTTGGGGCCAGGCCTCTCTACTCTACTCAGTGTATTTCCCTTTTGGCTTTGGCTACCAGGAATCTCACAGCTAAATGTAGAAACTATCTTGATGAGTAGCCTAGATGGCTAGACGGTTTGCTTCTTCATCCTTCTACAGGGTTTGTATGTGTTATTTCTACTTAATGTATATGTCTTCTAGCTCAATCATATCATAGCTGGGTAAAGGTCGAGGACGGATTATTTGAAAATAAATGACATAAATTTCAAAGAGGACATTTTTCATTATTTTTCCTTGTATGCTACTTTTTTTTTTTTTTTCTCTTCCAGGAGATCGTAGGCACCCTGCTCATCCTCTGCTAGCCTCCTTAGCTCAAGCAGTCTGTCACTGGGCCACATAGGTCACCTAGTTGGGGGCTTGGAGGATGAGCAACCAGGATCACAGGTCCTAGTCTCCACCTTTCATCTGTTTGGTAGTAAATACTCCAGAGAAAGGATTTCTTTTCCTACACGAAGTTTGAGGAGATCGGATAGATGAGTACTTTTCATTTTGCCGAGGAAGTCACTGAGGCCCAGAGAGGGAAAGGACGTGCCTGAAATCACAGAGGAATTAGAGGCAGAGCCTGGACTAGACCCAGGCTCCAAGTTCAGTATTTGATCCATGCTGCCTCCAAGCACGATATGCAGGCAGACATCCAGTGCCCAGGGAGTCTCGGATCTACTAGCAGGGGAGGAAAGGAGGCAGGTCTTGGGGGGGGGGGCGCGCAGGGAGGAGCCAACTCACATGGCTGTGGGCAGATCACTGCGGGCATCCAGCAGGAGGTCAGGGACACAGTGCTCGTCCTCATTGCAGCCATTCCAGAAGGGCACCTGCACCAGGGAAAGCAGGGCGGCGTGGCTGGTTGTTCTCTTTGCTGCCCCCCAGCCCTCACCCCCGCAGCACGCAGGCTCCTCTCTCCACCACACTAGACATGGGCTTTGTCTCGTCTGCCCTCCTCACAGACACCACCCTGCCGTTTCTCATGCTTTTGCGTAGATACTCCCTTCTTTAAAACATGGTTCAAAACTCAGCTCCTCCTGGGTGTCTTCCCAGTTCTCAGCCGAGCCGGTAGCACAGAATACCCACCCCCCGCCCCAGCAGGTTTTTACGGATCACCTGTGTTGGGGGCAAGGTCTTAGGTACTGGCAGTACAGGATGAGGAAGACACAGCCTCCACTCTCAGCTCATGGGGAAGAGGGGTGTGTGAATAAATAATTATAGCGTGAAATGTGCAAGAAAAAAATATTAGAAATCTGTGTGAGGGATAGGAGAGGCAGAGGGGAGGAAACAGTTATTTTGGCCTGTACATGGTCAGAGAAGGCTTCAGGGAGGAGACAGTATGTGAGAGTTCTGAAGAATGACCACGTTGGCTGGGTGACCAGAGGGACAGGAAAGTGGAGGGGAAGGACGAGCCTGTGCAAAGGTCCTGAGGCATGAAGCAGCATGGTGAGTTTGGGAAATGCTGTGTGGTTTAGCGTTGCTGCATTTTGGGGTGGCGAGATGGGTGGGGTCCGTTCTTATAGGGCCTTGGGGTCGTTCCTTGCAGCTGACAGGAATCACTGACCGCTGTAGGCAGGTGAGCATCCTGTCAGACCTGCATTACTGAAGGCTCCCTCTGGCTGCTGTGGGTGGATGGACTGGAGGGATCAAGGCTAGAGTCAGGGAGACCACTGAGGATGCTGCTTCAATGTTCAGGCAAGAGATGATGACGGTGTTGGAGGGGTACTGGGTGTGGAGGGGAAACAACAGGTTAGGACCTCCAGAGGGGGTTCCATAGGACCAGGAGTTCATCAGCGCTAAGGGGCCAAAGGACCCAGGATGTTGGACGAGGTCCTTTGTTAGTGTCTGGAAGGAGGGCTGCACCATTCGTTTATAAACACAGGGGTGAACTTGAGTTCGGTTCTGTGGTCCTGTGGTCATTCCGGGTCAAAGTGCTCAGCAAGCAGGTGGGTGTTCAGGTCTGGGGCTGAGGAGTACAGCTGTGCCTCCCAAGGATACAGCCGAAACCCAGGGGAAGGGAAACGGAGCCCACCCCGATTGGAAATTCATGGACTTTTCTCAACGGTGAGCTCCTCAGCTGCACTCAGACCCACACGCCGGCTGCCCCCAGCTTCCCCATCGTGTGGTGGATTTGCAGCTAGGAGCAGGCACGCGGCAGAAAGGGCAACAGAACCATACAAAGTAGGGCAGAGTGAGGCCATCTGCGAAGGGACAGAGTGGAAAACACTGGTAGCCCTCTGGGGCCTCACTGCACCCTTGCACCCATGTTCACCGCGGTGACTTCGAGTCTCCAATAAGATGCCCCTACCCCCACCCAGCTTCCTGCTTACAAAGGGTGCAAACTGTCCTCTAACCTTCAGAAACATTTCCACCCAGTTGATTAGAAGGAATAATTAATGTGATAAGCAACTGCTACACTCAGTGATGTGGAACAGCTCATTCCCCCAGGAGGCAAGAAACTGCAGCACTAGAGAAGTACCGGGCAAGGAGGATGCTAAATAAGAATTTGCAGAAGAGCGCTGGGCAGATGTTTCTCATTTGCCTGAAACGGGTCGGGGGGAGGCTAGAAATCCAGATTAACAAGATTTTTGGGAAATTTAGCTGCTACCTGAAGCCCTCGATAATAGCGCCCAGATTATTCTTCCTTTTTAATTTTTTTCTCTTTACACATTCCCTTCAGCCTGCCTTTTTCACTGTCGTCCCTTGGTTATACCATCAGCTCTTCTGGAGTGGAAGGCCACTCTTCCCATCCCTGCAGATCTGAATCTGGTCTATTCCTTAGGGTCCGGCCAAAAGCTTCTCTCTCCAGGAAGTCTTCCTGGCCTGTCATCTGGTTGCTCAGTGACACCTCCGCTGAGCTCGCTCCCCTCTTAGCCCTGGCCTCCAGCCCTAACTGGCAGCCTGCACGGGGGTCGTCAGTGTGGGGCGGAGCTAGCCCTGTGCATCAATCTGCACCATGGGCTTCGACTGGCTCGGGGATCTCAGGGCAGGTTCTCATTCGTTCGCCCTAGTGGCTCTGTAATTACCGCGGTGGGAGATGGTAGTGACTCCGCGCACCAGCTCACTGACGTCTCCAGCTCTGCAGTCCGTCCCCCACCCCCCTTCTCGAACTGTATAAGACAGCCTCTCTCCTATGCTGGTGACGAGGAAGCAGGAGAAAGGATGGCAGGTGTGAGGGTCCAGGGCTGGGTGGTGGGGTCTGGGAGGGGGGAGGGCGGCGGCAAAGGGGAGCAGAGAGGGGATTTCGGAAGTCTTGCTGCTCCTCAAAGTTCAGGAATTAGGTATTAATTTCACAAATTTCGCCTGCTCTCCCAGCACAGCTCAGGCAGAACTAAACTGTGGCCTTTTCTGTGAGTGGGATGCCTGTGGAGTTGCAGGTGGGAGGAGCACCTGAGTGCTCCATACCAGAAAGTTCGGATGCCCCTAGACCCAGGGATCAGGAGCTGTGGTTGAGGGGGCCGGACCAGAGCTGCAGAGCAGGCTCTAGGTGGTTGACTCCCATGCTCTGGCCCCCAGTGCCCTCACCTGTACATGAGGGAGGTGGGCGATCGAGACCTCAGGTCCCTTCTAGTTCTGTGATTCTCCAGAACCTTCCAGTGCTCACCCTATGCTGGTGATACGGGGGATCCTCGAACAGGAAAGGCCCCGTCCTTCCCCTCAACTTGTTCACAAGTTGACAGCGGTAGGGGAAGATCTCCTTTGTACCCAGGGCGCTCTGGATCTGGGCTTTGGGGAGGAGGTGGGGGTCGGAGGGACGGAGCGCCCAGGTTGTGTGCCCTGTACGTGGGGATGTACCGAGACTCGCAGGGTGGTGGGCCAGCCGTCGTCCAGCACGGGGCCGTGGTCGGGATCCTCCAGGGAGTACTCCACCCAGAAGGTCACTGGTTTCACGTAGTCAGCGGTGTCCTGTGTGGGAGGAGATGAGGACGGGGTGAGGGGGCACGGAGCACCTGTTTCTGGGCCAGGACATGGAGAGAAAATTTCCACTTCCTCCAGGCGGGAGGGCAGCCTCCCTGCCGGCCTCAGGATGAGGCCAGGATAGAGGAACGTGCTGGGTGGCTGGAGGTTCAGCAAGCCCTCGCTCAGCCTTCAAGGCTGGGCACCCACCCCCCTGGCGCCTTGGCCTCCAGGGAGCCAGGCAGCACCCACCACCCCGTGTGCACAGCCCACTTCTCAAGTGGCATTTGGAATATCTCCGTGTGCCGGTCTCCGTCCTTCAGAAGCTCCTGGCCCAGCCCCAGCACTGTGACAGGGTACACGAGCATGCTGAATCAATGAATGAACAAATGCGTGAGCAAAACAGGGGTTGTTCCAGTGGGTCCAGGTGTGGAGGGTAAAGAAGGGGATGCTTAGAGATGCCTACAAAATCTCCTGCGTGGAACCCAAATCCTGACGTGACTGGTTTCTTTGTATCAAGGCAGTGGCTCTCAAACTTGAGCTTGTATCAGAATCCTCAGGCGGGGCTGGGGGGTGGGGAGGGGGCGCCTGGGTGGCTCAGTTGGTTGAGCGACTGCCTTCGGCTTAGGCCATGATCCTGGAGTCCTGGGATCGAGTCCCGCGTCGGGCTCCCCGCTTGGCAGGGAGCCTGCCTCTCCCTCTGACCCTCTTCCCTCTCGTGCTCTCTATCTCTCATTCTCTCTCTCAAATAAATAAATAAAAATCTTTAAAAAAAAAAGATTAGTTTCTAAAAAAAAGAAGAATCCTCAGGGGGGGCCCAGCAACACAATGAGGGCTGAGTCCACCCCCAGAATTGCTGATTCGGTGGGTCTGGCGTGGGGCTTGAAAACATGCATTTCTGGGGCACAAGGGTGGTTCAGTGGGTTGGGCGTCTGCCTTCGGCTCAGGTCATGATCCCGGGGTCCTGGGATCGAGCCCCGTGTGGGACTCTCTGCTCAGCAGGAAGCCTGCTTCTCTCTCGCCTCTGCCCCTCCCCCCCGCCTGTGCGCATGCGCTCTCTTTCTTTCTCTCTCGAATAAAATCTTAAAAAAAAAAAATGAAAAGAAAACAGGCATTTCTAACAAGTTCCCATGTGATGGGGCTGCTGCTGTCGGTCCGGGGGACCACACTTTGAGAACCGGTACACAAACACATCAGAGAGGGCCTCATATTAACAGACATGAGGACTTCCCACACCTGCTCATTTTTCAGCCTTTTGGCCTTTGAACTACAGGGGGCAGGTGGTGGGCTCTGAGTGCCTCCTGCTTGTGTCTCCAAGGCTGGAGCTGTGGCCTGGGTATTTGGAGTTTCCGGATGGGGCAAAGTTCTCACTCTCTTCCTTATCTGTAAAACCAGACCCCAGGTTCCCCGCTGGTTCTCCACCTCCGCCAGGCCGGCCACCCTCGGTTCCTCCTCCCGGCTCACCCCCACCAAGGGTCGGTCTTCCCTGGTCCTCAGTGCTAGCCAATGCCTGCTTCAATCCCCTCTAGCCACGGCCCGTGCGGGCTGACCCCTGTTCCCTCTGTGAGCCCTCACCGAGCCCACCTCTCTCCTCAGATTTCATCCCCTGCTAAAGGAACAGTAAGCATCTGAGCACTGGGGAAGAAGGGATTTCGGAGAGGGTACCACAAGACGGTAGATAGTGTGTCCCAGTGGCCTTTTCTCTGGGGCGTGAGTATGGGGCGCCCAAGGTCCAGGACACTGCACCCTGGCAGGGCCTCCCGAGGTGTGCTGGGGGCTCGAAACCAGCCTGGTACCCGCTGAGCACCTCCTCCAGCTCTGTGTCCCCTTTCTGTGTGAGCTTGCTCCCTGGTGGTGGGGCTGCTGGGTGTCAGGCTCACCAGGACATGGAAGTTGATCCGCTCACAGCGTTCCTGGCCGGAGGAGAGCAGGACGGCTCTGTTGGCATATCGGTCCCCGCCCTCATCCAGGTGGGCCCGCGGGGCGTACCGCCTCTCATCCATGGTAGCGTTGTACCTGATGCCTGGAGGTGGGAGAGCGCAAAACCAGGAAGGTGGAGCCACAGGTCCACCCAAGACTCTTTGCCTGTCTTCTAAGAGAGCCTACTGAAAGCCAGCCTCCTCCAGGAAGCCCTCCAGGCCGGCCAGGGAAGAGCTGCTCTTCTCCCCTCATGAGGCCTAGTGTGGGTGGGAAACTCCCATGCAGAGAGTGAGTGAGAAAGGAGAAAAAGAAGGAACCAAAGAGAAGAGAGGCAGAAGGAGGAGGAGTGAAGAGGGGGCTGACAGCGAAGGGAAAGATAAAGAGGAAGAAATGCAGGAGAAATGAATGGGTGAGGGGCCAGGGCGTTGCCCTCATTTGAGTCCCCGCTGGAGTCCTGGACCTCCCCAGCTCTCCCTTCCTTCACCTTCCTGGGCTTGCCCTTGCCTCTGGAATCCTGTCAGGCCTGGCTCAGAGCCCCCACAGGCCGCAGTTCCCACCCATGAGCCCCTCCCACCGGCTCCTCGAACCTAAGACTCCATTCTGGGGTTTAAAGTCTGCAGCCTCCTTCCCTTCAACGGGGCTGATCTTTTGCTATATCCAGGAAAGGCTTCGTCTCTTCGCCTGGACCCCAGCCAGCCCTCTGGGTGCGCCAGGTCCTCGCGCCTTTCTCCTTTTCCAGATAGAAGGTGAAAGAAGACTGCAGCCGCCCAGGCTGGCCTTTCTCTCACACCCACCCGCACCCCCACCCTTCCGGTGGGCCCTGCTCCTTGGCTAAGAAGCTTTCGGAAATCCCAATTTCCTGCCCCGGGCCCAGTCCCATCCCAGAACCTGTAGCCGTCACTCTGTGTGGCCTCGTGGGCCCAGGGCTGCTGCCTGGGCTGGAAGTGATGATCCTCAGAAGGACCCGCCCTGCCGCAGCCACGTGCCCACTCCGAGCCGTGAGCGCTGAGACTGGGGGCTGCGTCTGTCTGACTCCCCTGTTTCCTGCTCCCTCTCCTGGCTCTGCCTCTTCTGTATCTAGGCTGCCCCAGTTTGCTCCACTGCTCCCAGTTCCTGTTCCGACCCAAACTTTGCACCCCAACTATTTCCTTCTCTTCCGGCCTCTCCCTTGTTGCTCACGGCTGCTTACTGCCACCCTCACCCTGGCATGATGTCCCCTTTTGGCTCCTTGGAATTAGATCCGCAAGTGCAGTCACCAAGGTGGCTCAAGGTGCGACCTGGCCCTTAAAACCCATTTCAGCAGAAGCTCAGGTTTTGAAGCTGAGCAATCCCAAAGTCCACAAGGGAGGTCGGGGCTGGGGGCTGGGAGGGGCCTGTGGGGGGAGGGGCCTGGTTTACCGACTGTGTCCGTTTCGAAATGGGGTGCCAGGAAAACGGGCGTGAAGCAGAGGAAGGCGGCCAGGCAGGTGGCGTCCCTGCCGCTGCGTTTGCAGTCTCTATGGAAGATGTTGATCTTGGACGGCTCAAAGTGGAGGCTGGCATTGATCTGAACCACCGGACGGGACCTGGAGCGGAGGAACGGGTAGCTGGAGGGTGGGGCGCTCCGCTGCCCCTGGGACCCGGAGAGGGGGGAGGGGGAGAAGGGGGGCCGCAGATGGAAATGGAATCGGCAAACCTTTGGGGGAGGGCAGAGAGGGGGTCCTAGATGTTAAAGTTTGTGCAGAAAAGTGACAGGTGGGTGGAGGGCAGGCACCTGGCCCCGGAGGCAGCCCTTCATCATGTCCTAGCCGCTGTACTGCCTGCAGACGACACTGACTTCCTTGTGTCTCCCCGTTCCATCCCTGGACATTCATTAGAATAATCGGGAGAGTTTTAAGAAATCCTGATGCCCAGTTTGCCCTCCAGGTTAAATCAAATCAGAATTGGCATTAATATGTCTGAGACCATGCTTCTCAAATTTTAATGTTCGCACGTCTCTGGGGCCATGGGGGGAATCTTTAAAATGCAGATCCTGACTCTATAGGTGGGCACAGATTCTGCATTTCCAGTAAGTCCTCAGTGATGCTGTTCCTGTTGGTCTGGGACCAAACTTCGAAGAGCAAGGTGTTAAAGCTCCCAGGGGATTGCAATGTGCAGCCAAAGTGGAGAACCACCCCCTGTTGTAGAGATTCCCCACCTATCGACCCGACACTACCCTGTGGTTTTCAAACTGGGCTGCCCATTGGAGACAAATACCTGGGGAGTCTTTAAAGCTTACTGCTGCCTGGGCCCCTTCCCTAGAAATTCTGCTTTAAGTGGTCGGGGTAAAGCCTAGGTAGGCTGCGAGCTTTGCAAAGCTCCCCAGTTTGGAACAACATGGATGGACCTAGAGGGTTATGATGCTAAGTGAAGTAAGTCAGACAGAGAAAGCCGAATACCGTATGAGTTCACTTATATGTGAAAAATCTAAAGTCTAAAAAAAACCCTAAAAAATCTAAAAAACAAAACAAACGAATAAACAAACAAAAAGCAGAATCAGACCTATACACACAGAGAACAAACCGAAGGTTCCCAGAGGGGACGGGGTGGGGGGATGGGTAAAGTGGGTGGCAGGGAGTGGGTGGTACAGGCTTCCATCTGTGGAATGTCTAATTTATGGGGGTGGAAGGCACCGCATGAGGAATATGGTCATGGATACTGTAATAGCGTAGGGTGACGGATGGTAGCTACTTTGGCGGTGAGCACAGCATATCGTATAAACTTGTTGAATCACCATGTTCTCCACCTGAAACTTATGGAACATGCGCATCACTTATACTCAAATCGAAAGAAAGAAAAAAAAAAAGGAGAAAAGCTCCCCAGATGATCCTAATGGGGCAGTCTGAGATCCATGGGGTTTGAGCACAGAGTCTTCCCAGAAGGTTCTGGCCCATAATTTCATCACCACTAAGGTAGCACTTAGGTTGAGACCTCAGAAGCTAGATCTCCAACCACTCCTCTGCGCCAGACTGATTCTCTTGGAGGCGGGGCGGGGGTGTGCGTCTCTTGTTTCCAGTAAAGAACTCAGTTTCTGTGTCACCCTACCGACCCGCTAGGCCATGTCTACCTCCTACCCTGGGTCCTGGACAGCTGTCTTGCTTCCTGGGTGTTGGAACGACACTGGGACTACCTTTACCACCCCAACTGCTCTTGCTGCTGCCGCCACCCCCAAAGATCCACGAACCCCCACATGCGGAGCAGACCTTCAGAGAGAGGTGGTGGTACTGGTGCATGGCCCAGCGCTGCCTCTAGAGGGCCAGGGGGTGCCATGGGGGACACAGGGACCCCCCCCCCAGACACACTGCTCTCCCTCCTCCCCTACAGTGCTCTGTTGCAAGAAACAGAGGTGTGTCCCGCCTCGCCGGAGATCCCGTGAGGGAGCAGCGGTTCCGACGGTGAGGCCCCAGCTGGCTCAGGGACGCCCCCCACTCACACTGCTCCTCTTTTCTGCTCCAGCATCCTTGCCCCCCACTTCTGCCTCAAGGACGAGGCTCCTCCTGAAACGTTATGCATGAACTCTAGTCTCGGGCTTTGTTTTCTAGGGAACCTGGGCTAAGACATCTCCCAACCGGGCTGTGATATTTTGGACAACTGAGAGCATATCCACTCCTTCACTCTCCCCGTGAAGTCCTGGGATACCTCGGTTTCATGCCTTTTAAAAGTCGTGTGAAAAATATGACTGTGCTTATATAAACTTATATGCGGGTGGGAAGAGATTGGTAGGAAAAAAAGCCCAAATTCTAATAGCACATTCAATAGTTAAGCTGATGAAACCCTGAACGATCTTTTCTTTATCATGTTTCTTTAAATTATTGGATTTTTAATGAAAAATAGCTCATCAACGTAAATGAAAAGGTTAACACTTTTTTTTTTTTTTTTTTGGCTCGAAAAGTGGCCAACACATCCCATGGTAAAATACAGGGACTTTTAGAAAGCTCTCTCTCTCTCTCTCTCTCTCTCTTTTTTTAAGCTGTAGACTTTAATTGCTAAAGAAAGCCCCCGCGTGCGGATATATGGCAAGTATCTGATGGGATGGTGCAGAGGTGAGGCCCTGGAAAAGGAAATGAGGAGTCCGGAGGGGTTTGGAGGAAAGAGATCTCTGTATGGCAGAAACATTCTGGCGAGAAGGGAGATCCGTCCAGCCGATAAGAATATCCTCAGCCTGTCCTTTAAGGAGTTTGAAAAGCCGAAGTGGAAGCCAGAAATTTTAGGCCAAATTCTAAGAGGGGCTTTTGGATACTTGATTGCTCTAAAGTCTTAGAACGCTGTTGGGAAGAGGGATTTGGACTCCAAAACAATTTACAACGATTCCTCAGAAAGGAAATGTGTCATCACGAGAGGATAAGAACAGGGTGAGTTGGGTTGACAATGATTAAAGAAAGGGACAAAGGTCCTAAAGCATATCGTTAAAACCGGGTGTCCATCATGACCCTCAGAAGAGCCCGAGAGCCAAGAGAAGCAGGAGAACCAACCACAAAATCACAGCGTTTCCCAGGGCGCCCACCGCCAGGTCGACCAGCCCATCCTCGTTGAGGTCCAGTTGCCCGTGGATGCTGCAGCCAAAATACTGGAGGCTGGGAGCCAGGTCAGAGGCGGCGATTCTCTGCAGGAAGTGGGAAGAGAAAGCTGGGTGCCAGCGCTGTTGGTACAGGGCAGGGCAGGGTGATCCTCAGGGAAGCTATGATTGGGAGCATCGGAGAGAGCCCATTTGGAACCATCGGGAAGCTTCCCAGCCCAAATCTATCCCCTCTCCTGGTCTGTGATGGCACCCACCCTCCAGTCATCCTTTCAGATTAAGATATTGTGTCTTAAAAGGGTTCCCCATTAAGGGTAAGTCCCTGTTACTTGGCAGGTACCACCCCACCCCCGGCCCTGGCGTCTCTGACCGTGGTGTATGAGACCACCTTACTAAGAAAATACGTAGGCAAAAAGGATTACCCCAAGGGCATGGGACCTGAGACGGGTCCCTCTTGAGGGGAGGAGGGTTTTTAGCGCTTGGCATTTCCAGAGAAGAGCAAGCCCATGTGGAAATTTTCCGCTCGCAGTCAACCTCATGCGTGCGTGTGCGGCGCCGGGGGGGAGAGTGAGGTTGGGGTCCCCGAGGTTTCGTTTTTGCAGGGGAGACAAAGTTAAGCAGGGAGAGGGTGCCCACCACAGGGGTGATGGGAACAACGTCCCGCAGACAAAAGCACCCATTTCGAAATCCCAGCTTGGGGCAAGTAGAGCTAGCACAGATTGGAATCCTTCCCTGCAGGGCACAGAAGAGACTCCCACACGGGATGCCCGAGCCCCAGTGGCTAGGACGCCTGGGCCAGCTCCAGCCCTTTACTAGGGCACCTTACCTGCTTTGGCATCTTTAGGAGGCTGGCTTGGAAGCCATGGAAGATGTAGATGGCTCCTCTGTGGTTGTCCTCCAGAGGGGCTCCCACCACCACATCGTTGTAGGAATCTTGATTGAGGTCTCGAACCGAGGCGATGGAGGACCCGAATCGGGCGTTCTGGTAGTTGCGGGAATCCTTCAGCGTCCCGTTATAAACAAACCGGTTCTGCAACACCAGGAGTGGGACAAGGCTCAGGGGGACGAGGCAAGGGCCGGCAGCACCCTGTCTCCACCCCGCTGTACCCCCGGAATCCCCTCCCTGACTACCTAAGCCCAGCGACAGAGGAGGGTCCGGCCGTCCCCGGCCTGGCTCAGCAGGAGGGCACTGACCTCTCTGGGGTGGCCCTGTTTCCCTCACGGACACCCGAGTGAAGGCAGGGGCGAGGTGCCCCCCGCCTCAGCGGTACCTGTCTCAGGTTGTAGACGTACACTCGGCCCCGCTCTCGGCCCTCGCTGAAGTACATGGGGGCGCCCACAAGCAGGACATCAGTCACCCCGTCGCCGTCGATGTCCACCGAGGTGATCTCACTCCCGTAGTAGGAGCCTATCTGCAGCACACGGATTGGGGGGGCAGTGGGCTGGGCTGTGCGGGGAGCCGGGGACACCCTTCTGCTACAAATCTGGTCCTCCCCTTCTCACCCCGCCCACCCCGGCCCCCGCTCCCCTCTCCTCCCCTCCCGTGGAGTGGGCACTCACCTGTTTTCACCGGGTGCCACCCTGCCCTCTTTTCTCCTTCTGTCATCCAGCCCTCCCCCCTTCTTTCTTTCCATTGGTTAATTGTCTTGATTGCCATTTGCTCTGTGAGCAACACAGTCTCATGGCAAAAATGAGCAATATCAGAAAAAGCTATGAAGAAGAGAAGTCACCCATTGTCCCAACATCCAACTAGAACTCCCACGAAGGTTTGAGTGTACTTTTGTCTAGTCTGTTTTGTCCAGAGTGTGTGGGGCTTGTTTTTGTGTGTGTATACCATTTTACCCTTACAATCTGGGGTCGTAATATATATATAGCTTATATCTGATTTTTTATTATTATTTATTTATCTGACAGAGAGAGACACACCGAGAGAGGGAACACAAGCAGGGGGAGTGGGAGAGGGAGAAGCAGGCTTCCCGCCGAGCAGGGAGCCCGATGCGGGGCTCAATACCGGGACCCTGGGACCATGACCTGAGCCGAAGGCAGACGCTTAACGACTGAGCCACTCAGGCGCTCCTTATATCTGATTTTTAAATCAAACAATGGATCATGAGCAGTGTCTCCCTGATGTGTTATATTTTTTCTTACAATCTGATCACTGGTGGTTCTGTAATATTCCAAACCACGTATGGGCCACATGTGTATAATCAATCCTCTAATGGGACATTTGGCTTGCTCCAGTGTTTAATATTACGAAGAACTCTGGGATTAGCACCTCAGAAGGGGAATTATGGTTTCTTTTCAGCATTTGAGCACCCACTGAGCTCCTCACCCCCTCCGGGTGCCGTGCCCCCCACTTCAGTTGAGGGGGCCATCCACTTGTTTAGTCTGAAACCTGAGGGTCCTCCCTGGTCCCACTGCCACCTCTCCTACCTGCAGACTCCCAGCAAGCCCTGCCTGATGTGCACCAAACTTGCCTTGAGTCTGCCTACTTCCCTCCTCTGCTGCTCCTTCCCCGGTGAGGCGCCTGCCGACAGACCCCCTGCCTCACCCGCCAGTCCACCCCCACGGGCAGCCAGAGTGGCCGCTAGCAGCTGACCACACCACTCCCTTGCTCTTGGAGAGGGTGCAGGGGGAAGTCCAAATTCTTCAGTGTGGCCCTGTTGGACCTGCCTCCCTCCCGCACTAGCCTCTGTGTCCCCCACCCCCACCCCCAGGCTCGGGCTCCAACACTCTCTCCAGACATTCCCAGTGATTTCTCCAAAAACCCTGGCTGGTCTGCACTCCTCTTCCCTTCTCCCTCCCTGATAATGTCTACCATCCTCAGGTCACTTCCTGTTAGACTCCCACCCTGCCCTGCCCTGCCTGCAGTGGGTACCCCTCCTCGATGTTCCCCCACCAGCCCCATACCAGCACCAGTTCCCCCCACGGAGAGTGGGCACTGTGCCTGCTGTGTCCCCTCCAGGCCTGGGTATGATAATATAATAAATACAATAAGTGTTTATTGGACCAGTGGGTCACTTGGGAAGGATGAAAGAGTCCTTTCCACAGACAAGCCCCGTGTGACACACTTTACAGCCTCAGTTGGCTCGTGTGAGCCTCTTGCTACCTTAGGAGAGATCACTGTCCTCATTTTACAGGGAACGAACTGAAACTCAGAGAATATGAGTGGCTTGCCCAAGGTCAGAAGGCTGGCCACAGCCAAAGTGGGTTGAAACTCCAGTCTGACACCAGAGCCCATGACACTCCCTTGCCCAGCCACCTCCTGGCTTCGGGTGCTTTCAGGAGAAATCTATCTGCAAGTATTAAAAGCTTTTAACTGAGGAGTGAGATAGAAACACAGAAGAGAGGAAAACAGAAATCTCAACACAGGGGTGGGCGAGGGAAGAGCTATCCCTGCGTAAGGTAATTAGGAGGCAGACAGAGAGCAAGTCAGGGAGGCGGGAGGGAGACTTTTGTCTAAATATGTGGCCTCAGCTATGTGGGTCACGGTGATTTGGAATCCACTTAATTTAGCTGCTTTCAGCACTGCGGTTTCTCGTTCGGATGTTGGAGGCGGAACCGGGCAGTAAAAATGTCATAAATTCATCACCAAATTCCCTCCAGCTCTCAAGGTCTAGCCTTGGATTCCCGGAAGAGCTGGCCCCGGGCAGAGTGTGGGCAAGGTGGGATGGAGGCCGGGGGACAGAGCAGGGCCCTGGTCTGCCAGTGCCCTTGAGACAGGAAGAAGAATGGTGGAATGATGGCTTCCTGCAGCTAGAGGGGTTTAGGTTAGGCCCCGTGAGGAGCTTGTCCTCAAGGTCACAGGCCAAGGGCAGTAAAAGGTGCAAGAGAAAGGGCTGTTCTTGGCTCTGCAGAGCAGAGGGTGAGCTGGGAATGATGGTAAGGGCCTGGCTAGGGCCCAGCTCAGGCCCCGGAGACCATGGATGCTGAGTGCTGCCACGCGGGGTGCGTGCACGTGTGTGTGTGTGTGTGTGTGTGTGTGTGTGTGTGTGTGTGTGTGTCTCTGCACGTGCTGGTTTTGAGGTTGTCAAGGGTCAGCAGGTAGCATAAAGCAGAGAGAGAGAGTCCTGGGTTCTAAGCCTGACCCAGCCTTGAATCCACCATGTAACCTTGGAAAAGCTCTGTGGCTTCTCAGGACCACCCTCTTCCTCGGCTGTTGGAATGACTTGGGTCAGAACGCTGTTTTCTGGGCTTTCCCCCACCAGTGATTCTTATAGCTTTGCAGCTGGTATTCATGACCACCGGACATGAGACTGAGCAGCACGGTGTGGTTCCCACGGCAGCCCAGGCGGGGCCATGGGGTTGGCGGCTGTCACATTCTGTACTGTTCCCATTCCAGGAACAGGAGAGAAGCTGGCGGCATCCTGGAGAACCCAGGGGGCCTCGCTGTGGGTGGGTGTGCTGTGGGCAGTGTGAAGGTGCCTTGAGGAAAATGCCTGTCCCTCAGGATGCCTAGGGGCTCCCGCAGCCTGAGCTGGGAAGCCAGAGCGGAGCTGCCGCCTCTAACCCTGAACTCTGGTTACGAACACAGAGAAGCTGGCTGTCAGGGGCAGAGGTCAGGCACCAGAGACAAGAGGTCCATGAAACAGAGGCAAGCAAATTCTCCCAGGCTCTCCTTGCTGCAGCAAGGACCAGGGCCTGGCTTTCTGGGGAAGGGACAGTCCAGCTTCAAGGCTGGTAGGAAGGAGGTGTATGCTCCCCCCTGCCCCCCAACTAGGAAGGATGTCTGGGGAGGAATTGCTGAGCTCCAGAGTCCTGGGCAGCCCCGCCTTTTCCATACACCCTCCCAGCGCGCCCCTGTCCCCAGACTCTCCCTTCATTACCTGCTCACCCCGCAGGGCCTGGTGGATGGTGAGACTCCTATTGTTGTGCATGGTGAACAGGATGGCTTTGCCCGTGTGGTTGAACCGGGGTGCTCCAGCCACGTACACCCACCCCTGCCTGGAGGACACGACCGACGTGACTGTGTACCCTGCCACAGGAGGAAACAGGCTGGTCTCTGCCCCAGGTCCTCGGCGGTGCCTGAGGACCGGCCTGCTCGGGGAGTGCATTCAGGGCAGGCTGAGCAGATGTGAACCCGCAGGGTGGTAATTCCTAGGTACAACCTGGGGGGCCTGGAAGAGGCAGCGTTCAGGATGGGGGGGTTTGGAGGGTGGGCAGAATTCATGGACCCCTCCTCCCCCTGCTGGAGGGCACCAAGGAAGCCAGAGGCGGGGGAGGGGTGTGTGGCTACTAAAAGGTATTGCTGACGCGGGACGTGCATGTCCCCTCCTTCGCCAGAGTCCCGAGTGCACAGGGGAGCACAGCGGAGGGAGGTGGTGGACCCGAGCTGGGCTTCATTACATATTGGGCAGGCTTTGTTTTGGATCCCCACCAAGTGTCTCTCTCAAGGACCAGCCAGTGTCATCCTCATTACTACAACCTGCTGCTAAGCAGTTTGTGGAAAATTAGAGCATTGCCTGCCAGGTGTAAGGGGCTGCTCCACTGGGCATTGACATGGGGTCCCAGCGACATCTGCAGCCCCAGAACTTTGCAGACTCAGAGGAAGGAGCCCCTAGCCTCCTCTCAGTCCCACACATACGATACACAAGTGAGGAGGAAATGGAAACCAGGGGATCTTCTGGAAAGGCCACCACTCCGTGTCCTCGGGTTGGCTTTGCCCGAGCGCTGTGACTCTTGACGCACACACAGCACCCATGAGGCGTGCAGAGCCTAGAGCCCCACTTTCTGCCAGACGGCCTCAGATACTGGACCCCAGTTTTTAGATGCCTTTGTTGGCAGTTCCTGGGCTGTTTCTGGCAAATGACGTCTCCTTCTGCCGTGTGTGTGTGCGTGTGTGTGTGTTGGGGGTGTGGTAACCGAGGTAAGTTTGGTTCCACTGGTTGCTTACACAGTGGCTGCAGGATGCATAGACGAGATGATTCGGTGGCTGGGAGCATGGGTGCAGTGGGGTGAGCTACTCTGGTTCCAGACACAACATTTTTGACTCTTAGAGGTGTGTTCTGGGGAATGGGGCTTGAAAGGTCAGTGAAGCAGGATATTGCATAGGCTGAGATGGCTGTGTATTAACCCAACCATAAATATACGAGGGTAGGGTGGGGTCAGCCTTACAGAGTGGGGCTGAGCTTGTTTGCTTGCTTGCTTGCTTGCTTTCGTTTTCTTTTTTGGGGGTGGGGGAGAGAGAATCTCCATGCTCAGCATGGAGCCCCACTCGGGACTTGATCTCCCGACTCTGAGATCATGACCTGAGCCGAAATCAAGAGCCGGACACTTAACTGACTGAGCCACCCAGGCACCCCACCAAGCCTTCTTTTGAGCCCCCTGTGGCACTACTGAAACTGTTCTCAATTAGCCCCCCCTCAGGGCTTCCTCAGAAGGAGGGACAGTGGTGGGGGGAGGGGCGTGGGGACCGAATGTCCTGGGAGCAGGCACCTCTCAAAGCAGCAGGCAGCGTGGGGAACTTCCTGCTTCCCACAGTCTGCTGGCTGTGGCTTCAGTTTCCATGGGGTTCTTTGGCCAGCACGCAGGGCCATCCTGAAAGCTGGACCGACCTCCCAGAAGGCCTGACACGATGACAGAGGAAGACCCGTGACCAAAAGTCTGTACAGCTTCCTTGTGTGGAGGCTGAGAGCCTGGCCTCCCGGTCTCCTTCCTCCAAAACCCCTCTCCTTTGGGGCACATAGGAAGGAATCTTCCAGAGATCCCAGACTCTCGGGGATGAGCCCCAGAGGGAGGAGGAAGAGAGAAGGCATTCCTTCAGGACCCCACCCAAGGCTGTGGCTGTGGGTAAGGCAAGATGGTGGGGCCTTACGAGGGATTTTCAGCCTCGCTCTACCCCACCAGGGTCTCCTGGGAGGAGGAAGACAGCTCTGCTGGGCCAGGAGAGAGGGGGGAGATTCATCCTGCTGCTCCCTCACTCAAACACCTTCACTATCTCCCTACTGCTAGCATGAACAAGCTCCAACTCCTCAACCTGGCACTCGAGGCCTCCAGCTGCAGTCTGCTCTAACCTGCCTTCCCCTTCCTGCTGCACCTCTCTGCCCCAGCCTCACCGCTCCACCTCCTGGGTCCTGAACCTGCCTAACACTTTCCATGCCTCCCTCCTTCTCTGGGACCATTTTGGTTTATTCGGACTCTTCCTGCCTCAGAGCCCTGGTATAGGCCCCAGCTCATGCACAGTGGGGGCCAGAGCCTGCTGGCCACTGGACCGAGACCACCCTCGGTGTCTGTCCCACTCACTTGAGCCCTGGGCGCTGATGCTATCTCCCTGATATTTAAGGCTTCACGGCAACTGCTCCACCACCCCTTACTTGGTGCCCCCACTTCCTGCCCAGTGCTGAGCACATGGGAGGAGCACAAACCATCACGACTGATCCGTGGGAGGTGGGCGCTGGCCTTCGTTCTTCTGACATCTCTTCTAGTGTTTGGGCATTTGCCAAGGCGGGGGCTCCGATTTCTCCCTCCTTTTCTGTGCTTGCATCTGCGCGCTGGCCCCACTTGTGTTATAATTTGTATCTGTGCCCCTGTGTCTGCCCCACCGGCTGAGAAGCGGCTGGAAGGCAGAAGCGGGGTCCCGCTTACCAGGGCACTCGGAGGGCACCGGCCACAGGGGGCGCTCTATGCAGTTCAGGTTTAATATCTGTGGGCCAGGTAGTGTTGGGGGACTTTAGGGACCTACACCTCTCTATTTCCCAGGCAAGTCCTGATTCCAGCATTCTGTCCTGTGTTCAGCTCAGGGTCTCAGAGTTGGGGGTGGAAAATGGGGTGACCACCGTGTGGGCAGTGTCACAGGCAAGGTGAGTGGCTGAAGAGCTGAGGGACAAAGGCAGGGATGACATGGAGCATTAGGGAGAGGCCAGACATGTGGACAGGTATGCCAACTCCGGGGGGCCCAGTCTCATGGAGGAGTGGGGTCCGAGGAGGCATTAATGATGGGTGACCTCAAAGATGGCCGACTTGGCTCAGAGACAATGGGACCCCCCCTGGCCGTTCACCCGCTTCCGCCCTTCACTCTGGCTTGGCCCTTTCAGAAAGGAATCCTCCCTGGCAGCCTTAGCGTGGAGGGCCAGGCTCATGGTTCTTACAGAACTGGAGGTGACTGGGTTCAGTAGGTTAGGGCCTCACACCTGGGACCTATCACCATCGGGCCAACAGTCTGTGGTTCTCTTTAATGTCTGCTTCTGGAGTGCTTAGTGGGAAGTGACTTCCGCCTTGATTGTGAACATTAATACTTGCACTTTGCCTTCGGAGGCAGCTCAGCGTGCTCAAACCCTAGTCAAGGCAGCAAGCTTTAACACCAACGGCTGACCTCGCGTCTAGAAGCATCAGCTGAATTTCAGGTACAGGTGCATTGCTTGTCACTTATTCTACCTGGTTATCAAGAACGTACGGTGGGCCAGGCACGGTGCTGGGTGCGGTGGATGCCAGGCTGAAGAGGCAGTGGCCCCTGTGCCTGGATTTTCACAGAATATTCACACACAGGCCCCTTGTCTCGTGTGGGGGCAGTTCCGCTGGGGCCCTCCTGGCCTGCTGCCCAGCAGGCACGCTCTGCTCGGGCTCTTACCTAGATAGGCGCCATGGTTCTTGAGCTCCTCGGGGAACTCCTTCAGGTAGGACTCTCGGAGAGGAATGACCTTCCCGCCACTGGTCTCCTTCAGCACGGCTCCGTTCCAGTCGTAGGCACCAACGGCTCCCAGCAGAATTCCGTCCTGACATTGGGGAGGGGACACACATTGGCTCACATCCCCCGGGGGCCCCTCGCTGGGAAGCCGCATCCGGGTTCTGCACAATGAAACATGTGCCGGCCACCTCGGGCACCTTCTCCTGTGTTCATTATTTAACGACTTCCAGCCAGGATTCTTGACTTTTGAATGAGCCAAGGACCTTCCACCCCGTCCTTAGCACAAAATGGGTCAAACAAAGGAATGCACTAGAAATAAACTCCACCTCTAGGCCCCAGCCTCTGTTCCTCTGTGGGCTTACCCCCTCTGTAGGAAATCTCCTGTCGCTCTCCCTTCCTTCCTTCACTCCTTGAGGCCGTGCCCCTGCACTTGGCCTCCTTCCACATTCCTTTGTGGTGTCTGAGTTGCTTCCCTGTGTGTAAATCTTACTTCTTCATTTCTTCAGTGTCTGCTTTGTCCTAGTCACTTGCTTGGTGCTGGGATATTGTCTCCGCCCTCGCAGAGCTCCGAGTACTAAAGAACTGTGCAAATAAGTGTAATAGTTGCAAATTGTGATAAATGCTATAAGTAAATAGCACAGGGAGGTTTAGGCTAGACTGAAATGGGAGTCAGGAAAAGCGTTTTGAAAAATCATGCTCACCCGGACACCTGGACAGGGAGGGGACAAGTGTGCAAAGGCCCTGAGGCTGGAGAGTCTCGAGGCCTTGGTTTTAAGGAACTGGAAGCCGTTTAATGGTCTGGAGCATGGAATGAGGGGCCAGAGTGACTCTGATGAGACTGGATGGATAAGCCAGGGCCACATCCGTGACAGCCCTCGCTCTGAGGAAGGACGCTTGTCTTTAGCTGCAGGGTAAGTGGGTGCTGCAGTGCTTGGACGGGAAGATGGGGGCTCTGGCTCCCTGAGGGGCTGGCTCCCTGTTCCTGACTCCAGGGTCGTCCCAGAGGACTGGGTCCCCTCCCTCTCTGGCTGCCTCTGCACCCTCGCCATCACTACCCCACCTCCTTAAACAACCCACAGAGCTAGTGGGCACAGAAAGACAAACAGCAAGCACTTAGAAGAGGAAGAGCAGTGACTAGGGACAATGAAGGTCCGAGGAGGTGGTGGAAGCAGGGAGGGCCACCTTCCTGGGCGACCTTGGCGATTCTGGCCCGGGCAGGTGGTACCCCAGCTTTGGGCTGTGAGAGTACTAGCTGGTGAAGTCACCTCTCCCCTGCACTGAACCTCCCTGATCCTGGCTGGTTGGCAGGATTTGAGGTCCCCCCAACCACTCCAACTCCCCGCACCTCCAAAGCGATGGTGCCAATGGAAAAATGTGATTCTGGCCTTGGGACAGTCAAGGCCGTGAGTGAACATGCAGGCAGGGTCACCAGGTGCTGGTCTCACTGGTGCCAGTGGAGGGGGCAGGACCGTGAACCTGAAGCTGACCTTCCATTTCTCATTTCCCAGGGGGCACTTTAAAGACTGAAGTTGATCTTAGATAAGGTTTAAAGAGTTGGAATACTCTGGAACTGACTGTTCAGACAGAATGTTTTTATGACTGTAAGTAAGCCGGTCTCTGGAGAGTCTGATATGCTTGGTTGTGTTTAATGTCACACTTTCTAATTAGCTTTTTCCTCCTACTCTGTATGAGCCTCAGCTGGGGAGTGCCTGACATCTGCCGGGCCAGGATCGGGGCCGGGGCTTCAAAGACTCGCTGCCCACGGTCACCGCCAGCGCTCCTTGAACTTGGGGCATGCTCCCTTCTTTGCAGAGTACTTTCTCATCCAGCCACCCATCTGTGAGAGGCCAGTGGGACAGATGTTCATTATCTGCACTTGACAAACAGCATCCAAGCTTCAGAGAGGGAAAGGGACTTGCCCGAGGCTGCACAGCAAGTCGGGGTAGGGCTAGGACCCGCAGCAGGAGGTGGGTTGGGCAGAGGAGAAAACACCCATGGGCAGCCCCTGGACTCAGGTTCCAGTTTTCCATTGGAACACCCTCTAAGAGGAGAGTGATCCGTGGGCCTCGCCTCTCTCTCTCCTCCCTCTCTCTTACGGCTGAGTCCAAGTTTGCTACTGCAGGACAGCCTTCCTCCGTGGAGAAAATGAGTTTTTGGCTTTGCAGATGACAAGAGGCCTCCACGACGTGCTGAGGGAGCCTGGCTCAACTGACATGGCTGGGATTCTGCTGCGGAGGACTGATGCTGACCAGTGGAGCTTGGGGATTCCACTGGGACTTCTGGATTTGGTGGTACTGGGCCGGCTGATGGCTCACGGGCTCTCGCCTTATGCCGTTTTACCCTGGCAGGGGCTACACGTTTGTGCTCCCAGGTAGTGGCCCTGTTCCAAGAGGGGTCTGTTGCTAGGGAGAGCCTCACCGAGGACAGTGGCTGAGGGCTGCCTGGGAGGGCAAGCGAAGGCCACCGGAGCAAACCTCGCTATGGCACTGTCTTTCCCCAGCTCGGGGAGCCTAGACATTTTGCATTTGGAAAAAATCTGGAAGGACAGGGTCCCCCAAAGGGCCAAAGCCTTGGCTGAGGAAGCCAGGCATGCAGACCCAGCTGGAACATGAATAGCAGGGCATTCCAGAGAAGAGCCTCGTCCCATGCTCTGGGCCTGGCACTGGCTCCCTGATTTATGGCTTCCTTCCCCCTGGGGCCACCGGAGCTCCCACCACATAGTGCTAGGGTGTGCCCGGGTGGCCTTGCCCATGGACCTTTGGCATAAGCTGACTTTTCTGGTGCCCTGTGCAGAAATGAGCATGCCGGCATGGTCAAGGCCAAGTCCGTACCCTCCCTATAGGCAACCTATACCTGTAATTCACTTGAGCATAGCACCTGCCATTGGATTCTGCTAGCTCAGCTCTTAGCTGCCTTTTGCCCCGGCCCCTACAGCAGTCTTGCCTTCCCACCTGAGCTGAAGGCTCCCTGGGCATGTGACCTCAACCAAGTTCCAGCCAGTGTGCGTCCCCAGCCGTGGAAACAGCATAGTCTAAGGCAGTGGTTCCTGAGTTGGGGGCAGCTCGGACCCCGGGCAATATTTGGCAATGCCTGGAACCAGTTTTGGTTGTCAGAGTGGGGGGTGGTGTTGGGGTCAGTATGGCATCTGGTGGGTAATGGCTAGGGTTGCTGCCTACAGTACACAAGGACAGTCCCACAGCCAAGAACTGTGGGGCCCAAACTGTCGGCTGGGCTGAGGCTGAGAATCCCTGGCCTGGTGGCTAGAGCATGCCTGGGGTCAGACATCCAGGGTCCCTGTCCCAGCTCCAAAGGGGCTAGCTGTATGATCTTGGGCAAGCTTCTCTCTCTTTCCCTCGCTCTCTCTCTCCGTTACTCTGTCTCCGCTGCTGCCGTAAATCATTTTGCTGTGAGGATTCACATTTTTAATTCTTAGTGTGGTGCTTGGCATCCAATCAGGCCTCGGTATATAGTAGCTCTTCTCATTCTTTAGTTGGTCTAGAAAGCACCGGGGAGGCAGGAGTCAAAGAGGTAGACCTCATGGTCAGGTTGGCGCTGACAGCAGCTGAAGGGGAGGGCCCCTTTGGAGGCCAGGCAGCCTGGCTGGGGGGGTGGGGGGGGCGGTCCCCGCAGGAAGGGGCGGGCAACTGAGGGGGTGGGTGGAGTTAGGATAGGATTTTAAGAAACTCTTACTTGATTTATTAGCAAGTCTCGAAATACACACTTCCAGTTCCAAGCCTCAAGATTCACTTCCAGGAAATACTTCTCAGACATCTGCTCAAAGACTGAGATTCAGAGAGGTTGAATGATTTGTCTGAGGCCACACAGTCAGGCAGTGCTTTCTTCTTGCCCAGCAGTAATGGAATGAGGATACGAGATGCCAACAATTCTTCTTGGCTTCGGATGGGCGGGTGGAGGTGGCTGCTGGCGGTTCTGTGCACTGGCGCACAGACCACCTAGAGGACCCCGAGTACTGTCCGCCTCCCTAGACTCCTCCATGGCTCCCTAGTGCCTGTGTAGCCATCATCAGAGTGGCTGTAGAAGGGCCGAGAGCCCCTCCTAAGGCAAATACATGGTTAAGAGGATGGATTATACTTTCACTAATGCTCGGATTCTGTCAGAAGATGATTATTTTTAATAAGCCCGAAGTGGAGCCTGAGGAAGGGACGAGTGCCAGGAGGTTTAGACAGGGTTGGGCAGGAGACACCCGGAAACAGGCCCTCAGTCTTTCTGCGGAGGGAAGCTCTTCACCGTGCTGGAAATCGGGAGCCAGGGTGACAAGGAGGGGGTGTGGGAAGCAGGGGCCACACGGTACCTGACTGCTCAGTCCTGATCAGAGTGTTGGTGGTCTCTGCTCGGAGGTCCTGGGAACGAGGCCCAGGAGTGGAGTGCGGGGCACCAACGCACAGCCTGAGGGCCTGGGGCTTAGGAGGACCCCCACCCCGCCATGAACTGGAAATGATTCCTACCAGCAGGAGTCACTTCTCAACCATCTGGAACAGCAAGCCGGCAGACCTTGGCTCCCATGTCCTGGTCGCACAAGGTGGAACCTGAGGACACTTAACTGCCTGGCCTGGCTGGCAGGTGGAAGAATCCACTGTTTAGGGCTATGGGGGCATAGAAGAGTTTACAACCCCTCACATCATCATTTATGGAATTTATGGATTAGTTTCTTTCATTTTTGATTGAGTCAAATGTGCCAAACTAGTTCAGATGTAAAGCTCTTAGGAAAAATTACAGCCTGAAGGCTTCAACAGCTCAGGACCTCCGATAATGGCCAATGGCCTTAGCTCTCCAGCCCACAACCCCAGGGGGCGCTGCAGGAAGGGCACAGGCTGAAGGGGCAGCTGGCCGGGGAGGTGGGAGACTCCCCCCGCCTTGGCCTGTTCTGGTCCTGCTGGGTCATCACGTGTAGGTGAAAGGAAAATAGTCTCTTTCCATCTCAGGTGAGTCACCAAAGTATTTGTGTAGACAGGACCCACGCTAATAAAACTGCCTCCTTCTGGAAACTTTTGGAGTTGGGGAGACGTATGGACTGTGGGGTAGGAGGTCCAATTCCTTGGCTGAGCCCTCAGGTAAGAGGAGCACCCCAGCTCCATCCACCACCAATGGGCAATGACTGTAGTCCCTTCCTTCCTCTATAGCTTCCCCTCCTGGCCTGAGGGCATTATAGACTCATAGAGTCTGCGCCCCCTTGGGAGGTATGGGTCCCTTTTGTAAGCTTTCTGGCCGACTCCTGCAGCTTCTCCTTGATTACCCAGCTCAACAGGGAGTTCACCACCTCAGCAGGCAGCCAGGACTAATAGAAGCCACTCCAGCTATTAGTGACCTTTGCGTTCATTTCCAAATGCTAATGGAACCATTGGCTTAAAAATCTGTTTTAGAATTTGACCAGAGATCACAGCTGGCCTTCTTGATGGTAATTTCCAGAATATCCTTTTTCCCCTTTTTGCAAATTGAGACTAGAGTTCCCTGGGTTGACTCTAGCTCCCTGGGTTTCCCCAGTGGCTCCTGTGGCCTGGGGCATTGGGTTCTTTGGGTGACCAGGTGGCATTTTGGGGTCTCCTCTCCTACCCTGAGCACTGGAGTCTCTTTCCTCTTGTTGCTTTTACCCTTTTTCACTCGAAGGCTGGTTTCCTTGCTAGGTAGACAACAGCAGCCCAGGTGATCAGCCGCTGGGCCCTTCCTCTGCTATTTGAGAACATTCTATGGGGTCCTTCCCCTAGGACTAGAGATCTTTCTCTCTGACGTAACTAAACAGGCCCAGGGCAGCTGAAGGCTCTCCACACATTTGCAGGAAGCAGTTGTCTGAGGCTGTCTGTGGAACGCTTTTGTGGGAGATGGAGCCTGGTAGCTCGCCCAGGACGTGGACTCACGGGGGCTCCAGACCTGCTCTGGGCAAAGCCGAAAGGCTCTCCATCCTCTGCCCCACAGAAGTCTGACCGACCCTGAGACAGGACAGCTGTGGCCAATTATGGTGGCATCAGTGGCTGGCACTGAGAAACCTCTGCGCCCTAAAATAGCGACCCAATGGCCAGTCGCAGCGCCGACAGCCCACCATCGTTGCTCCATACCTTCAGATTTGGAAGGATTTTTTTTTTTCTTTTTAAGTATTCAAGAGTCTCAGATTCAAATTTAATCATCATCTCTTTAAGAGTCCTATCGGATAAAAACTTCCAGATGCCTGTTACTTGAAAACAAGACTTGGGGACTTTAGAAGAGCTGGGGTGGAGATGAGGGTGGGGAGAGGCACCCTGGTCTCTCCAACCACGGGAATGAAAACAAGTCGGACACGTGGGAGAATCTGCACATGGCAATGCATGCCCTTGACCTAAATAACAGGCCAGGCTCAGAGCTCCTGGTCTTCCCTGTGCAGCTGAGGAGCCCGTGGATCCTGCAGGGACTCATCTCGCTCGACACGCTGAACTGCTTGGGTCATTTTCAGGCCTCATCTCAGTGTTCCTGAATACCTGAACCTCGTCCTAACCTCCCTTTCTCTTCAGGTTCCCTGATTCCTGGGCATACATGGACCATCGTATTCAAAGCAGGAGCCTGCACCTTCCGGGACTCAGCACAGGGCCCAGCCCCGAGAAGGCACAGAAAAGATTTGCAGATCTGACCACCTAAAACGGACAACTGTTCCCACCTGCCAACCCAGCAGGGCTGTGCTGAGCATGAAATGGGGCGCAGGAATTTCCTGGAAAAGTTTAAAGTGCTGTGCCCATATAACACGAGTGTTATAATTACAGGCAGTTCCATTTATATCCTGCTGTATTCGGGTGGGCAGGAGCCTGTCCAGATGCAGCTCAGGAACAGTGGATCATGAGTCAGGTTTCCACCCCTCTGCATGCTGCCTGCTGTGCACGTGTCCCCCTACCCCACACCCTGCCTCCGATTTGGGATTTCTGACTCAGACCCCCTCAGATTCCATAAGCTTTAAGGGAGCAGCTGCTTGGTGTGGGGGGGAAAAGTGTAAGACTGGTGTTTTTGTCGCTTATGTCACTTCAGCGGGTCACTCAGACTTTGTGTGACTCAGTTTATTGCTCTGGAGATGGGGACCAAGGAATCCTGCCTGATTCACCTCACAGAGGAGTGGGGGCGGGAATCGGTGAGATAATGAAGGTCATGTATAAGCCGGCAGGATCAATAGGTCTTTTCTGGCAAACGAGGAGGCAGAAGGATGCTCCCGTGGTGCCAGTCAGGGGAGAACAGCCAGGACGCCTGTCTGCCCAAAGTATGCCCCCGACTCAGACTCCTGCCGTGCGGTGCTCCCACCATGCAGTGCTCCCAGGTGGGGCTCCATGGTTTAGAAAAACGTTCTCACAGACACCAACTCTCTCGAGGCCCCTCTGGCGATTCTGGGAGGTTCCAGCCCCATCTTGCCAATCAGAACCAGGTGAGGTGTGCCGAGGGTGAGTGAGAGCCTGACACTCTGGGCCTGCGACGCAGAGCCTCTGACATGGCATGCTGCTCGTGACATGGCGTGCCCGCCTGGGACCTCTGCCACCTGGCACATCTGGACACCCTCCCGCATCAGTGTGGGGCTAAGCCCCCGCACGCACAGACCGCCTCAGGCACAGGGTACTATTAGCGAAATGCCATTGGTTTTGACCCAATTTTCACACAAGGCTCTGTGGACCAACTGGGACCTTTGATCCTGGAGGAAATGCCCCCATCGGCACCCTGGGCAGGGAGGGGGTGGTTCATTACTTGTAGCCCACTCCCTGCTGAGAAGGGCTTGAGACAACCTGTTGCAAGTTGAAGACCTTGACTTCCTTCTTGCAGGCATGGCAGACAGAGACAGAGAGACCGGAGAAACAAAGAGGCGTGAGAGCCCAGGAGAGGCGGGGTGACCACCTAGAGAGCTGGGAAGTGCACGGGAGGGCGATTCCAACCCTGACCCACCTCCACCACGTGGGACGAAAAGCCTGTCTGCGACATCTCCAGCCCAAAGGACGTTTCGTTCTTGTTGGTGCCTAAAACAGAAGGACAGAAAGATCTCAGCTCCACGCCTGATCGCTCAGCGCCACACACACCTGCATCTCCACCCCCAGCACCTGTGTCCTGGGGGCCCCTTCAGCGAGGGCAGAGGGGGCCCTGAGGCTGAGTCCAGCAGCACTGCCCCCCTGGGTGGCCCCAGGCTGAGTCCAGCAGCACTGCCCCCCTGGGTGGCCCCAGAGGCAGGCAACCTGCACAGGGAGGCACCAGGCACCTTCTGGCAGCTGCTGGCTTTACTATTAGTAGCCCCGTTACTGCTGAAAAGGGTTTGGGACAAGTTATATGACAGAGCATGTATGCTATATGACTGTCAAAATAGGGGAAAGATCGAGAAAAGTGCACGGAAAGAAATAGTCTACATTTTTGGCAAGAAGTGGAAATTCCATTTCTTTTCCCACTTCTCTCCTTCCTATTATTCACCAGCTTTGGTTCCAGAGGCCTCTGGATGATGCCCAAACGTTGGCTCGACCCTTGGGAGGGAGACCTGTCACCACCACAGCTTTGCACAAGAAACCCATGTGTGCTGAAAGCCCCTCCCCAGAGAGCCCCCGCTCCCCCCAGGGCCCTGGAGCCGAAGTTCTCCACGCCCAAGGAAACCGTTTCTAGAAGTACCCTCATCTGGATATTTAAGTCCTATGTGAGTGTCAAAACTCAGGCTCATACTTTCTATTCCTTTGTCCTGTGGATAAGGGCTGCTTTTGTCTCCTCGTGGGTCTGGAGCTCATCTTTTCCAATGTGCTCGGGCTCTGGGACACTGCTTTCTGCCTCTGTTTACAAATCCTCCCATGTGGCCCAGCCCAGGGTCGGGAGGGCCAGGTCTAGCAATACACGGAGCAAAGGAGAGCCGTGCAAACAAAACTGGAGTTTAAATAGTAAGTAAAGAGAGGGGCGCCTGGGGGGCTCAGTCGGTTAAGTGTCTGCCTTCAGCTCAGGTCATGATCCCTCGGTCCTAGGATCGAGCCCCAAGTTGGGCTCCCTGCTCAGTGGGGAGCCTGCTTCTCCCTCTCCGTCTGCTGCTCCCCCTGCTTGTGTGCTCCCTCTGTCAAGTAAATAAATAAAATCTTAAGAAATAATAAATAGTAAGGAGAGAGGCAATCGGAAGGAACCCTGTGCAAAGTGCTTTTGGCGGAGTGGGAGGCAGCGGACTCAGGGATTAAGCGTTTCAGGCTACGGAGGCAGGCCCAGCTGCATCCAAACTAGGGTTGCCAGATAAAATACAGGATGCCCAGTTCAATTTGAATTTCAGACAACCAGCGGATAACTTCTTAGTATCAGTCTGCCACAAACACTGCATTTTATATTTGCTAAATCCGGCGACACTAGCTCAGACCCCGACTCCTTCCCAAGCTGGGGAAGCTTTGGCAAGTCACTTGGTTCCTACAGGCTTCAGGATCGTCAGTGGTCAAAGGAGGAGAAAGTCGCAAAGCCACTGTCCGGGGCTGTCTGTGAGGTTGCACAGCCTCCAGTCCCGCATGGAATACCACTCATTTATCGTGAAGGGATGGCTCCTGCTAAAGCATTCCGTGTTGTGGGGCTGGATGTCGCTCCATGGGGTTCACCTGATATGAGCCTGGAAGCGTAGACCCCTCTCGGTAGGTATCGCTTACCTTCCAAGCTGAAGATCCTGTCCCCCAGGGCATCAACAATGTCCTTCAGGGCTGCCTCGTCGGTCACGTTGAAGAAGTGCTTGTCATCGGGATCACTGGCGATGTATTTGATCTCGTTTAGAAAAGCTTCTGGATTGATCCCCCTGCGGTTGTAGTAGCCTAGGACCTGCCAGGGAACAGGGGCAGGGTGACCAAGCAGGACGTAGCACAGACCTCCCCACACGCCCTAGTCCCCTGCCCCCCGCCCCCCGAGTGGCCACGGCCGCTGTTTCAGCTGCCAGGAGCAGAACTTGGGGTTCCATTTGCAGTTTGAGACGGGCTGTCTTGTAGGGGCCAGAGAAGGCCCCTGGTCTAAGATAAGGGTCTGGGGGCTGGGTGGCTTGGGGGTGTTTCCTAGAGTTCTGAGGTGTCAGAATCTCCCTGGCAATGGAGGAAAAAACCTCCCAAGCCCCCACAACTGTTGTGGATAGCCCTGGATTCCCCAGATGCTCTTTAGGAGAGGCTGAAACCAGGAGAGGCCCATTGGAGGGCCTGGACAGCTTGTTCACTACCCAGAAAATGCCCCTGAGACTCCCCAGAGGTTTGAGGTTTGATGGCTAAGCCTCTAGGGGCACACAGTCTAGGACACTCGGGGCAGGACTCACGGCTACAGCGTATCTGGTCACGTTGTCTCTCTCGCTTTGCTGGATCACCTTCTCCAGGTCTGGGCTGTCATGGGACTCTCCGTCTGTGATGACAATCATTACTTTCTTGGCCCCTTTCCTTCCACCTTTCTGGAAAGCCTCTGAGCTGAAACCATAGCACAGGGGGGAGGGTCACAGAGGAATGTAGGGATGGGGCAGCTTCCAGTGCTCCTCCCGAGGGGCAGCCACAGAAGTAGGGCCAAGCCCACTCACCTCCCCCGAGGGAGCAACCCAACAGGGTTGGATCTCGAACCAACGAAGAAGCTGGGTTGAGATGCCCACACTACTCATTCACCAGCTGCTCAGATGGGTCATGTATCTGCTTGTTCTTTTTTCTATCTTTTTAAAGATTGATTTATTTATGAGAGAGAGAGAGAGAGAGAGCGCACAAGTGTGAGGGGCACAGGGAAATCGAGAAAGGATCTCAAGCAGACTCCGTGCTGAGCGCAGAGCCCAACCACAACTTGATCTCATGAGCCTGAGATTCAGGACCTGAGCCAAAACCAAGAGTCAGATGCTTAACCGACTGCACCTCCCAGGCACCCTTGCTTATCTTTAAAAAGTGACTTTAAAGAACCCCTTTAGGGTCCTGACCATGCTGTTTGGGCAAGCGAAGGGGACAGCGTGGGTTTGGGAGGAAAGTTCAAGGTCAGATAGAGATCTTTATTTTTTTAAAGATTTTATTTATTTCTTTGAGAGAGAGAGAGAGAATGCACGAGGGGGGGGAGGGGAAGAGGGAGAGGGAGAAGCAGGCTCCTCACTGAGCAGGGAGCCTGATGTGGGACTCAATCCCAGGACCCTGGGATCATGACCTGAGCCGAAGGCAGACGCTTAACCGACTAAGCCACCCAGGCGCCCCAGATGGGGACCTTTAGACACCCTAAGTTAATGGTTCAAAAACCCAGCTGTACATTAGAATCACCTGGGGAGTTTAAAAAAATGCTGATGTCCAGGCCCCACCTGGGCATGTGATCAGAAGCTCTGGGGCATGGCCTGGGCATCAGTATTTTTCCAAAGATCTAGTGAATACTGATGCTGAGAACCACTTCCCTACATACTGAAAGGGTGATGGGCCAGAGTAACTCAACACCCAAACAACACTAATCCATAAAATACACGGAACGAAGGCTGAACGAAGTTCTGACTTTTCCCACAAGGACTATTTTGATTCTATTTTGGGAACTATTAAATAGCAAATTCCATGACAAATACTCCTCTTTCTCGCTTTTTATTTTGTTTTCAGTGCCTGAAGCAGGTGCTTGGCCTGCCTGTTGGGCCATCCAGCCAGGGGCCGGGGCTTGGCTTTCTGGCCCACCACATTGCGGAGAGGCTCTTAGAGCTGGCAGCCCATCTCAGAAGCAGGAAACCTGGCTCTGGAACCATCACTGGCTCTCCATGCCTCTGGGGCCAACCCTCCTTTAGACCGTGAGGTTCTGAATAGGAATGACACGGTCTGGACCCAAAGTCTGACCCAGCAGGTAGAATTTTCCAGTAAGGATCTGAGAATAAATGTTTCCTTGAGACTCTTGGGTCTGACCCACAGATTTAGGCTCCACGATGCTAGGTTAAAGCTCATCACCAAAGGTATCTCTTGTGACACGGCCCGCTGATGAACTGATGTGCATGATTAAGATGTTGAGGAATTCACAAAGCCTGGAAGAAGTTAGTTCAGAGCATCTTCAAGCTCCCAGTTAAGAGAACAGACCATCTGCCATTCTCTCAGCTCTATGATATTGTGGATAGATGGACTTAAAAAAAAACATTGAGTTTTGTTTTATTTTATTGTGAGATTTTATTTATTTATTTGACAGAGAGAGAGAGAGAGAGAGAGATACAAGTAGGCAGACGGGCAGCCAGGCAGAGGGAGAGGAAGAAGGAGGCTCCCTGCTGAGCAGGGAGCCTGATGCGGGACGCGATCCCAGGACGCCGGGATCATGACCTAAGCCGAAGGCAGACATTTAACCGACTGAGCCACCCAAGCACCCCAAAACTGTTGAGTTTTAATATGAGCTGTGAACTGAAGGAGGCCAGAGGTACACTTGATGTGACTATAGCAAATTTTGAGCATCAGCCTGACCCATTGGAGTGAGAATTCTGCCAGTCCCTCAAAGGAGATTCTAGATGTTTCCATCACCTCATCGAAGGGTCAGGCCCAGGCACAAAACTCCATGCAAAGAAAGTATGGCAGGGGAGAAACAGGTTTTATTACATGGAATTGTGTGAATATCTGTATGAATCTGCAATGAGGTGAATATTGACATGAATCATCAAATTTAAAATTGTGATTTTCTATTGTGTAGAAAACCTTGGATTTGTTCCCTTGTAAATCAGATCATAAGCTCCTTGAGAGCAGTGAGAGCTTGATAATCTCAACTCACATTCTGGAAGCCAGAATGATCTATGGACAAGTAGGCTATATCATGTCTCCTTTCTGCTCAAAACCTGCACTGGCTCCCATTTCTTTCGGGTCCTGACAATGGCCCATCAACCCATCATAATCTGGCCTGGTCATCCTCTGTCCCTCTGAGCCCTTCCTCCTGCTTGTTCCCCTTAATTAAAAGTGTTGAGTGAACTAAGGTGGAATCACATCATTGTCCCCACGGCCTCCAAGCCATACATGACTACCAGATTCATCTTTACGTGCACATCTGATGAAAACACTCTCGAGCCTAAGAGCCCTCCGTGGCCACTCATGGTTGTTCTAGCTATGACATTATCATTCTCACAATCTGGCTCCAATCCCCCCAAACAGGAACCCCATTCCATTGTCAAAAGGCTCCAAATATAAACATTACTCGACTTTCCCCCTCTTCTGTCCTTGGCCGGATGGAATGTCTTCTTTCCACCTCTCCCTGATCGAATTCTGGGGTCTTCTTAGGACAAGCCAAATGCCAGCCCCTCTTAGCAAATCCTTCCTTAGATCCTACCCTTTCATCCTCACTGATTTAGGCTGATGCTTGTCAGAGTTCCTGACTGGGCCAGGGTGGGTCATGGGTTACCATCTCTGTAACCCCTCAAGTCCATGGCCTGGATCTTCATACTTTGGAGGAGCACACACACAAAAATGCATTGTGAATAACTGAGTGAGGAGAGCAAACCTTTTACTTTAAGACACACCCCCTGTAATTTGGGACTTGGCAGGCTGAGGAGATCAGATTTCAAACTTCACTTGAGGCCCAGATTGCATATCCCAGCATGGTCATGAGTCATGACTGGTTCAAACTACTTGGTGGGTCCCACACTCGTAATTGACCTGGGGTTGGTGGGCTGCATCCCTGTATGAGTCAGTTAGTTCACACTGACGATCACCAGTGGGCACCGGCTTCCTCTGTTGCCCCAGCAATTCCATGAGCATGTGTGTGTGTTTGTGGGGGGGGGGGGCTCAGGGACTCATTCCAGTGACAGCAAAACAGAAAAATGGCCCGTTCCTTTTGAGGATGAGTAAGAGCCATCTTCACACGGAGGGAGGTTCATGGCCTATTCTTTGCGAGGATGAGTAAAAGCCAGATTCATTTAGGAAAAACATTTGAGCAAGTTTTATCAGCAAACCCAGAAATATGTTAGTGGAGCCGTAACTAAATTATAAAGAGTTGTAAGGTTGGAGAAAGCTTCATCGTTTGACCACATGAAATCACGTTACTGCTAAATTCTATTAAACACATTGACTTATCCGATGTGAGGTGGGATTATACGAAAATGGGCCTGCGCTCTCAATGGACATAGCAGAGCTTCTATTTGTAGATGTAGAATTTATACATTTAAAATCCATTAGCCTTAGATGTAGTCACCTTAGGGGTTTAGGCCTCAGCTCAAAAGATCTTGGGGAATTGCTTCTAAAGTCACTTCTTGATTTCAGTGGGGGTGAGCACAATGTTCCGAGCAACGGCCATGTCACTGGAGTGAGCACGGAGCCATCCGTGAGGGCGCTGTCTAGAGGCGACATTCATTTTCACGGTGAGTGGGTACTGGTGTGATTTTAAGGAGCCAGCCTCGTTAGCGTACAACCTCGGGAGTTAGGAGTTATATTTAACGATGGTCCTCACACTCCACTGATGACACAGACTCCACGGAAGACTCTGCCCTCATGGAAACTATCCACTTTTTTATCGGGTCTCTGTGGCACAGTGCATTTTCCAAAGTTGGTTGTAACAATACCTCCCATTCCAAATGCTCTCCTGTGATGTGACCTTGCCATTCCTCCATCAAGAGGCAGAATCAAGTTCTCTTCCCCTTGAACCTGGGCCGGTCTTGATGACTTGCTGGATCAATAGAATATGGCAAGAGTTATATCTGGGACTTTGGGGGCTAGGTCAAGGCCGTCTCAGAGTTCCTGTGGGGGCCTCTTGGAAAGCTCTCTTGGGACGCTCCCTCTCAAGAGTCCGGCTGCTACACCACAAGAAAACCGAGCCACATGGCCACGTGTGGGTGCTCAGGTCGCCAGCCCACACTCAGCTCCCAGCCAACAGCCTGCGACAACTGCCAGGCTCATGAGTGTGCCATTTTGGATGTCCAGTCCAGTCAACCCCTCCGATGACAAGAGCCCCAGCTGACACACCAGACTACACCCATAGGAGAGAGACCCAGAGAGAATGGACCAGCTAAGCCCAGTCAAGCCCGGAACCTGGAGAGATTAATAAATTATTGTCTCAAGGTACGGAATTTTGTGGAGGTTTGTTACACAGCAATGTAGAACTGCACAAGTTATCTGAGATTTAAGTAAATTATCATTATTTCTATTTTATTAGGATTTTTTTTTTTTTTTTTTTTACCGAGCAAATTCGATGCCAAATGCCGTCCGGGTCTCCGTTCCTCCTCTCTGCTCAATGTGGCTGGCAGCTTCCACCACATCTCGTACAGACCTGTAGTCATTGAGGTGAAATTCATGCACCACGTCTTCTCCGTACTGGACAACTCCAACCTGCAAGAGAAGAGAGAGGACCCCTGAAAGCTGGGCCATGGGCGGTGAGGCTCCCCAGAGTCATCTCTCTGTCCGCAACTGTTGGCAAGTGCGGAGGGCGGGGGACCTCCCCAAGGAAGAGTCACTGGGAAGGGAAGCCGTTCTGCAAAGTTCTGCAGAGCTCCAGGAATGAATGGGTGGCTTGGTGAGGCGGGTGGAAGGTGCCTCTCCAGAAGGGAGACTGTTGGGTGGGATCGAGCCCCGCATTGGGCTCCGTGCTGAGTGTGGAGCCTACTTGGGACTCTCTCTCTCTCCCTTTCCCTCTGCCCTTCCCAGCTTGTGCACTCTCTCCCTTTAAAAACAAAAAAACAAAAAACAAAAAACAATAAAAATAAAGAAAGGCCCAACAGATTATGTTCCTCGAGCATAGGATTGAAGCCTAAAATATTAGGAGCAGAATGACTGGAGGGCCATGGCATTTTTCACCAAAAGGCTGGAACCAAGGATTCTGAAAACTTGGAGGAGAATCTTTTATCGCCAAGGTTGATAAGATATAGACAGTACTAATAGTCTCAACATAAAAAAAAAAAACCTTAAGGGCCTATAGTAGGACTGGAATGATAAAACCTTCCTGTTGGATGGGCCCCAAGTTTATCTGGTGCCTTTTTAAGGCCAGACTTTCGTGCACGAGACCCTAAAGATGATCGTCCCATTGTGGGCAAGTCATTACTTCTTGAGAAAGCCCACTGCCTCTTTAACAGCTTTAATTGTTACAAAATAATTTCCTAGAATGACTTGTAACCTGCCACCTTGTACCTTCTAAATGTCAGTCCTCACTTGGCCGCCCAAAACAATACAGAATAAATCGACCCCCTCTTTAGCCCAGCAGCGTTTTGGACACCTGCTGGTAGCTATGTCCTCCCTCCCTCCCCCACTCGGTCTCTCAAGATCTGTGTGTCTAATGCCCCCCCCGTGCCTCACTCAGCAGGGATCCACTCAACCTTCCCCGCCTTCCTTCTTACTCTCTCTAGGAAAAGTTTTTCTTAATAGTTGGCATCTATCCCAGAAGACGGGTTTGGCCGGTGAAAAGGGGCCTCCTCGGAACTGTCCCCGGACGCACCCAGCAGAGGTGGGCGTCCCGGGCTGCAGGGCCCGGGCCTGGCCCTTGCACCTACACCTCATTAGCTCATGCAAAGATGCTCCTCCACGGCCCAGGCCGGCGTCTTCCATAGGTTTGGGGAGCCCTGGTCAGAGGAAGAGGGAGACACTCACCTGGATCTGCCCAGGGCCGATGTAGAACTTCTTCAGGATGTTGATGAGGAAATGTTGAACCTCCACCCAGGGGTAGATGCTGTTGGAGCCATCCAGGACAATGACGATGTCCATGTAGGTCTGGCACCCTGGGAAGTGGGGACACGGTCATGGCTGCCCAGTAACTCAGCGCTTTCAGTCTCTGATTCTCCAGGTGTGGGTCCAGGGGGCAATAAAAGAAGGACCTTGTCGCATGCATGTAATTCCCCGGGCTAGTAGTTCATTTGTGCAACATGAATGATGAGCCCAGGAATTCCTGGCTCTGCTCAGCCACTCTGTGCTGGCTGTTTGAACCAAGCTTAAATCCACCCTGACTCCCTCTGCTCTTCATCAGGGACCAACCTACCATCAGCTGGCTAATGCTTTCAGCCCAAATGAATGAGTTTCACTTTTTAGGAGAGCAGTAAGGGGTGATGGCTTAAGATGAGGGATCCAGCAACAGACTGTTTGATTCCCGGCTTTGCCGGGCATTAGCTACGTGAGCTTGGGCAAGTCACCTAACCTCTCAGTGCCTGTTATCTCTGCTGTAAACACAGGCGAGGGGATAGGAGAAGGTTGCCAGGAGGAATCAAGGAAACGAGGCTGCTAAAGGGCTGAGCACAAAGTCAGGGCCCAGGAAATCTTAGCGGATCCTCTTATTTTTTTAAATGTTTTTTTTCTATTTATTTTTTAAGCAAAGTACTTTGTTAATGTGACAATGACATCGTCAGGTCAAGTGTTTGTGCCTTTATTTCTGCTCTGAGCGTAAAGGTTTCTCTATAGTCTTATAATATTAATACCAAGTTAAAATGAACGATAAAAACCAACAAAGAAACATTGGTACCGTAACAAATGCAACAATCTTCTTTTAAAATCTAAGTAACTTATGTCTATTGGTGAACGGTTAGGGTTGCTTTGAAATTAGATGTCCCAGTATGATATGATATATATACATACTATATTAGATTATATCATATTGAAATATTGGGTATCTGCTGACTTCTACTGGAGAGTTTTCACACTGTTGTAAAATCTACTTTATAGCAAAACAGCAGGAGACTTCTGTGTGTTGACCATTCCAGTAACTCCTGCGTCATGAAGGTGCAGTTGGTTGAAGTCAGTGCTCACCAGAGACAAAAGGTGGTGGCTTTGAATGTAGACATTCTCGTCCCACCTGCACGCTGTGTGCAGCATATGATGGCTCAATTCCTCTGGGCTAACACAGCCAGATAGCTTTGTCCTTTTCCAGCCTGGTTTAGCTTAATGCCTGCTGCCAGCTGTGTGGTGCGGGCGGCCATGGACGTGACCGAGACAGAAACTCCTTAGTTAGGGGGACTTCCTAATCCAGTGGTAGGAACCAGGTTTCTTTTATTTTTAAGCCATCTTTATTATGAGAACGCATATATTACTGCTGATTCCTTTCTTGCGATTTCACTTTTTTTTTTTAAAGCATCTTGGGAAGAACTTTGCTTTAGATCTGTGGTTCCTAAACAGGACTGAACACTCCAGGGAACACACACACACACACACACACACACACACACACACACACACACTCACTCCCACGTACATACACCCTGGGGCTTGTCCCAGACCTACTGAGTTAGAGCCTCCAGAGGGGGTGCCCTGGGGTCCACCACTGCTGCTGGTGGACCAGTGAGCAGGCCTCCAGCAGAGGAGTTCCTGGAGGCTTAGATGGTCATTTGTTGGCCTGGGGTGAGGTTCCCCATTCACACCTCATGTGACCGAACTTGCCAGCCACAGCACCGCCTTTCCCTTGGCCACTTTGTGAGAATAGAATCAACACCTCCTCCTCACCCTTAAAAGGACCACTTTCTAGCCCCTGCTGTGCTGCTGTCCGCCCCCCCCACCCCCCGCACCCCCGCCAGAGGTGCTAATTCCCTCACCCTCAATAAAACGGGTTAGCAGCTGCTTGGGTGACGGTATTCAGCCCAGAGGAAATAGTGAGGCTCGGAGCCAAGTAGTCTGGGCTTGCGGGAGACAAGGTCTGAACACTATTTCTCCAGATTTTCTTGGCGGGTGGGGAGTGAGTGGGAGGTTTTGTGTTCCATGAGGCTCTGGGCAAGCTGAGCAGAGCTTCCTGATATCCAGGAACACCAGTTAGCGGGGGCCGTTACCAGGGATATTTCTGTTTTCCTTGACTTTCCACCTACAAGGCAACTGCATCACGTAACATCAGAGGGCACCATTCACATTGTAGTCTAAGTGAACAAGGTCCCCAGAATTGTGCTGAGCATGGCTTGCTGCTCTACTTGGTGGCCCAGCAACCTCTTCCTCACTCACAGTGGGTTTGCAGTAAGCCTCTCTGCCTGCCAAGATTGTCTTCATAACCTCAGCTCACTGGCTTCCCACCAACACTCTGTTGTGGGGTAACCCACAGGTTCTGGAGCAGGGCGGGGCTCAAGTCCAGGTGCTGCTTCGTAGCTGCAGGGTGGCAGGGATCAGAGCTCAGAGCCTTCCATGACCATTGGCCACTCAGCATGGGTCAGCAGATTTGAAGCTACTTACTTTGGAGAGCTGGGGCCACTGTCTTGGAGAACCTGAAGTTGGAGTTGACTCTCGAGCACATCCCTGTGGTGTAGTAGGAACTCCCACACTCGTGAGACCAGAGGGGGCTGCAGGCCTGCGAAGCACAGGGCAGACCCCTAGTCAGTGGGGGGGGGGGGGTGTCTCCGGGAGGGTCCAGACCCAACAGCCTTTAGCCCAGCCCAACCTCCATGACCTAAGACAGACATCCTCTATCTGAGTATTGGTACTCCAAGGATTTAGAGTCTTCTTGGAGTCTAACTGAATTCTTTCTTGCGCTAATGTGTTCTAGTTCTCTTGCTTCGGATGGAATGGAGAAAAACCAATCTTAGAGTCCTCCTTTGTTGCATTTTCAAGGGTTCCATTCTCTATCCCATCACTTAGAGTTGTGACTCTCCTTTACCCTTCCTGCCCACCCTGCCCACCACGCGGCATCATCCATGGGAGTGGAACCTTCAAGGTCACTAGAAGAACCTCTCTGTCTGAAGAGGTCACCTGAAGGTCCTTACTGGGAAAACTTCCAGGACTGGGTTCCAACAATATGCCCAGGCCTCTTACTGGGGGGAAAAAAAAAAAAAAAAAAAAGAATGTTTCTGCTCCTTCTCTGAAATTTGCTACCAAACACATTGATGTCAGCTTCTCATTTAAAGATTGAGTAATGAGTCCCCCTCAGGGTCAGGATCATTAAAAATGAAAGCCCAGCCACATGCCTCCATTTTTGTCTTGCTGCCAGGAAACCTGGGACTAAATTTTGTGCTGTAATTTCCTTTGGTCTGGAAAAATAATTATTCCATTTCTTAATTTCTTTCTTTAATTAGCTTTCTTTTTTTAGTCAGATTTTAAGGGTTTTGTTTTATCTATGTTCTTTGTTGAAGCTGCAGTAAATTATTTCTGGAAGTAGGGGGAGAATAAAGGAAGGCAGATGGTGGATGATGGCTGGAGGGATAGATGGATGGATGATGATGGATGGATGGATAGATGGATGGATGGATAGATAATGGATGGATGAGTGGGTGGATGGACGATGGAAGGATGGATGGATAGATGGATGGGTGATGATGGACGGATGGATAGATGGATGGATGATGATGGATGGATGGATGGATGGATGATGGATGGATGGATGGATAGATGGATGGATGATGATGGATGGATGGATAGATAATGGATGGATGAGTGGGTGGATGGACGATGGAAGGATGGATGGATAGATGGATAGATGATGGATGGATGGATGGGTGGGTGTACGGATGGGTGGATGGATAGATGGATGGATGATGGATGGGTGAGTGGATGGGTGGAAGGATGGATGATGGATACATAGATTGATAGATGATGGATCGATGGGTGGTTGGATGATGGATAATGGATGGATGCCTGAATGGATGGATGATGGATAATGGATGGATGCCTGAATGGATGGATGATGGATAATGGATGATGGATGGGTGTAGGAAGGGATGGATGGAAGGATGAGTGAATGGGTGGATGAATAGATGAATGGAGAGATAAACAATTGGTTGGGGGATGGACTGAAGAGTGAATGGATGAATGGATGAGTGAATGAGCGAACAAAAGTTGCCATTTATAAACCAGGGACTTAACCAACCCACGGAAACCCCAGAGGGTGTATCACACAATCCTTCTTGGGCCTTCATCCACCTTGTGAAGTAGATGAAATCAATTTGGTAGGAACATGATAAGGAGCCTCAGAAGGAAAAGGGAATAGCAAAAAAGCCCCTGACAGGTCTGTGTGTGGACAGGACCCAGGGTCCTGTTTGCCCTTGGCTGGGATGATGAAGGGCTATGGGCTGACCACACACTGAGGCACCTCTGGACTTTCCCCGGCAGGGCCACTATGCTCTCCATAGCCCCTGAGCATCCCACTCATCTCGTTGTCCTGGTGTCTGGTGCTCCACACCCTGAATGTCCCATCTGTCCACAGAAACATATTGTTGGATAAGAACAAAGAGCGACACAAGCCCTCCCATCTTAAAACGAGCGGCTCATTTTATTGGGCTTTCTGGGGTAATGCTTCTCTGAATTCCTCTCCTGTAGCTGTCTCTAGAACTATCTGTCCCAGCTGGATCTTGTTTTGAATCTCCAGCATTGCCCAACCCATGGTGGCAAGGAGCAGGCAGCGCCTGCCATGATGCCACCCGCACTTGCTGCGTGCAGGGTGCAGAGACCTCTGATGACAGGCCTTCCTGCCCCAACGTCATGTTTATGCTCCTCGTTGGCTTCTCAGCTCTCCCCCCACCAGAACTGAAACCTTAGGGGGGCAGGTGCTCTGTTGACTGCTGAATCCCCAGTGTCTGGCATTGCGCTCAGCACATCGTAAGGGCTCAAAGCATCAGTGTTGAAATGAATAAATGTCCCTACCACTTCAGCACAAATACCTCTCCTCTCTCTTCCCTGCTAAGACCCATTGTCTCTTCTTGAAAAGCAAATAAAAAACCTCCCCCAGAGGGGTGCCTGGGTGGCTCAGTCGTTAAGTGTCTGCCTTCGGCGGGGGTCATGATCCCAGGGTCCTGGGATCGAGCCCCGCATCGGGCTCCCTGCTCGGCTGGAAACCTGCTTCTCCCTCTCCTGCTACCCCTGCTTGTGTTCCTGCTCTCGCTATCTCTCTCTGTCAAATAAATAAATAAATAAATAAAATCCTTAAAAAAAAAAAAAAAACCTCCCCCAGAAAGCCTTCCCATCTAACCCTGCACAGTCCGGGGGGCCCGGCGCTCTGTATCTCTTCCCTCAGTTGTCGTAAATCTGTGTTCTCTCATTTACGGCTTCCCTTCAGAGACTTCTTAGGGTGTGTGGTGTGTCCTGTTTCTTTGACCGAACCTGGAGCAGAGATTCGTGCCCTCTCCCACCCCCGCCTCAGAAATTTGGCTCTCCAGAAGGAGGGATGGGCTCCCTTCACACCGTTGGCTGTCTCTATTCCTGTTCCTTTCAGGCTGTCCATCCTGCATCCCCAAGGTGTGCATACAAAAGAGCTCAATATGTTTTCCTGCCGGGGCTGTCCCCCTCAAAAGCTGAGGGTACGCTGGCAGAATGGTACAGGCAGGAAGTCTGGGGCAGAGCTGCTCCCTGAGCGTGTGGACAGCATGTGAGTGTGTAAGGACACGGTGACTCACCCCCTGCCTCTCCTGGCCCCAAGCAGAGGGTCTGTGGGGCAAGAGGGGTGGGGATGTGGAGAAAGGGTGAGGTGGGTGGCTCTTACCAGGAAGCTGTTGTCCTTGGGGTTGGTGGCCAGGCTCAGGCCGAGGCGCATATTGTCCTTCCGCTCAGACACGTTGGACAGAGTGACCCTTCCTGGGGTGGGAGGGAGAAACTTAGCCGGCAGCCCCCACCCCCACCGCCCACCCTGACCCAGAGCCCCCTGCAGCTGTCAGCCACCAGGGTCCTTCCTGATTCTCCCTGCCCCTCTGGAGCCCTCGATCGCCTGCACGTCCAGGCAGCCCTCCATGCTATACTAAGGTCTTGCCCAGACATGGTCTTAGTTACTTCCTCATAGTTCCCTGTGAGATGAGGAAACTGAGTCTCAGAGAGGCCAAGCAACCTGTTCAAGGTCACACAGCAAGCACTAGGCAAAGTATTGCCCAGTCCAGCGTTTTTACTTCTCCAGACATCTGACTGGTCCCTGGCATTCCTCATGTGTCCCGTCCTGCAGCTTTCAGAACGCCTGACGTCGGCTGGTTTCCTCTGGGCAGCGTCCCCTCCACATTTTCCTTCAAGCCAGTCTGCCATCAAAACTTAGTAGTCTGGGTCCTCCCGTGACCCTGGCTCTCTGCTCATCTGATAAACTGACACACAATAACCAATTCTCTCCCAGGACAGCAAGAGCTCTCTACAGGTGTGTGAGGTCTTGCGAGAACATCCTTCTGTGGTTGGCTGTCAAGAGAACTAATTAGGAGCAGGGTTACTATCAGCCAGCTGAGTGTCAGGAGAGGGCTGGGGCAGATTAGAATGGCTCAAAAAGATTCTGTGAAGGTTTGACAAAATCATGCCACCAGGCCACTGAAGGGAAGGAAGCAAGCTTGACTTCCCCAGAGGTGCGCTGGTGTGTCAGTGGATGCGCGTTGGGGTGTACACATGTGTGTGGGCATGTGGCAGGGCGTAGAATTTCGGGGGGAAGTGAGCCAGGCATTTCATTAAATGCAGAGCAGGTCAATCTTCCTGTACTGTGAGGGGCAAGTAGATGTCTTCCCTGCCGACTTCCAAGGACTTGGGTGGCCTCCACTGAGAATGGTTTGCATCTAGCTTCGGTGGTGGCTGTCAGTTTGAAGAGGGGCCTGGGGCCGGGCATGTGACGCCCCACTGTGCTGTGGGCTGGGGGTGGGGACAGCTGCGTTGGTTGTTTTTTCTCTCTGGGTTCCCTCAGTTGGTAGTAAGGCTTCTTTTGAAATCCAGCCCCTCTTGGCTGGAGACTGTGAGTGACTGGGGTTGTTTTGTTTTTGTCTGTCCAAAGAAGCCAGAGAGAAAAGATTAGTAATAACATTGTGTTTTTACAATGCCTATATCATTTACAAAATACTGCCCACATGTGCCCTCCCAGGACCCCCTCTCGGTCCTGGGAGGCCCAGGAGTCAACATTCCCATTTCACAGACGAGAAAATGGAGATGCAGAGAGGGTTAGTGACTTCTAGGAGGTCAGTTGCTGGTAGATGAGAGGGTGGGGGCGTGAGTCCAGGCTGTGCACCATTCCATCCTGAGCTGTCCTGTCTGATGGCAGGGCGGTGGTGGCAGTGGGGTGGTAGTGAGAAATCTGGAGAGGAAGCTCTAAGCCCTGACCCCCACCCCTCAGCAGCTTGGAGACTTCTGCCCTCTGTTTGTGTCAGGGGCAAGCACCCCACCTCACCTCACCTTACCTCACCCCACCTCACCTCATCCCACCCCACCTCACTCTAACTCACCTCACCCTACCTCACCTCACTTCACTTCACCTCACTTCACCTTACCTCACCTCACCTCACCTCACCTCACCTCACCTCACTTCACCTTACCTCACCTCACTTCACCTCACCTCACCTCACCTCACTTCACCTCACTTCACCTCACCTCACCTCACCTCACTTCACCTTACCTCACCTCACTTCACCTCACCTTACTTCACCTCACCTCACCTCACCTCACCTCACTTCACCTCACCTCACCTCACCTCACCTTACTTCACCTCACCTCACCTCACCTCACTTCACCTCACCTCACCTCACCTCACTTCACCTTACCTCACCTCACTTCACCTCACCTTACTTCACCTCACCTCACCTCACCTCACCTCACCTCACCTCACTTCACCTCACCTCACTTCACCTCACTTCACCTCACCTCACCTCACCTCACCTCACTTCACCTCACCTCACCTCACCTCACCTCACCTCACCTCACTTCACCTTACCTCACCTCACTTCACCTCACCTTACTTCACCTCACCTCACCTCACCTCACCTCACCTCACCTCACCTTACTTCACCTCACCTCACCTCACCTCACTTCACCTCACTTCACCTCACCTCACCTCACCTCACTGTGTACCATTTCCTTCCCCCTGGTCTCAGTGACCAAAGTTTTTAGTCAGATTGCTGACCCAGAAGCTGATGAGCATGGTAGGGGAGACTAAAGCTCACATCCTGCTTTTGCTGCATACAGGCCTTGCGGACTTGGGGCAGTCACTACCCTCTCGGGTTCGGTCTGCCCCTCTCTGAGCAGGAGAGACTAGCATCTTTTTCAGTGGGTCTGTTTGAGGACTGTGTGGCACAAGCCCTTCCTCACATGGAAGCTGCCTTCCAGAATCACATCCTCTGCCTGAGCCTCTGCCCTTTGTTAAAACCCCAACTTCATCCAGGTGTCGGGAAGAAAGTGCCAGTGACAGGCTTTTTCACACTGATGAGTGTGTGCCACCCATTCAGCCTTCCCTGGAGAGAGAAGAAAGAACATTCCTGGCTTGGTGAGGCTCACAGCCTGGAAAGGCCATAGGAAAACCCAAGAGTCAGGTTTCCCAGCCCTGCGTTTTCCACTGTGGAGATAAATTGACAGATGGTCTTCCTGCCCTACACTTTCTCCTTGGTGGAAGGGAAAGAAACAGTCCTCAAATGAAGGGCTTCCTGATCGGTTCTTTTCTTCTGCCCTGACTCACTCTGCTGCCCACCACCTCCCAGCTTATGCCCCAGTTTGGGAATGTTTTCCAGGGTGTGATGGCTTCATGGCTCTCGCTGCCAGCAGGGGCTCCTCCTCCTCTGGAGGGAAATAGGATCCACACTGGAAATCAGAGCAGTAGAGGAAACTAAATGATGAGTTCATGTGTCTATGTCCCCACCTAGACCAGGAGCTTCTCTCAGCGGCCTTAGCTTGAGCCCAGTGCTCACCCCTCCTACCCCCTCCTCGCTCCCTCTGCCCCAGCTGCGTGGCCCTTCTTTCAGAGTAAGCTCATTCCCACCTCAGGGCCTTTGCACGTGCTCTCCCACTGCCTGGCATGCTCTGGCCCCACCTGACCCTGACTCCTTGCCATCAGACCTTTGCTCAAATGTTACCTGCTTAAGGAGGCCTCCCCTGACCACCTTACTAAGGTAGAATCCCCTCCCCACCGCCTCCCTACCCAGCCTCTCCTCTCGTAGCTTTGTGGTTGATCACACAGCATTTCTCCCTGCCTGTAGCAGTATGCCTGTCTATCTCTACCCAATTTCTAGTTTGTCTGCTTGCTTATTGTCCTCTCCCAGGAGAGCCCTTGGCTTCCTGTGCCCTGCTGTATCCCCAGAAACTAGCACAGTGCTTGGCACATAGTAGGTTCTTAGTAAAATTTGGGGACATATTAGACCTGGAATAGATCCTAGGGTCATCGAGTCCACCCTCCTCACTTTACACATGAGTGAACCGAGGCTCAGAGACAGGATGTGAACTCCCTATGGACACACAGCGCAGAAACTGTCCAGCTGGAAGGAGAAACCCAGTTGGGCTTGTTTCAGAAGCCTGTGCCTTCAGGGTGGTGGTGACTGGGTTCTGTGAGCCACCAGCGAGGCTCCTGCCTCCCCCCAGACTGTTTCCTTACTAAGGTCTGGGCCCCGGCTGTGCTAGGGGTTTGAACTTCCCACCCATGGTGCTGACGCAGATGTGGACAGCGGGAGCGTCCGGCACCATGTGATGGGACAGCTGGCCGCCCTGGGGATCTGGGTTCTTGGGCTTTCTCTTTGATGCGGGCCTTTGTGTCCATCTGCTTATCTGTTGAAGCTCTGCCACCTCCCCCACCAGGCCCGCCCCGCCGGCTTCACCTCCCCAGGGAGCCCCACCCCTCGACTGGCTGCTGGGGGCCAGAGGCTGCCTTCCTAGAAGGTGGGGAGGCCAAGGGTCCTGGCTCTGGGGAAGGCAAGCCTTAGCGGCAGGACTGAGATGGCAGCATCTCAGCCCAAATGGAACTTTCGCTCCCTTCTGAAAGCAAAGCCATGGTCGGACGTTCAGGACAGAGTGGAAGTGCTTTAGAGGATTAGCATGGGTGTTTTCACAGATGCACAAGGATGTGCACACATGCGCACATGCATACACACACACGGATCCTGCAGGGCTCTTGGGTGAGGACAACGCCTTCATTTCTGGAAGGCCATGCTGCTCACTGATGGCAGGGTGGCTGAGGGCTGCCTGGATTGGAACCTCGGCCTTGCTACTTCTTACCTAGGGGACTCTCAACAGGTGCCCTCACCTCCCCCTGCTGCCATTCCCTGCTTTGTTACCTTGAATCTCGAATGGTCGTCGAGGGGATTAAATGAGTCAAAAATCCCTAAAAGTGCTTAAACCAGTGCCGGGCACATAGGGAACATTATAGAAGATATATGAATATTCGTTATTGTTACTACTTCAAAACTGGAAAGAAGACAGGAAATGTCTTTCTCCCTCTGGGAGAGAAAGCCTTGCGTTGAGGGGCAGTGAGGGAGTCGGAAAGAGCAACGGCCGGGTACACTGGAGGCCAAGGTTTGAATCCTGGCTGGCCCCTGACAAGCTGGTGTGACTCTGAGAAAGTGGCTTCCTCTCTCTGGCCTCAGCTTGCTCATCTGTAAAATGGGGGCAGCGACCCCAGTGTGAGTGGGAGAAGCCAGTGTGACTGTGGGCATGGATGTGCTTTAAAGTCTGTCCCGCCCTAGACGGTGGTTGGCCTCACTGTGGGGAGACCAGAGGCTCACGTTACCCAGGTTGAGCTTGGTGCAGTTCCCATGGGTCACTGGACACTTGTACACGTCTCCCGTCTTCTGGTGGCCGTTGGTTTCCAATGGAGCACCCACGACTAGCCTGGGAAGGAAAAGAAGACAAGTAAAGACGCCCGGAGGAGGTGCTTCTTCCTGGCAGAGGATGGGAATGGGGAGGGCGGTACTGAGGGGAAGATGGGGTGAGGAAGGAGAGAGGAAATGCTGAGGGGCAGCCGTGTGCAGACCCTCCAGCTCAGAACTGTGTCTCCCAGGGAGAGGGACACCAGCTGTTTGGCACAAAGTCATGGGGCCTGTGACCTACTCTGGGCCCTTGCCAAGATCTAGAGATACGGAGATGAAGACCACGTGGGTTCTATTCTAAATGGGATGGAGGTTAGCCCCTGGGAGAGGAGAACAGGGCAGACGCCATGGGGGAGGCGTGGTTGGCCCAGGTCTTAACGGATGATGATGAGTCCGTCAAACAGCGGGAGGGTGGTAGTCGTGGTCATTCAGACAGAGGAATGATGGTTTGGGAGCCATAGAGTCTTGGCCATGTGTTAGGACCTGTGGAGGGCCTCATTCCTCACCGTACGTGACAGGCTTTCTGCTGGGGACCCAGGGGCTGGGGGGCATGGTGCCTAGTGGTCATTCCTGGCTGCCTCCCAAGCCACTAAATCTTTGCTCAAGGTGGGCGAGGCAGCCAGTGTGGCTAGAGCGTGGCCAGGGGCAGGCACCCAGCTGGGGCCTCCGCCTTGAGCCTAGGCTTTGTGACCTTACTTGCCCAAAGAAGCAATCGTGTCTTCTGACTTCTGATGGCTGAGAGAGGACAGGCTTGGAGGTTCAGGCTACCCAGGACTCCAGTGGCTTCTTGTGGTCAGATTGCCCCCGGCCCCCGCTCCTGCCCACCTCTCTCTGCTCTCAGGGAAGTGCGAGAGGTATGAAGTGGGTGGTTAACAGAGTTCTGTTTGAAATTAGAGTTTATGAAATAAGAGCTGAGCTTTCTCCCCTGGGAACAAGATAATGACAGATTCTAAATATATCCGCTTATTAAGCATGCCTATTTTTGACCCGCAGGAATTAATTGGACCCATAAAATCTGTTTGTCTAGACGACGTGATTTTTGGCTACTTAATTCTGTGAGCGATTGTGTGGTCAAGGCTGCTCCATTCTTTTCAGCAGGGGGGTTGGGGAGAGAGAGGGAGGGACAGAGAGAGAGGGAGGGAAGGAGAGAGAGAGGGAGGGAGGGAGGGAGGGAGATGGGCAGGGAGGGCAGGAGAGAAGGAACTATTAGCAAGTGAACCTTGGGCTCCAAGCTTGCTTTTCTGGCTGCTCTAGTTTTCAAGGTCAACCTGATATGTGACCCAGTCTCCAGAGGGCTGTTTCCTCCAGGGCCCCACCACCTGCTGGTGAGTGCTTGCTAGAAAGAATGCTTTTGAGGAACACCTCATAGGGTGCCTCTGGGAGAACTAGGTGCAGCAGGTTCTAGGTCAGAAAAACCATGGCCATCTGCTAGAAAACCTGCCTCCATGTGTCTTCTAGAAAACACCCCAGCAGCCTGATAAGGTGGACTCCTCACAACTCTGCCCATTTTATGGAGTGGAACTTTGAGGCCTCAGCGGCCTACTTGATGGGGCCCCCAACACAGGGAGAGGCCTTTGGGCTGAGATTGGAGGGACTGTGGTCTGTGTGGTCTTGAGAGATCATTGGACTTTCCAGACCTTGGTTTTCTTAGCTGTGAAATGGGGTTATCAACCCCCGTACTATCTCTGTGCAAAGTCACAGATGTCAAAAGTCATCCAGAAACAGAGGGGCTGTCTCTAAGTAACCTATGCAGAAAGACTAAGGTCATGTGGTCTGGCAATGTCCAGCATGTAACAATCTGGCAGTTAAATCCACCAAGTCATTGTGACCCCAAACTTGCCTCAAGACCAGGTGTGGTCCTTTTCAAAGAACAAGGGCCAGCCCCTACCTCCCATCTCCATTCTCCAGACCCGATTTCCCTGGGGGACGTTGGCTTCTCATGAGGTGGCAGGACAGGGCATACTGTCCCCATATTACAGATGCAGAAGCTGAGGCCCCAAGAGGGGAGCTGACCCAGGCCCCCCAATCTGTCTGTGGCAGAGCCAGGACTGGTTCTCCTCGGACAGCTTTGTCTGTGTTGCCCCAAATATTTCTTTGCCATGCAGTGAGGGCCTGGGTCAGCCTTCTTTACCATTCTCGGGTCTTGCCGTTACGTGCGCCTGTCAGGCTTGAGGTTTTGAGGATGTGATTCAATCTCACTGCGAGGGGGTAACTGCCCAAGCCCAGGGAAAATGTTTGCGTCACCACCGAGACCAGCCAAATGGCTCCTGGGGTCTGGCAGCCCTGGCCATCCCCTGTGGCCTCAGCCTTATATAGCCATCTGCGGCCTCAGGCTTGCCGTGCCTCTGGGGGCAGGACAACACCAGTCCCTGTGGTGTGGGCACCAGACAGCAAGACAAACCCCAAAGGTCATGGCGAGCATCAGGCCCTTTCCATGGGCCATGTGCTGTGACTCACTGGCTGTGGGCTCCCGGCATTCTTCCGGGAGCAGGGCTGCTGCGGATGGGAGAATTTGCGGCAGGCTTCAGCCACAGCCCTGTGGAACCCCTCCCTGGTGGCTGCCCTCTATAGAAGCAGGACCTTGCCAAGGGAGGAGGCTCTCCGGAGAGAAGGCCACCTGAGGAAGACGGGGTGGCCCCGCTGGGTGCCGGGCTCCTTGGCTCCCAGCAGGTCACAGGCTAAGACAAGGGGCCCTGGCTCTGTACCTCACACCCTCTCCAACAGGGCCCCATGGGAACTCATCCTGACCTCTGCTTATCCTTGGCTCCATCCGTCAAGACAATTTCAGCGTCTGAACCTTTTCAAATGCATGCTCTTATCAGAAAAAAAGGTAACATGGACCTCCAGTGTGTATAAATTTATATGTAAATTATACTAGTGTGAAACTGTTAGTCTGTATCTTAAATATCAGTAATGGTTTTTTTTTTCAGATAAAATATAAACTTAAATAGAACTTGAATCATTTTATTTCTGTGCCCCAAGTATACTGTCTTACCCATGCCTGGTGGTGTGCACATCCCACCTTGGACACCATCCCTTTAAGATCCAGCAAAATTCCCACCTACTCCAGGAAGTCCTCCCTGATTACCCCCACGCTTTCCCACATGAACTAGCATGTAATCTCTGCTGTCTGCTGTGGTCAGTAGTTTATCATAATTCCTTGAAGGCTGAGATTTTCTCATCTGGCCTTGCTGCCAGGACTGGCATTGGGTGGTCTGGAAGGCCCTCAATAAAAAGGTATCTATCGGTTTCTCTGGCCTTCTGGTTGATGGTCCAGAGCTGCAGCAGTGGCTTCAGGAGCTTTTGGCTTTGCCTCAGACCTAAGAGGAGCCCCAAGTTCAGGGCCCAGAAAAAGGGTTACTGAGAAATGGAGTATTTTCTGTGCAAAGAAGTGATCCAGCTTCCATTTAGAGTCAGTGTTGCTTGCTTCCCTGGGTCCCATGTCTCTCTTCCCACAGTCCTCGTTTTTGTTTGGGGATCCAGGGAACCTGGCTCCATTCCCAGTTCTAGGGACTGAGCACATACCTCAGGCGAGGCCAAGTTTTTCCCCCGGCTGCAGTGATTAAGTCAGGGTCACCCCCATCAGAGTGAATCTCGGGACTTTTGCTTGGGACTCAGGGACCAAAGTAGTTTCTTTTCTCTGGATGCCATATGTAGATGTAAGCCGTGCAATTGCCGGCAGCCACCTTGTGGCAACGAGAGTTGCGAGCTGATGCATGGACAGAGGGAGGTCTGAGAGAAGCATTAAGAGAAGGAGCTGAAGTCCTGATGATACTGTAAGCCCCCAGATCAAACTCTACCTGAAGCAATAACTACTTTTTACATATAAACCTGTTTGGGTTGAGTTTTCAGGTATTTATAACCACAGACATCTAACTGGAGTGTGTAAGTCCAAAAAACCCACATAGTTAAAATTACCCTTAGAAATTCCATATATTACCATGGTGTAAGAGGAATCTGACATCCAAGACCAATGAGAGAGGAGCGGATTCCTACCCTGCAGCTCCTGCTCCATCTGGGGCATAGACTTACTTTGTTGTGAGTGGTGGGTGGATTCACAGACACCATGATAATTATTTCTCTGGTTGTTTAGCTGAATGCATAAAACCGTCCCCTGGTCCAGCCTTGTGGGAACAGAAATTCTTTTGTTCTATGTGCATCACTCTTATAACAGCTCCTTGGACAGGGAGCTCTGCACTCCTGGGGTTTCTGGTTACCTGGTAATTGGCTGGGCAGGCCATCGGAGCTGAGAGGAAACCGAGAGGTTCCTTGGGTCAGCCTCACGACATGGCAGTGAGTCATCGGAAGCCAGAGCAGGGAAGTCCTATGTCTGAGGTCTCAGAGCGCACGGTGCATGGCATCCTGATTCCCAGGGCAATGTCCCCCCAAGCTGGGAGGGTGGAAAGCATGGGGGCAGGGACTGGGGCTCTAGGCTCAGCTCAGCCTTTTACCTGCTGAGTCTGGGGAGGTGGGTATGAACAGCTTAGCTCCCCAGCAAATGGGGTCAGCAGTAGCCATAGGCACAAAAAGGCCATCAGAGTCTTGGGGAAGGAAAGAGGAAACTTCCAACTGATGGGCCTGCCCTCCGAGGAGGTCCTGAGCCCAGGGGTCAGCACAAACTGCTGGGGAAAGGCAGGATGTGGGGTTTCATCTTCTCCCTGGGTAGCCTCTTTGCCCCTCTCTGCCAGACCCAGCCCTCGCATCCTAGGAAATCCGACTATCGTTCGTTATTTTTTTCATTTTCATGAATCCCTTTTGGTGTCGTTGAATTGCACTTGATTTTGATCACCAGAACCGTTTTGAGGCTGGAAGGGCAGTTAGTATCTGAGGCTCAGAAGATGATGTGACAAGGCTGTGGAGAGCCACTGGGACTCCAAGTCCAGTGCTCTTCCCACCATTGTGAAAGAGTGGCCGGTTCAGAAGGCCCAGCGTGGAGAGGGGCTGCCCCCCTGGAGCCAGCTGGGCCTATCCTCCAGGGGCCTCTTCCCTCCTCCTCTCCCACCCCTCCGGGTCCCTCCCTCACCTGCTCCTCTATCCCAGCACCCCTACTCCACTCACACCCACCCAGGCCCTTGGCTCCATTGTTTTCTTGGCTCCATTTCCTTCCCTGAAATCGGATAGGGGCATCAGGGAGGGAGGTCCACTTGAAGAGCAGAGAGCTCAGGGGAACAAAGGAGAGACTATTCCTTTACTGAGGTTTTTTTCCTCTCCCTCTCTCTCCGTGGAAAATGTAATCTCCTGCAGCCAGCATGAATAGGGTGGCTAATGTGTTCAAGATGGGGCCGGGGAAGTGCTGAGTGCAGCAAACCCCGTGCTGGGGGCGGCGGCCCTGGGGCTGTACTGGCTGGGGGCAGGGTGCGGAGGGAGAGCCCTCCTGGCACCTGCTGATCTTTCTGATTCGACTGGAGGGGCTTGTGGCTCAGACGCCTGGCAAGGCCTGGACTCCTGGGGGCCAGAAAAATGAGGACTCCTCTGTTTGCCAGCACATCCCTAACTCCCCCTGCCCCTGTGCAACCCCTATCAGAGGTGAAAATCCTTTGTGTGCATTTGAAACAAACACATATACTGTGATGATTAATTTTATGTGCCAACTTGATGGGGCTAGGGGGTGTCCAGATACTTGGTCAAACATTATTCTGGGTATATCCGTGAGGGTGTTCTGGGATGAGATGAGCATTTAAATCTGAAGACTGAGGAAAGCAGATTGTCCTCCCTCATGTGGGTGGGCCTCATTCAAACAGTCGAAGGCCTGAAGATGAGAGGGCTGACCCTAGCCCCAGTAACAGAGAATCCTTCCTAACAGGCTGCCTTGGAACTGAGACATTGACTTTTTCTTATTTGTGGTCTCAAATGGAAACTTCAGCTCTCCTAGGTCTCCAGCCAGCGGGCCTTCACACAGTAACTACCCCATGGGCTCCTCTGAGTCTCCAGCTTGCTGATGTACCCTGCAGATCTTGGGACTCACCAGCCTCCATAATCATGTGAACCAACTCCTTATAATAAATCTCTTTATATAGGGGCACCTGGGTGGCTCAGTCGTTGGGCGTCTGCCTTCGGTTCAGGTCGTGATCTCAGGGTCCTGGGATCGAGCCCCGCATCGGGCTCCCTGCTCAGCGGGAAGCCTGCTTCTCCCTCTCCCACTCCCCCTGCTGTGTTCCCTCTCTCGCTGTGTCTCTCTCTGCAAATAAATAAATAAAATCTTCAAAAAAAAATAAATCTCTTTATATATGTATATGTATACACACACATATACACACACATTCTATCGGTTCTGTTTCTCTGGAGAACCCTAATACAGTTACATAGTGCTTGTTCCGTTCTAAGGGTTTTGCATGTATTTGCTGCTCCTGGTGATCCACGCCCTCATTCATTCATGAATCATGAGCATTTATTGAGCCCCTGCTAAACCACCAAGCACTGGGGGCACGACAACGCACACGATGTCATCCTGCCTTCCGGAGGTTCCCGGAGGAGCCTCCCTGGTGAGACAGGCAGGTTAAGAGGTCGTTACAACACTCCAGTGGTTCTCAAAGTGGTTCCCAGACCAGCAGCATCAGCCTCCCTTGGAGCTGGTTAGAAATGCAACATCCTGCCCCCCACCCCAAAACTGACGGAATCAGAAACTAAAAGGGGGACCCAGCATCTGTGTATTAACAGGCCCCCCCAGGGGATGCTGATGCATGGAATCATAATACACAGGGTGACCCGCAACTCTAGCTGGGTTCAAAGCCCCAAATCCATTCCAGTAAAATCCACCTTCTTTATCTGCCTGCCGATGCTCTGTGTTCGCTCACTGCCGCTCACCTGCCTGTCCCCCCTTTTATCAGGGTGGCTCTGAATGTGGCACGGCTGGGTCTGTCCCTTGGGGCTCAGCTCCAATGTCACCTCCCCCAAGGGGCCTTTCCTGACCACCTGCCACTCCTGTCTCGCCACCTTGCCTTAGCTTCCGACAGCACTTCCCCGTCTCTGAAGACAACTTTTTCTTTTTTTTTTTTTTTTAAAGATTTACTTATTTGAGAGAGAGAGAACACGAGTGGAAGGGGCAGAGGGAGAGACAGAGAGAGAGAATCTCAAGCAGACTCTGGGCTCAGGGTGGAGCCTGATGTGGGGCTCCATCTCACTACAGTGAGATCAGGACCTGAGCCGAAACCAAGAGTCAGGCGCTCAATGAACTTCACCACCCAGGTGTCCTTGGAAGTGCCTTTTTAATTTTTTTCCCATTCATCATCTTTTAAAAAGATTTTTTTCATCTTTTTTTAAATTTTTTGACACAGAGAGAGCACAAGTGGGGGGGCGGCAGGCAGAGGAAGAAGCAGGCCCCCCGCCGAGCAGGGAGCCTGATGTGGGGCTCGATCCCAGGATCCTGGGATCACCACCTGAGCCGAAGGCAGACGCTTAACGACTGAGCCGCCCAGGCGCCCACTGTTCATCATCCCTATCTCCCAGTAGAATGTGAGCTGCAAGGGGGTGAGGACCTCGTTGGTCAGGTTTGCATCTCTAGACACCCCAGCACCCACAAGAGTGCCTGGCACAGAGTAGCTCCCCAAAATACAATTGTTGGATGAATTAGCCAATCATCTGGCTCAGCGGGATGACTGTAATCCCATAGTCTGCAATTTGGGACCACTGACTACAGGCCCTCCTTGGTCTCCCAACACCTGTTAATCCAGCTGGGAGAGTGGAACAAGCTCTATTGGAGGAGCCAACACCCTAGATAAGGCTGTTAACTGCCCTGGGCCTCAGTGCTCTCATCTACTGAATGGGACCGAACACACCTGGGCTACTAGGGTTTCAAGGGTGGTGCGCCCCAGACCTTGCTGGTCATCAGAGTCACTTGGGGAGTTACCAATGCAGATTCCTGGGCCTCACCTCCAGAAGGTTCTCGTTCAGCCAGCTGGGGACAGGGCCCAGGAATCTATTCTTAGACGCTCCCAGATGTTCAGGCAGGAAGCAGATATGAGGCCCTGTGGACATGTGAAAAAGCATGTGTGTCCCAGGAATTTTTACTACATCTGGGGATCATGATCACGGGAACCTTCTTAACTGTCCAGGAATTTTTTTTTTTTAATTTGTTTCTTTTGGTCACAAGAAAACACGTAAGAAATACCGACTTTAACACATAAGTGATACATGCTTGCTGTTTAATGTTCATAGTGCAGAACTGTGCAAAGTATAATATGCAAGGCTTCCCCTTCTTCACCCAGCCCTCTGTAGGTAACGACTACTAGCAACAGGGGTGCAGAAAACCTTCCAGGTATTTATGGAGCAAATTTAGAAAATGGAATATTCTACACACATGGTTCTGTATATAGTTCACTATATGGTTCTGTAGTGAACTATTTTCACTTAACTATTTTACATTCGAACAAGTGTCCATGTCAGTATATATCAATGCCACGCTTAGACCTGGTCTCTGGGCCCCTGCCCTGGGTCCCACTCTGACCCGTCTCTAACTGTGCCCCCTCCCATGGGGTGAGGAGTCCCAGGGGTCAACAGAACAGGACCCAGAGCCCATGGCCTCCCAGTCGGGGTGCCGGGACGCTGAAATCTCCTGCTCAAGCAGCTCAGGACAGGCCTCTTCCATGGATCTTTCTGACGGCACATCCTACCACCAGTAGGGCTAGCGGAGGAGTGGCTGGCTGCTCGATGGGGGTATGGACAGAGCTCGGAGATGAAGCCTTTCATCAGCACCAAGGAATAAACAAGGCTCCGTGTGCGAGTAGCTACGCGGGACAGCGCAGTCAGCGGGGACAAAGCCTGTGCCTGTTACTGTGCAGGCAGGCCCTGGAGCTGGCCCCCGTCATCTCAGGCACAGAGCCTGCCTGACAAACATCATCACAGCTGTTGACTTCACAAACTTGGCTTTCTGCTTTGTTCCTGGAAACTTCTGGGTCCACCTCAGCTTACACCCAAACAGCATTTTTTCCTAAGTTGCAGAAGAGGGAAGAGTGAGGGAAGGTGGTGACTGCAAAGGACAATCTCAGCCCACTGGAGGGGAAAACGAGAACCTGACCCACCGACCATGAAGAACGGAGTGGCCAGCTTGTGCCGTTTAGCTCAGCGCCCCTCCCTTTCACCCACCTGGACGCCAGTCTCCCGGGGCCACTTGTCCCAGTTTTCACCAGACCTGGAACTCTCCTTCCTGCCTCTGTGTGTGCAGTCCCCTAATTCCAAACTCTTGAGCCTGCCCCCTTCCATCCACTCTTCAGTGCCTCTTCTTCCAGGACCCGCCCCCCCCGCCCTTGATCTCTCAGCTGAAAGCTCTCTCTCACTTCCCATGAAGCTTTGTTTCTACCCTTCCTATCTGTTTTTTCTTTCCTTTAGATAATTTGCCTTGAGAGAGCAGAGAGTGAGACCCCGATCCACCTTTAAGTCTCCCCTTCGGTGCTGGTGCAGTACCTTGAACACAGTCTAGGCTTAATAATTGCTTCCTGAGTGAATATGCAGATGGAGAGCTGGACAGCTGGACGATGCTGCTCATTTTGCAAAGATGAGTTGAATCTTCCCGCTGCTTCTTGGGGGGTAGGTAGCTAGGAGCAGAGCTGAGTTCTTCTGGGCCCCCTCTGCAGCTGGGCCTCCAACTTTGGAATGCCCTTGGCCTGGTGCTCCCCAGGAAGGTGGCTGTGGGCTGGCCTCCCTTCGGATAGGGGAGTGTAAGGATCCCCCCTTCTCTTTTCAAAATGTCTGACAAACTTGCTTGTTTTTCTGAGTCACGCTCAGGGTTGATTCTTCCCCCCGCTTTTATAACAAATCTTTCCTCCGAAAATGGAACGTAAACACATGGATAGTTTGGGCAGACGTTGCTCAGTGGGATATATGGTTTCAGTGTCGTGGCAGCTCCTCAGTGTGTACTTGGTAGCAGGGCCAGGGGCCTTGGGAGCCCCCGTTCTCGCTCCCAGGCAGGCCTGCTTCCTCGGGTTCATGATCAGGCTGGCGATACTCAAAATGTGAGCAGCATACGCAGCCCATGGCTCAAGGCGTTGCCCCCAGGGCCAGGGGAGGCAAGCGCACAAGAACTCATCCGCATCTGGCTGAAGAAGACAGCAAGGCCCAGAGAATGTCAGAGGCTCTGGGTAGAGGCTGAGGCACAGCCGGGATACTCCATAGTCCTACTGAGTCCGTTGCCCCTTCCGCCAGCAGGACTTGGGGAAAGGAGCAGAAGGGGAGAAAGGGCAAAAAAACAGATGCTGTTTTTCAGCTTGGGGCCTATTGTCACGTTTATGGTTAATTCCGATCTGCTCCCAGGCAGGCTAAGTGACCTGGGGGGAGCTCCCCTGCCCTTTCTGGGCCTGTGTCCTCATCTGTGAAATAGAGCTTGGGCAGATTCAGTTCAGAGACGGAATCACTGAACGCTCCCTACGAGCTGGGCACCGAGGATGGAAAGCTGAATGGAGAGCAGTCCACACCCTTGATTTGGAGGAGGCCGAGAGACCTGCACCTGATGATATCAGGGTGGAGGACAGTGCTACGAGAGGGGGCCCCGGTGTGGTGGGGGCACAGAGGAAGGGCACTTGCCCAACCATCTGGGAAGCCTTTCTGGAGCAGGCAACTGCTCGATGGGGCCTTGCAAGGTGAATAGGTGTCCCCCAGGTGAAGAGGGACTGGGGCCCATGGGGAGGAATGACAGCTGAGTCCTGACGGTGCCTGGTGATGTGCGTGATTCTAATGCACCTGCTGTGGCAAAGGCTTCCATGGGCCAGGGATGGACCCAGAGAGACAGACAAGTGCCTGCCTGCACAGAGCTCGGGGTGGGGTCATCCTCAGCTGGGCTCACGCCATTCATCCCCTTTCTTCCTCCCCACCCACATCTCCTTGACACCCCAAATTCCCACCCTTCTCCCCTCGTTTGTGTAGAGAACTCTACCTAACACGGCCCGAAGTGTAGATAGATGGTTAAGTGCCTACATGTTTGAGGACCATTGCATTTTCTCCCTGATCAGATTAACCTCCCTGCCTCCCTCCCCCACTTTCCAGGGTCTCTAAATCCCTGCAGTTGGCCACCCCTTTGGGTTCAGGCATTGAGGGTCACTCTCAAAGTAAGCCTGGAACCGGCTAACCCACGGAATTCATGAGAACTCACAGACCCCTTAAATCAGTGGTTCTAGAACCTTGGCTGGGCATCTGACTTATGTGGGGATGTTTAGGAGTATGGATTTCTACCTCCAAAGATTCTGATTTTGTAAGTCTTGGACTGGGCTAAAGAATCTTTTTAAACCTTTCGCAGGCAATTCTGTTCTGCCAGCTTTAGCAACCCCTAGATTATATTATCAGGTGATCACCAGGCTTTGAAATAATGGAAAACAGGCCACATAAGAATTGGGGACAGGATGCCCAATCAAAAACAGTTAACAAACACTACTTAACAAACATCGACTTTCAAAGCACTTTGTATGAACAAGCAAATAAACTAAGGCGTGCATAAATGACTATTTGGGGTAGTTGATTATGTGTCTGGGCTTGTGCTAGGTGCTTCCTTGGACATTAACCCAAGTCACCCAGCTGGCTAAGGGACAGCTCCACGGCCTCACTCTCCCCGTCTCTGGGCACAGGAGGGCGGGACACACAGAGACCAGCCCTGAGTTGCATCAGGGAATTACTGGCTATGCAAAATCCTTCGAAGTAATTTCTGTCTGGTTCAAAGCTCAGATTTATTTCCCTCCTCTCCCTTCTGGATTGTGAGTAATGGCTCTTCTTACAGAGTTATTATTGGAGAAGCCATAAAGAAGCAAAGCGGCTGTAGAGGCACGTGAACCACTGGAGGGTAGAGTCTGTCATTACATCATTGCAACCATCCTCCCTCTTGGGTTACAAAATCCCTGGCTCGGTGGTCGGGGGGAAGCAGAAAGGACAGTGCAGAGAGGAGTTGCTGCTGCTAAGTAGGCACCCAGTGTGGGGCCAGACTCCTGTTCACCCCCCACCTGCTGCCTGCCTCACTCCCCTGCAGCTGGCTCCCCTCCCATACCTCAGCCTCTCACCAACCTCTCTCATGTGGGACCACTGTCCCCAGACTCTTTACCACCAGAACGTCCAGCTTAGGGCTGCCCTGAGATTTAGGTAGGTCACAGCCTGACTTCTGGAACCATTCTCCCCTTCTCCTTTTGTGGGTCTGTGCCAAGCAAAGATGAATCAAAGGCGAGCCCTACCCTTGGGGGCCCTTTGCTACTTCTCTTAACTGGCTTTTTCTACAACTCTCCACGTCTGTCTGCATTATTGGCTTAGGGTGACTAATCACAGCTAAACCGGGAATAAATGATTCGAGAAAGGATTTAGAGATTCCACAGAAGGCAAGAGCAACCTTGTCAAGATGGTCTGGAGTCAATGACAAGCGTTTGCCAATGGCCATGTGTCTGAGGGACGCAGCCGTGTGGGAGAGAACAAGCGCCATTGGAAAGAGTTTGAAATCCCGAGGAGCCCTTGATTCTTCACGAAGTAGTCAGGAAAAGCTAGAAGAGGTATTCTTTTTTTTTTTTTTTTAGTTTTTTAAAAAGATTTTATTTATTTATTTGATGGAGAGAGACACAGCGAGAGAGGGAACACAAGCAGGGGGAGTGCGAGAGGGAGAAGCAGGCTTCCCGCTGAGCAGGGAGCCTGACATGGGGCTCGATCCCAGGACCCCAGGACCATGACCTGAGACGAAGGCAGACGCTTAACGGCTGAGCCACCCAGGCACCCCTAGAAGGGGGTATTCTATCCAAGTCTGGAGAAAGCAAGGCTTAGGTTAAGCAGTGGTCCCTCACAGTCGACGTTAGTGAGAAAAAGCATGTGTAGCACACTGATTTGTTTTTATAATTGAATATAACTCTAAAACATGTTTATTCCAATTATGGTTTTCAATAAGGAGCTCAGTCTTTCACATTTTATAGCCGAGTGGCATGGAAGTACGTTCTAGCCCCAAGCTGTAACATCAAGGGGAAGCCTAGGTATTAGACGTGAGGAGCCCTTACCGGCCAGCCTTGCTCCCCCTAGTGTCAGTTATGAGAATTGCAGATAAAGTACTAAGGTGCAAATAATAACCAGTCTTGAAAATTCAAACCTATGAAATTATAGAAAGCCATTCTCAAAATGGAGTGAATGTCAGCATTAGTTTGTTCTCCACGTCATGTGAGGAGCCCTCCTTCCCTGTCCTGTGCTGGACCCAGGAAGGACGTCGGGGGTCCCAGAAGGAGCCAGGTGGAAGAGTCCATAGGCCCCTGGGGCGGGGGCCGGGCGGGGTGCGTGGAGAAGATGCTGAGGCGGCATATCCCTCTGGCTTCCCTGAACCACCCAAATTAAATTTATTTTCTTTCATGGAGGTTAGTAACCAGGAGACTTTCCTTTCAGCGTTTCCACTTACCCTCAAAGCATGCAATGGTTGGCTCCACGCCTCTCCGAGCTCAGCACTAAGGTTGTTCTGGGACCCTGAGGACCGGCCTCAGAGCCGTCTCCGGTTGACCCGCTGCGTGTGTGTGTGTGTGTGTGTCTGTGTGTGTGTGTGTGTGTGTGTGTGTGTGTGTGTGTGTGTGGCCTGGGGTTACCTGAGCCCTCGCTGACATACTCTTCAAGTCCCTGGACTTCCCTGTGTGGTTGTGGCATTTAAAGAAGGAGAAGGAGAAGAAAGAAAGGAAAAGCAGAAAGGAAGAGAGAACAAGGCAAGAAGAGAAACAGTATCTGGAGATGCGAGGGGCCAGGTAAGTGTTTGCCGGCTGCGTCTCACATGTGCGCCCGGCCCCAGCCCCGGGATTCCCGCTGCGGGCTCTCCCTGGCGGCTCGGAGCACTGCTCTGTCTCTGAGGGCCTGAAGGTGCCCCCGGCTCCGGCCTGGAAGGACAACCGGCTGGATTTCCACTCCTCCAGCCCGCCACGGCTCACGCTCTTCTGGGGCAGGTGCTGCCTGCCAGGGGGTGCTGGGTGCCCGGGCCCTGGGCCAACGAGCACAGTTTTTCTCTTTCTCGCTCTTCTTCTCTCTGGTGCATTGGGTGATTTCATGCTACCCTGGGCTTTGCTTCTGTAGTGATTTTTCCCTTAACCAGAATGAGTCATAGTACCAGATTTTATTTGTTCCAAGAGAAAATAGCAGAGGGCATTTCTGCACTGCGGTGTTGGGAGCCTGCTCCGGGCGCCTGAGCCAGGAGAAGAGCTCAGGCCACTCCTCAGTGCAATTTCTGCAGCAGCAAAGGCTGAGGCTGCGCCAGGCCTGACAGCCCGCATGGGCACCAAGGAGGAGGGATGGGCTTGCAGAAGATCTGCCTGTTCTGCCCAAACGGCAGTCCCCGGGGCCCTTTTCCTTGAAACCTTTCCCCGGACACCATACCCTTTTGTGGAGGATAGGCCAGTGCAGGGAACTAACTCCAGCAAAATCTGCCTGCAGTAGACACTTCGCACACCATCTCCTAGTTCTCCCTCACGAGAACCCTTTTTTGGGCTTGCATCATCGTGCCCATTTCACAGATGAAGAAACTGAGGTCCAGGAAGTGGCTGTAACGTGCTCTGTTCCCCTGGCTTGGAAAGTGGCTGAGCAGGGAAGGGAGCCCAGGTCTGTGTGGCTCTGAAGCTTAGATGTCTCCTTAGGAAAAAGCCCCCTCAGTGTGCCCTCATTTATGTGCCCAGGCAGGATACCTGTGCCAACTGTGAGACCTGCCATAACCCCGAGGGAAGGGGCTGGAAACCCGCCAGGGCCGGGAGAGGAGAGAATGGCAGGGCCAGAGGGCACCCCGGGCTTAGGCTTGACCCCAGCGTTGGTGGATTTATTCCAGTGCACTGGACTGGAATATTCTATGTGAGTGGGCCTCTTGTTATCCAGAAAGTCCATGCTATAAAAGAATCAGCACCTTACCCCAATTAGAACTTAGTTGGAATAGATATCACCTAGTAGGGAGCGGGGTGGGAAACCCAGAAAGTAGGAAGAGGAACTGGGCAAAGAGAAGAAAAAAGAAAATCGGAAGGTAAGAGAAGGCAAAGGGAGGCCTGAGAGAGACAGGATGACCGTGAGGTGTGAGCAGGTCTTCTCAAGCCCCGTCCCCAGCTGACTCTGGGCTCCGCAAGTCCCCGTTTGCCCGCACATGGGAGCACCTATGCGGTTCAGGTCATTTTGTGTCTGCCTGTTGTCATCAGCTTAAGATACCAGGAACAGAGACCTCTAGGTCTGTGGTTCTCAGAGTGTGGTCCCCAGACTGACAGCACCAGCTGCACCTGGGAACTTGCTGGATGAGTGAATTCTCAGGTCCAACCCCAGACCTAGTGACTCGGAAGCTCTGGACCTGGGGCCCAGCAATCCCAAGTAACGAGCCTTCCAGGGGACTCTGGTGCCCGCTGAGGTTTGAGAACCACTTGCTCTAGAGTAGTAACTGCAGACATTTCACAGATGTTGCAGTGAGTCTTTGAGAGAGCTCTTGACTTATTCTGTGTGCGTAGGTGCACATCATGAGTGTTTCCATCCATTACAAGGGCTCCGGTCCTGTAGGGGTTTGCCCAGCGCTGCAAGTTCCCCAGCTGCCCTCCCCCCCGCTGCTTCCTGGAGGGGCACTCAGGGATAACCCCACCGCCCCTGTCTCACAATTCTCCCCCCCTCTGCCCTCTGGGACACTGCACCCCCTTCTGTCCCCACCTCTGACGGTTCTCTATCCCTCCCCCCCACTCACACCCACAGGCATCCTAGGGTTCTTTCCCCAGCCCCCTCCTTCTCTCTGAACGCTCCTCTGTGAATGTAGTGCTCCCAGCACACATCTGAGTCTTGGCTGTGATCTCCCCACCAAGCTGAAGGTCTCTGGCCCCTGCTGCTGGCTGGCCACCTGCACCTGATGACTGTCGGATACTTCAAGCCAATGAGACCAAAGCTTAGCTCCTGTTCCCCCAAAGTCGGTCTCCTGTTGCTGGATTTTGCTTTTCTGCCTTTTCGTTGTCTTCCCGGTCAGCAAGATCTGCCCCTCAGTCATCGTTCATCCTGTTTCATCTGCCTCCTTCTATTCTTGACCTAGCTCACTTGACTCCAGGCACACGCAGTGTTCCTTGAACATTTCAAGCATCTTCCTACCTCAGGGCCTTTGCACTTGTCATTCCCTCACCTGGAATACTCTTTTCTCAGGTGGCCATGATTGTCTCAGATTCTCCCTTTCCTTCGTGTCTCTGGTGGCTGTCACCCTTAGCATTGAGGCCTTTCTTGGTGGCCTGCATACGGTGGCAGCACTCACCTCCCCCCGCCCCCCCGCACTTGTAAGCCCTCTTACCCTGCCTAATGCTTCTCCATTGCCCGGATCACCATTTGACAGACGATGGATAAACAATCTGTCTTGCCCCGCTAGAAGAAGAGCTCCATCAGGGTTGGGACTTTGCAGTTTTGTTCACCACTGAATTCTCAGGACCTAACACCAGGTTCTCAAGGATGAATGAATGAAACACTGACACTCACAAAGCAGACCCCTTCCTCAAGCCTCCACTCAGACTTCCATAGCCTTCCCACCAGCCTCCTTACCTCCAGGCTCTCCTCTTTCAGTTCCCTCCTCCGCATAGTAGCCAAATTGAGCACCCTAAACCTCACACCTCTGGTGAACCACTCTCCTGCTCTAAAACTTCCGCTGGCTCCCCCTTGCCTCCCAGATACAGTCCCCTTGCTCTGGTCTTCTCCTTGCCCTCCCAGCCTTTGGCTTCACTGCTCGGCTTTCTGCACCTTCTCCTCCAGCCTCATGGGATGGTGTCCTTTCTTTAAATGTGGCCTTTTCTTTTCACCTCTGTACAACTACTCATGCTGTTCCCTCCGGTTCTATTCTTCTCACCCATGTGCATTCTGCCCATGGAAATCCTATCCATCTGGAAGCCCCCTCCTCCACTGCCTCTCCTGATTCCCTCTGCCTCCTGAATTCCCACCCTCCCTTGGTATTTATCATGGGGGACTGGGGTTCTACGAGCATACACCCTCCCTTCCTGGCTGGCCTCAGCCCGTTTATGTGAATCTGCTAGTGTTGGGTCCTGGGGACACCACTGCCTCGGTTCTCGTACGGCCAGCACTGGGGCCGGTGGGGAGGGGCACCTCGGAGGAAGCCTGTAGGTTCCAGTTGGCCTCAGGGCTGGGGCTGCTTCTGCTCTGGGCCCCCTCAGGCCTAATGAGATCTGGGCTCCAGACCTGGCTCGGACCCTTACTAATTATGTCCTCTCTCTCTTGAGTCTCAGGTGCCCCACCTGTAAAATGGGGACAAGCCGACTTCTCTTACAAGTTGCCCATGTTGTTCTTGAACTTGCACCCCAGGGAACGTGCCATGCCCTCTTGTTTTTAAAGCCCACTGAGTTCCAAAGGGGTCCCTTCGCCAAGCCTGCTAGGGCTGTCTGGCTCCCGTTCCCCAATGCCCTCGAGGGGAGAGGGCCAAATGCCCTGCCTTGCCAAGAGCTGAGGCTTCTCTCTCCAGGGCTGAGAGCTTCAGTGACAAACTGGAAGCCTGTGGGGTCCGGCTCTGTTTTTCCTCAGCACCAGGAGACTTCCTGTTCCAGGGGACCGAAGGCTTGGAGAGGCCCTCCACAAACCCTACACTGAAGCTTCTGGAACATCAAATGGTCTTTAAAACCAACTGATTTAATGATTTCAATGTACATGTATTAGAGTCATATGGATTAAATTTCTCTGAAAATACACAAGGGCTTTAAAAATGGGCTGAGAAGGCTCGGCATAAGAGGAATTTGTTTTCTCTTTTCCATTTTGTGTGTCTGTGTGTGTTGTTATTGTTGCTTAAACCGAGGCATGTGAAAAACTGTTCAAGATATCTGAAGCACTGTGTCCAGTGAGCTTTGCCCAGTTTGAGTTTGGAGTTGGGGGCGCCATGGACAGGAAGCGAAGGGTTAAGAAAAAAAAGTGGCATCCCCACCAGGTCTGTCGCCTCATCCTCCAGCTGTTTCCATGAGGCTCGGGTGCCCTTGACGTTCAAGGAGGCCCACAGCCTGGTAAATGGGGGCCAGGCCTCGTCAGCACCTGTGGTGGAAGACAGCTGGGGGGCCTTTTCTGTGCCTGGGCTGGGACCTGGGTATTTGGGCAGAGGCTGGGGGGTGATGTTGTTCCCCATGGGCATGTTCCTCCCTCCAGCAGAGATGGTGGTCCTCAGGAGCCCCCATCCCCCTGCTAGAGTCTCCTGGGGAGCTCTTTAAAACACAGATTCCCTGGCCTCACTGCAGGTCCAGGGGATGCAGGCCAAGGTGCACCAGCTCTGCCGTGAGGGCCGGGAGCCAGGTCCACACCCAGGAAGCAGGAAGAGACTGGGTCAGAGGGAGACTCTCAACCAAGCTGCCAGAGGCCCGATTTCAGGTTTGGCTGCTTGCTGGCTGCAAGCAACTCAATCCCGCATTTCCTGCTCTGCACATTCATATTGGGGGTATTCTTTGAGCTTGCCTAGCACCCTGAGATAGGTAAGTTCATATCCATTTTATACACGAGCAAATAAAGGTGCAGGGAGGCAGAGAGAGCGTCTCCCAAGCTCTCCCTCCAAACCTCCGTCTTTGGACTGCAAACCTCTGCTCGCACTTGTCTTCCCTTTGAGGTGCCTCCTGGCGGGGTGTTGAATCAACACGTCCCGCTGGGGCCGTCCCCATGGATCATTTCCAGCCAGCATCCCCCAAATCACACTGGCATCAACCTCTTTCCCTATGATCAGCATCCACAGAGGCTTATGTCTGAATACAACTCTTGGGATGCTGCCTACAGGACAGGAAAGATGGGGGGCAGAGAGGGAAGCAAGGAAGTAGGGTGAGCAGGGGTGTCCCTGCAGTGGGGACAGGGATTCCTGAAGGGTCCCACGTGCCCCTGATTGTTCTGCATGAGCTGCGGCTCCCTGGGGCTCCGAGGCCTCTCTCTCTGGCTCTCCCAGCCCAGCTGTAGCAGAAAACAAGCCAAGGTCAAGTGGCTCCCGTGCAATGCCCCTCCCCTCCCACGATGTACCCGGATCAGCAAACGGGACCGGGAGTTGAATCTACCCTACCTTTCTGCTCATCTAGGCCCATCCTCCAAGACCCCACTCAAACACCCCTCTTCTGTGAAGCCCTCCCAGAGACCCCAGGCACAGGGATTTCTCCTTTCAAACTCTGGCTGAGTTTCTTCTATGAGCAAGATGTTGTGCTGGGGGATGAAGATGGTGTCCAGGAGGGGAGATACGCCAGGGGCCCAAGCGACTCCTGCACAAGGTAGGGAGTGATATTGCCACCAGAAGAGAGGGCTTGGGAAGGGTCAGGCCATTTTAGGCTAGGAGAAAGATCCGGAGAGCCTCATGGGGAAAGTGGCCTCACAAAGAGGAACATAATGAACACCAGCTTGTAGTTTGTCTTGTAGTACACTTTAATTATTTCAAGGATATTAGTGTGGCGTCCTCAAATGGTCTGTGAGTTATTTGAGAGTGAAACCATGCCTTACTCATACTAATATTTTGCAGAGTCTAGTGCAGTTTATTAACAGAAGCTTAATAAACAAGTATTAGTCAAAACAGATTCAATCTTGCCAAAACCAGTTCTATTCCATCCTTAACCCTTCATACCATGTACAAAGTATGGATGCGGTGCCTCTTACATTTGGGCAGGTTGAGAGAGGTTTAAATCATTCATTTGGTCTGTCAAAGCACGTTCTTTCAAGCATCTACTAATTGCCAGGGAGTGTACCCCTTATTTTAGGAAAAAAGACAATGAAAGAGGCAATCCCTCTCCAGTTTGATAAACATTATAAATAAACGAAATACGGAACCCTAGGGGGCAACTCATCCAGTCATGGGAAGCGATGGTCAGAGAAGTGAAATTTCAGTTGGTAAAAGATTATGAAGGAGGACTTTCAGTTCTAGCCATAAACCAACTACGAAAGCTCCATAAAACACATGGAACAACCATTTTCAGGCACTGGACAGCAATCAACACAGAGCTCAGTACTTGAGAAAAGGGAAGCACAGCAGCTAAACCCACATTCAGCCTTGCTCTCTCCATGAAGGCATTTTCCTTATTTTGGCACAGGGGACTGGAATCCAGAGAGCGGCAGTCTTGCTGGGTGGAGGAAACAGTAATTGGAGTTGGGGCTGAAACTTAGATCTGGTAGGGGCAGGCAGAAGGGAGAGAGCCACAGAGAAAGAGCCCCCAAAACTCTGCTGAAGTTTTCCCCTAGGAAGCTTGGCTGACTCCTAAGCTGTGTATGTATTAGTGGGAGACTCTAGAAAATCTATTAGAGAAGAGCTGCTGGGGGAAGAGATTTTAGAGGCTGTCCAGTGCTTGGGAGATGTTGGGGTACATGCTCATTCTGAATGGAGAAATTTTAATGAATAGTGTGGGCTTTCAGTTGAGAGCCCAGAAAATCCATGTCCTAGGGATAAAGACCACAGCCTAAGAGTAAGGACAAAACAAGATGATATCTGCCCTAATCAAGGCCCAAGCCAAGCCATGGTAAGATCTAGGTGGTTTCCTCAATATTTTAATTGTCTATCAGAACAAAATTTGTAATTCTTTAAAGGAAGGTAACATAATAGAGCCTCTACTGTGTACCATTCACAATGTTCAACATAGAATAAAATAAAAAAATTACTGAACCGGCAAAAAGAATCAGGAAAAAGTGACTGAATCATGAGATGAAATAGTCACTAGAAGCAGACCCAGAGATGATCCAGGTATTGAAGTTAGCCAAGGACTTCAAATGAAAGACAGATAGTAACTATTGGTTCTGGGATGCCTGCTACCTGTGCTGTTTTTATCGCCATTTTTCAGATGAGAAGATCGAGGGCCTGCTATGGAATGCTTGAGGTTTCATAGTCAGGGGCAGACCCTATGCAGCCGGGACAGGAAGTCAAGTCATTGGACGTGGGGGTGTCTATATGTGAGGGCCACGTTGGGCAGCTGGTAGAGGGGCCGGGTATGGGGAGGCCCAGGGCTGGGTGGGGTGGCAGCTCTCACTTACCACTTCTTGCCACTGATGTCATGCTGCTGCACCGTGTAGCCGAAGAAGGCAGCCCTAGAGCCAGTGATGATTCGAGGCTTCCTGGTGTCCATGTTGAAGGTGTCTGTGAGCCCTGGAGTGGGGAGAAGAGGGTAGTCAGGGAGGCGGAGGTGTGGGCCCCAGTGGCTTGATGGGCCCCACTGGCAGGTCTTGGCTGTGAGAGGAGTATGTTCCCCTGTCCTCGGGGGGCTCCTATATGAAATGGTTAATGTAGTCCCCACTTGGAGGAGCCCATGGTCTGATGGGAGAAGGCCCAGCCCCTGCCCTGTGAGAGCCATAATCTGATAGGGGAGGCATAAAACCTATTCCTAGGCAGACCAGGTCTGACTGGGAAAACCAGGTGCTCCTTCTGAGGATTCCTGGTCTCATGATAGGGGTGGGGACAAGACTGCTCCTTTCCTCCTCCACCACTCCTACCTCCGATTCTGCTTCTTCTAGTTTCTGCTCTCTTCTTCCATTTTGTTCTCTATTTGCCCTCCTTTCTCCTCCTCCTCTCCCTCCTGTTCTTTCCTCTCTTCCTTCCTCTCATTTCTGCCTGTTAAAGAGTTGAGGAACTGACTTCCCACCTGCCTCCCAAGCTTGGGGTCCCTAATGGCCACTCTTCCAACTCTGCTGGTTCACCACCGCCTTCTGGACCAATTTGTGAAGCTCTGCCTGCCTTCAGTTGGGGTCACTGCTTGGCTGGGACAGCTGATGCAAAGTAGAAGAACAGTCCTCTAACCCTTTCACCCTGGCCTCTACGGTCTGCCCCGTTCCGTTAGGTCACATGTCAATGAACCGATTCCACCTGCTGGAGGGCCTTGGTGTTGAGCCTTTGGCATTCTTGTGCCAAATCACAACCGACAACAACTCACATCTGCATGGTAGCCTGGGTTTCTGGGTCTCCTCACATCTGTCATTATTTTCCTTCACAGAACCTTGGGAAAATAAACAAGCATCATCTATGTTTGGCAGATGGGGTTTCAGCCCCAGAGAGATTAAGAGGCTTGTCCAGGGATGCACAGCAAATCAGTGGTAGCATCAAGAACTAGGACCTCAGATGCCTGCTCTTTGACTCCTTCCCTCCATGAGGCATTTTCAGGGCAGGTCTGGCCTCCTTACCCATCATCACTAACAGGAACCCCAAACTTGGGACCCATGGAATTTCAGGGGTAGGATCCTACCCTCAGACCAAACATTCAGATTAGTGAAATATAATCAGTAGAATAGAATAGAATAGAATAGAATAGAATAGAATAGAATAGAATAGACAGAATATCATTGTCACCCCTTTCATGTGTAGGGGACTTAATGCATTTCAAAAAACATCTACATATATGTTACCATTTGACCTCCATGACAACCTTGTGATGTGGGTAGCAAAGGGTGGCCTACTAGACAGGGACTCTGAATGTGAGGCTTCTACCTTGAGTGTCCCACTGTCTTTCCCATGGAGACTGAACCCCTGGGTTGAGTGTTTGATGGTGATGCCCAGGAGCACCTGCTTGAACAACACCTATTGTATGGGGACAAGTAGTTTCTTCGACACTTTCTTTTTTGCTCTAAAAATGGATACAGTTTCATTATTAGAGTCATTGAATTAGAGTCCCAGAGAGAAAACTGGAACACCTTAGAGTAGGGATATTAGATGTATCTAATGTCAACTGCTTATTAGTGCTGCCTAGAGCACTGAGTGAAGAAAGATTCTGAGGTCAAGTCTGTGTTCAGTGGGCAAGACTATGGTGATCCATGAGCAGTGCCTGCTAAGGATCATGGCGGCAAGTTGCTATGTAGCTGCCTATCCTGTCTTCATGATTCCTAATCTGCCACATGAATTTAGCGTCATGGCCCGGAGTGGGGGTGGGAGAAGAGGAGTACTTAACCCTTTAGTGCTTTCTTTATAAGGCACAGACCATGAACAGACTTCTCAGCCTGGTTAGCAGCAGGCAGCCTCAGGGAAGAGGACCCTGGTCTCGTGAGCACAGGGGGATGAAGGAGCTCCGGTTCTTGGCCAGTAAGGGAATGTCATGGAGGAGAGAGGGACACTAGTGGCCCCTGTGCAGAGCTGGGAGGTGGGTACTGAGGGGTCAAAGAAGTGGAATTGCAGATGAAGAACTCCAAATCGTACCCATAAATGAACACACGCACACACCCATGCACACACCCATACAAGCACCCATGCACACACCCATGCACGCACCCATGCACGCACATATACCTGCGCGCACACACACACGCAGCACATACAAGTCCGCGTGAGTGCACGTGCGCACACACACACATTTATATGCACAGGCCACACACGTTCCCTGATTGTCGGCAACACTTTATCTGTCTCCCTGGCGCCCCCTGGAGACAACCCATGGCTGTCCCTGGTCCTCCTCTTTCTGGATCTGACCTAGCAGCAGGAGGTGGCCCGGAATAAGAGGAAGGCACATTCTGGCTCTCAGGACCCACCCACCATTTCCAGGCCTGGAGGGCGAGAGCCAGGGGAAATAGGGCCAAAAATTGTGTCTTTGAGGTCTTCCCCCTACCGGTGCTTCTTGTGTGAACACGGCCTGAGGGATCCTGCTGAGACCTGTGAGGTCCTGTCACTCCTCAGCCCCATCCCCTCCACCTGATTCCCAACCCACTCAGTCAGAGCCAGACTCCTCACCCGCAAGGCCCTGCGTGACCTCCCCCCGCCACCGCCCCGCACTGTTCCCTCTGCCCCTCATTTCCTGTCCTTCCCTTCCATCTTTCTGCTCCAGCCATGCTTTCCCTTGTCCTTCCTGCTCAGTGTCTTTGCCCTGGCTGTTCCCTCTGCGTGGGAGGCTCCTCTCCCAGTTACCTGCATGGGTCACCCCTTATGTCACTGGCGTTCCTGTTTCAGTGCCATTTTGTCCACCACCAGGCCACCCCGTCACTCTCTATCGCCCTTCCTCATTTCTCCTGACAGCACCAGTGACATATATTTGCTTCTGGTCACGTGGCTGATAGTCAATAATATTCTTATGTTCTCTTTAGTGGCATGAGACACTGTTGTGCCCTCACTGCTCAGACTTAGGGTCTGAATAGAGACCTAGCCCTTGGTGCATAGTCATAGGGATCGACCGATTGGATGGTTGGGGACCAGGAGCCACACAGGGCTGGGACGCCTTCTCCCCTCCACAAGGAAAAGGAGAAAGAAAAGTCTATTTACTGAGCACTGAGATGTTCCAGGCACGATCCTAGGTAGCTACCCATCAATTTTACGTTCATTAGTTAAATCTCACACCAATCCTGTGAGACAGGTACCATACCGCTGGGAGGTTAAATAATTTGCCCTAATCACTCAGCTGGGAGGAGATGAGAGCAAGTCTGGGATCAAAGAGCTCAGGGCCCTGGGGTGATGTGTTACCCCTGGGGGACCAGCCTTTCATAAGAAGGACCCACTAGGGCGGAGGGAATATTCTTTTTTTTTTTTAATTAACATATAATGTAGTATTTGTTTCAGGGGCACAGGTCTGTGATCCATCAGTCTTACACAATTCACAGCGCTCACCATAGCACATACCCTCCCCAGTGTCCATCACCCAGCTGCCCCATCCCTCCCACCCCCCTCCGCTCCAGCAACCGGAGGGAATATGCTTTTCAGAGAAGGGGGTCCTCCCTGACCTCTGCCCTCAGGTGCCACGTGCTCTGCCTTTGGGGTCTGCTGGGAGAAGCGCAAGGAGAGAAGGCATTCTTCCTGTGCTCCTCGCCTCACTTGGGAGTCTGTCTAGCACCGGTCCAGTCTCTCCCCCCACCCGCACCCTCAACCTTCAGGGCACAGGATGGGTGAAGCTGGCCGCAGGGAAGAAGACAAAAGCCCTCAGGGCCAGGGCTTGCCGCTCCTCTGCCCTGGGTATTGATGACAGAGGGGGGAGACCCACAAAGCTTGGGCTGCTGTCCGGTGGACTGAGGCCAAAGTTACATCAGCTGCTGCTCCCTTTGTCAAAAGCGTATCTGTCTTTTTAAAAAGCACCCGTCAGTCCCAAGGAGGGATGGCAGCCACAGCCCTGGGCTCGAGCACCCCTCCAGGCTAAGGTGAAGGCCACTGCCCAGCTACCAGGTGGGGCAGTCCCAGTCTCAGATGCTGAGGCACCCTGGCCAACACAACGTCCACAGCTACTGCCAGCCAACAGCTCCATGGGGAACGCTCACTCTAGCCTAGGGGGCGGCTGCTGTGTGCCCACACTGGGTCCATTTTCACTGCTCGCCGCCCCGCCCCAGCCCAGCCCTGTCCCAAATCCTCCACGCAGTCCCAAGGCCTCTGCAGACTCATCTTGTGTGAGTTTTCCTCTGGCTCCCTGAGGGGCAGCCCCTTTCTGCACCCCAGATACCCCTTGCTTCCTCCTACCCTGGGGCCTTTGCACCTGCTGCTTCCTCTGCCTGAGTCTCTCTGACGAATTTCTCATCACCAGCAAATCTCAGCACAAATGTCACATCTCCCCCGCACCCCCAGAAGCCTCCCTGACCCCCGATGATGCCAGGTCTTGCCTAAGGATCTCATCACCTCTTGTACTCGCTAACAGGTGATGGGTGACTTCTTTTCTTATCATAGTAATTAGACACAGCCGGTGTGAGCGTTTGACTGCTCCTGTCTTCCCATCAGGATGGTGGCCCCGTGAAGGCCAGATGGGGTCGGTTCACTCACTGCTGGATCCAGCGCCCAGCCCAGGGTCTAGCCCCGAGCACCACTGAGGGGTGAGCCAGACGAGAAGAGAGTAGGGAGCCCACCAGCTAGGGAGAGGCACGTGGAGAGTAAGTGCAAGGCTGTGACCACAGGGCCATGGTTGTTAGGGAAGGCAGGGACTGCTGTGGGCTGGGTGGGGGGGGGTGGGAGTCAGGAAGCTTCTGGAGCTGTGATCTCAGCCTGGAAAGGTGATGCATAAACCTTGGTAAGGTGGTAGGCAGGAGTTCCTAGTGCAAAAGGAAGGAGAAGAGGAGAGCTTGCCCTCGTGGAGGTGTCAGAATTGCCCGGCTTCTCCTGCCCTCCTGCCAGCCTCCCTGAGAAGAGAGCATGGCTTCTGAGTTCAGGGAGGGCTTGTCAGAAGCCCGGCTCCAGCTTTCATTCACTAATGGGTGAGCCGGGGTCAGTTAATTTGTTCTTTCTGGTTCTCAGTTGACTCATCTATAAAATGGGAACAATAATCCCCACCTCGAAGGGTGGTTGACCAGACCAAATGCATCAACTAGCGGCAGATAGGTAACGTAGTGGCAGTGCCTGCTACGTGGAAAGCACTCAGTACATCTTGGTTGAAGTGAATTGAGTCAAGCTTCCCTGTTCTCTGAGCTCCCTCACTGCCTTTGCCCATGCTGTGCATCTGCCCTAGAAGGCCTTTCTTTCCTTCTCGAACATCAAGGCCCAGGTCTGATAACACCTCTGCTACATCATGGTCCTTCCTCTGGGATGCTCTTAGCAACTTTCACACTCTTCCTGGGGTCAGAGCAGCTTCTCCCTCTGCCTTCCTCTCTTACCTGGGTCTACGCTACTCAGAGCCACAACCAGGAGCAGCTTCTTATCTTTACCCGGTGCCTGGAGGATGCAGGGACACTTGCCTGCTGTATTTCTCACCTTCTGAGAGTCTGTGCTCAGAACCAGTACCTGCTGGCTTCTTCCTGCCTTAGTTTACCTCCCAGCCCTCTGACTTAGGTACTAACAGCCCCCTGCCACCTAGATTATGATATCATGGATAGCATTCATTGGGTGCCAAACACTGTTCTAAATTAATTTCATCCTCCCAATACCCTTTTGAAGTAAGTACATTATATTCTCATTTTACAGGTGAAGAAACTGAGGCACTGGCTGGGAACCAGCTGGGGTCACGCGGCTAGGAATGGCACGGATGCACTCCCGCCCCATGCCGCCTGCCTCCATCAAACCGCCTCCCCCTGTCAGCGCCCCCCCCCCCCCCGCCCCGCACTTGAATTCCTCGCCTGCCCTCTTGCTCTCCCCCAGGCTCGATCTCCTCCCACCCCCTGCTTCTTAAACACTCACCAGTCCCAGGTCCCACGCCCTAAATCCTGCTTGCTAGAGAGCTGATCAGTGAACCCCTGATCATAACAGATAGAATACAGGGGACCAGCTATGCCAGAAGGATGCAACCAGAGTCCCAAGGACCTTGAAAGCACCAGATTGGTGGTGATGGCAAGAAGCCCCTTGGGGGAATATGAGAGTGAATGCCTCTGAGCAGCCCTCCTTGTGCCTGGACCCCGGCCGCCAGCCCTGGCTCACTCCCTGGGCCCTGCTCAGGGCTGCAGACGCACCTGTGTAAGCAAACTCTTTCGTTTTCCTTGGATGATATGAGCCGGGATGGGGGCTTTGAGGGAGGCAGAAATGTGACCCGAACTCTCTCGGATTGTCTCCCTCTTCTCAGTTTTACTTGGGCCCCAAGAATCTTCATGTCTAAAAGCCAATCACACAGATAGGGGGCAGGGGAGGGAAAGACCCCGAAACTAGCTTGAGCAAAAAGAAATGGTAAAGTGGACCCCTTGCTGCTGGGGAAGACAAAATAACACATTTCCCAAGTGAGACAGAAATGAGATTTCAATGCCTGGCTGTCTTGCACCATCTGCATGGCTGTCCCCTCTGCCTGGCCTGGGCAAATCACAAAAGGTTGGTGATTCTTGCTCTGTGCCACCAACCACCTTTCCCTGCCACCCCGAGGCCATTGTTTCAAAGAACAGGCATCTAAGAAGTCAATGCCAGTTTTGGGGGCGTGGCTGGCAAGGCCCCAGGGCTCTCCCTAGTCTAGGCTCCCTGTGATAGGCTCGAGTGGGATAAAGAGAAGGAATGGGAGGAGGGAGCACGGGCTCCCCTCATCAGAAAAGCTTCTAGCCTGTTGAGAGAAGATGGCCTGTACTAGTGAGAAGGTGGTCCCAGCCCAGGGTGCCCTCCGGCTCTGGGGAGAAGCAAGGACCCTGCCCCTGGGGGTCCTGCTGCCCTCCTAGGAAACCTAGCAACTACACACATTCCTTCAGTAAAACCCCCAGGAGGGTGGGGATCTGGGCTCTGCCCTTGGGAGCCCTGGCAGGTGGAGGAAGTGTGCAGTCCTAGCCTGCGGGTAGCTGCTCCAACAACAGGGCAATCACCCTGGCCCACAAGCTTCTCTTGGGCAGCAGCTCCGGTACCTCCACTCGTGGAGGTGTTGAGTGAATATTGGTTAAGTGTGGGGTTAAACCTATACACTGAGCAGAATGGATTTCCTACATCGTCTCCCAGTGCCAAGACTGAGCAATGGGAGGACAAGCACTAGGTTCCATTTCTCTCTTCACTCCTAACATAGGGTTTGGGACCCAGTAAGTGCTCAGTAAAATGTGTGGAACTGAAGCAAAATATTTAGCTCTGCCTAACAACAATACATAACAAACACTGTTAAGCATTCCCACTTGACTTGGGGCTGGGCCACAGAAGGCAGAAATAAAAGTGAGCCAGTTCCCAGCTGAGGTCTTACGATGCTTTGTTTCTGTTTGTTCACTTGCACCTCTGCCATCGATGTGAGAAGTATTTCACTCAGGCTAGGGCACTGATGCCAGGAAAAGGATGAAGGATATTTGGAGCTGAGCTGCCCTAGCCAAACCCAGCTGAGATCGGCCATCCATCCCCAGGATGCATGAGCAAGCCCAGGGAGACCAGTAGAGCTACTCGGTTGAGCTTAGTTTAGGTCAGCTGGTGCCAGACATATGATCTACATAATTATTGGGCGTCACTCAGATTTTGGGCGGTTATTTGTTATGTGGCATTACTGTAGCGATTGGTAACTGATTTGGTCTAGCTGCTAAAGGATGGACAGTCACGGGGGGGGGGCAAGGAACGGTTTCATCTAGTGATTGACAAAGACACAGGAGAGGGAGGCTGGGGATCTGTGGGGACTCATGGTCTCTGGACCCCATGAGCAGTCCGTTCATTCCCTTCGCAAGGGCTCACGGGGAAGGCCAGAGTGAGGCGGGGCTAGACGGGGTCCCAGCCTATCAGGGAGCAGTGTGGCCCAGCCAGCAGGTCATGACCTGAGCCATGCATCCAGCCTTAGAGCCGTTCTGCCGTGCCTCGTCAGGACACGGAATGGCAGACACGGGGGCAGCAGACATACAGACAGACCCTGAGCATCCATTCTGGGCTCCAGGGAGGATCTGTGCAACCACAAACCCTCCACAGCACAAGGGCCCTCCTATACCTCGTTTCCTTTCCTCCCAATTGCCAGGTTTCATGAACCACTACCTTCCCCTCCCAGATAATTGAACACTGGGTCAAAGGAGTAGCAAAGTTGTTATCAGGGAAGGGGAACGTATTCAGATTTTATTTTTCCGAGCAAGCAGGCATCTTAGAGATCAAGTCTCTAAGTCTAGCAGTCTCCAAACTTTATTTTTCTGCCGTGAATCCCAGCTTCTCTGAACACAATCTACACATGAAATGCAGACGCAAGAGGTGGAGGTTGGGGTTAGGGGTGGAGGACAAGGAGTACCTCTTCATCCCCAGTGAGTTTCCTAAGACAATTCCTTGGAACGCTGGGGTGTCCTGGAACATAGTTTGAGAACCACTTGATCAGGTTTAAGACCCTCATTGTCATAAGTGAAAGAGCTAAGGCTAGGAGACAGGTGGGGATTTGTGCAAGGTCACCAGCTTTTCTCCATGCCCATCTTTATTCACTGCCAGGCCTTCTGCATGAGCTTTCTCTTCAGTCAGTCCTTCAATTCAATAAGAGTCTATTTGGGTCTGTGAGGTTTAAGTTTCTATGCTCAGTAGCAGGGACACGAAGTCGATAAGACAAGACTTGAGGTCTTCAGAGTCAACAGTCACGTGGGCATGCCAATGGACATGTGTGCTGGTCCGCAGAGCCCAAAGCGAGGCCGAGAGAAAGTTGGACCAGGGTAGTGTGATCTGGGTTCTAATCTCAGCATCGTCACTCACTTGGCCGTGTGTCCACGGACAGTCCCTACGCCTCTGTGGGCCTCAGTTTCCCCATCTATAAAACGAGAGGGTTCTGCTCCCTGCCATCTAAGGCCCCATCCCCGCGCACGTCAGTAAGTTTCTCTTGGGCAAACACATAGCCAGCTTCCAGCTGTCGGCACGCGAGCATCTGTCTTGAGTCTTTGCAAACAATTTAGAATTGGAGGCCCGGCAGTGTGGAGGAATGCAAACTCATCTTAACGTTGGCCGGAGCCAAACACATGTAGGAAGGGAACTCTCCAGGCAAAAATGATCATATTTTGCATTCCCGAGCCAGAGGGAAGAACGGACGAGAACTGCCGTGGTGCACTCTGCGGTGTGCAGGCCCAGCTCCCTCTCCTTGCCTGAACCCCAAGGATCAGGCCCCAGGGCCTCTCTTCCCTGGCTACGGCTGCTGGGCCCACCCAGCTGTCAGAGGGGTGGCGTTGGTGGGGGGCCAGGCTATGGGGTCACCTTTCCAGGAAAGCCCAGCCCTGCGCTGTCGCTGGACTGTGCTGCTGAAACCCCAGGGAGGAGATCGGAGGCATGTAGCAGGGGGCACCCTGACTCCCTTCAGAATTCTCTTACTTGAGAATTGTGGATGCCGGGCTTCGGGCACTAACTCCCTGAGTACACGGCTACGTGGCCTTGGAATGACTGAGGTTTCTCTCTCCCTGGGATCTTCTAGGAATGGGAGCAATGAGCCCTTCACTGGGGAGAACTGGCTGGAGGACCACTGCCTAGGTCAAAGGCCAGAGGCGGGGCTCCTGACCACTCAGAAATACAGTGCCCACCTCCTGAGAGCTAGGACTGCTGTGGGAAGTAGAACGAGGCTGGGTGTCAGGAGCCCTGGGTTCTCCCCTGGCTTCTGCCACTGACTGGCTGAACCTTGAACAGGGCACTTCTCTCTGGGCCTCAGTTTCCCCTTATCAAAAATGAGGACGCTATCCCGGGTGGTCTAAAAACCCTGACAGTCAGGATGTTCTGAGTCTGTGCGACCCTTCGCCTCTGGATTGACTTCCAAATCCATCTCCCACTGGAGGGGAGAGTAGGCAGATGAACACTGGGCACTCCAAGAGGGCAAGTCCCTGCCAGATTGGCTTTTGGATCTGGGGCCATTCCCCCCTCCCCTCCAGCACCTCCGTCCCCTTCAGCTTCAAGCCACTTCTGAAAGTGAGCTGGAACCCCCTCCCGCCTGCCCTCCGCGGCTCAGCACTCAGCGGGCCAGCCCACTGCTAGAATGGGGGCTGTGATTGGGGGGGAAGGGGGCGCAGGTCTGGGGATTCCAGGCCAGTTCTGACCACCAGGCCCTGACGGCCCTCTGGCGCTTGTGAGCAAACCTGCCCCAACACGGGTCTTTCCTCTTACAAAAGACCACCCTGCTCTCCACCTTCTCTAATCAACTCCTCGGCGTCTTGCTTCTTTACAGAATGACTGCCCTTCTGGAGGGACTTCATGTCTCTCTGCTAACTAGTCATTATCCCACTGCCTTTTTCTCGTGAAGAAGCACTATGGAGTCTACCCTCCTTCCTATCCCTCCAACCATGAGGGTCGCCAGCCGAGCACCGTCCTTCCTTTTCCTTCTCTCTGTTGAAGAAGCAGGAGGGAAGCTTATCTCTAGACGGAATCTCCAATCCTTGGCTCCCCCCCGCCCCAACCGTGTGGTGCAGGTCAGAACAGGCCCGCTGAGGGAGCCCGGTGCAATTTCACCGGACGGAGTGCAGAAGAAGGAGCGGATGCAGGGGACGCAGGCGCCATCCCTCAGAAAGACCATCCTTCGCCTCAGACTGGTAGAGAAGGGAGGGAGAAGCCTTTGTGTGGAGGCTTCTGTGGGATTCTGCATGGAATGAGCACACCACTCATGTCTTAGGGGTCTCTCTCAGCGATCGCCTCGGGAACCAGCGTGTCCCCAGCTCTCATTCCCTGCTGCCTCTGTCAGCGAGCTGCTCTGGGCGAGCCAGCGGCCTTCTACTGGGTAGCTGTGGACACCTGCCCCCCTTCCCAGGAGGAGGGGCCCCAGATCAATGTGTATTTGCATGTCTTCTTGGACGTTACATGTGTGAAAAAAGAGCACATCGGAATCAGACTGCTTCCTTGCAGGTACGATGAGGGGGCCCAGACACTGTCACGGGGTGCATTCTGAGTTTCGAAAAGGCTTCCTATGTGTACAGAGGTATGAACTGGACAAGGGCTTTCATATTCAGGGTCTCATTGGGTCCAGGCGGCTTCTAACACAGCGTCTACACAGAAAGAACACTGCTGCTTTCGCTTCCCCACCTCTGCTGCCCATTTCCTCCACCTGTGTGCCTTACTGTCCACCCTCTCTTCTGCACCCCCCCACGAGCAGGGCCCCGTGCGTGTCCCACTGGCCCTGCCATCTTGCTCACCTCGTCTCCACCCCATCCTGCACCCTTCCTGACTGGCCTCCTGACCCTCCCCCTCCCAGCTCGGGAGGAGAGTCCAGGGGCAGGAAGCATGCCGTGTCCTATACCTGCATGCCCTTGGTCCCTAGAGTTTCAAACAGTAGTCACTCAACAAACATGAAGTGAGCACACACATCAAGGGTGGACTTGGGCCTCTCTCACCAATGGGAAGTGGAGACTCAGGAGGCTGCCCGCTGTGACCAAGGTCATCTAGCTGGTGGGGCATGTTTAGAGCAGGGAATCCCAAGCCACTCCTTTCCCGAATCTCCCAGCGGGATTCAACTGCCACTCTCAGAGTACCTATCAAGCCCTGGGGATGGGCCAGGTGTCTCAGTACAGAATTTCATTGAACCCTAACATGTGATTAGGGATTTGATCCCCACTGGACAGGTGGGGAGGTGGAGGCTTCAAGGCCGCCTTGCCCGTGGCCCGGGTGCTGGTGCTGAGGCCCCATCCTGTCTGCCTCCCAGGTGACACATCCTTGAGCCCTGCCGAGTGCCCCCTCCAGGTCAGCTGTGTCTGTGGGAAAGCAGGCAGGGCAGCGGAGAGCCCTCCTTGGTGGGTTGGATAAGACCCCACCTCTCTCAAGAAGAGAGAGATCTCTACTCATGTCCAAAGGGGATGCCCCCTCCCCCATTCCTGGACCCGAGAGAGCTGTCTTTGAGGCTTTCGTTCTGGCTGAAGCATGGCAGACCCTAGGCTAACCCGAGTTTTGATGCCAAAAGGGAGGCTACTGTCACCAAGTCGAGGCGGCTTCTGTCCCTCTTCAGCCCTGAGCCCTGCACAGTGTCTAGAACACAACAGGATCTCAATAAAGTTGACCGAACAGACTCATGAGTGAACTCATGAATGAACGAGCATGGATGAGCTTATCAAATTAACTTGATATTCATCTAAGAAGGACCTAAGCTGATGGGAGCCAGGGCAGTCTTGGCTCTGCCCACTGACCTCCGTCAATTCACCCTCTGCTCTCCCCAGCCAGGTTCTGCCCTGCCCTCCTGCTACACACTGGGTGCCCATGGCCTCGGAGCCCTCCTGCCCTGGCCTGCCTACCTCTCTCCCCTACTTCAGCCTCCTTGTCTCATCCAAAACCTCAGCTGTTCTCTGCCCTATTCCTGTAGGGTCCTAATGCTTGCTGACGTGTGACTTAGCACAAATAAATCCTCTAAATCAGAAGCAATCAGACACAGGCGGCGCGGCCGTGTGGAGTCCTGAGGGCCCCCACCGCCGGGGGTTATGGAGGAGAGCAAACACTTGCCGGGCCAGGCAGACTGCAGGCTGAAACAGAGACACTTGCATAAGCATCCAGAGAGGGGAGATGGAGAGGAGGAGCCTGTGCTGACGAGAGCAAGGGCTGTCCTTATTTTTTTTTGAGAAATGAGGAGTTTGCCAATGTGCTGGTTAAGCAGATGTCAAGTTCATGGAAAACAGGCCTAAAAATTGAAAACAGCAAACACCGAACTGAAATTTACTGTAATTAACATTGTTTTCGCTCCCAGCCTTGGACAGCCATCTCCTGCCCTCAGGGGATCACCCCCTTCAGGAATAAGACTCACAATTTCATGAAAGCCAGCGCATTTTTCTGCCTTACATCATTTACTCCTTTTTCTAGCCAGGGAAAGTGATCAAAATGGACTGCTTTCCTTAAGTTTTCAAAAACTGCTGTGAAAGAGATATAAAAACACACCACTCTAGGTGTTACGAATCTGTGTTGCAAGTTCATTTAAAGTACAATAAAGGGCACCTGGGTGGCTCAGTCGTTAAGCGTCTGCCTTCAGCTCAGGTCATGATCCCAGGGTCCTGGGATTGAGCCCCACAATGGGCTCCCTGCTCTGCAGGAAGCCTGCTTCTCCCTCTCCTACTCCCCCTGCTTGTGTTCCCTCCCTCGCTGTGTCTCTCTGTCAAATAAATAAATAAAATCTTTAAAAAAAATAAAGTACAATAAAGCCTCAATCAACTGACCCCCTCCCCCCATACACACCACAAGCTGCCTGGGGGACTGCAGTCAAGAGATAGGACCCTAAAATACACCTGTAGGACCCAGCTGAGTGAGAGTGCTTTTCTCCACTCACCCCAAAGTGGCTCAGGCCCCTGTGAATCCCAGATCACACCCAGCCCCGCCCCGCCCTGCCCTCTGAGCCGCATGGTCAAAGCCCAGCTTCCCAAAGACGTTTTCATCGGAATGTCTCCTGACATCTCGCTTCTTGTGACCAAAAAGGTGTCTTAGATTTTCTCTCCCCAGTGGGCTTTCCCCAGAGACTCCCCATTTCAGGACCTGGAGTTACCAGCCACCTGACTGCTCCAGTCAGAGGTCTGAAAGTCAGTCCTCAGAATTTTCCTTCACTTAAGGGCAGCAAATCCTGCAGGCTCCGCCCCCTCGATTCCTCTCGAATGTGTTCCCTCTTCTCTATTTCCTCCCACACCACCGACACCAAGTCATTCTCATTTTCTGTGCTTGGACCTTTGCAAGACCCTTCCAGCTGGTCCCTCAGGTCTGCTTTTGCTTAGCTCCAAGCTATGCTTTTCAACAGTAGCTGGAGTGATCCTGGCACTTTTCGGCTGAAAACCTTCCAGGGTCCTCTCACTGCATTTAGGGTAGATTCCAGACCCTTCCCCAGGGCTCACCAGGCCCTGCAGGCTCTGTCTGTTCCTGTGTCACGATCTTCTTCAATTTCTACTTCCAGCCATACTGACTTCCTCCCTGCTCCTCAAACCCACAGAGTTCTTTCCACCTCAGGGCCTTTGTACTTGCTGTTCCTTTGGTCAGGAACATTATTCTCCAAGATTGCTCAGCCAGCTCCTTCACAACCTCCGGTTTTAATGTTCTGGCCTCAATAAATCTTCCCTGGCCATGCTATGGAGAGCTCTTATTCTCCTTCAAAACATCTTCCTTATGTCTTTTACAAATAAAGATAATTAGAGTTGGTTATAAGAGCTATTTGCTCACTTGGACATGGTCCCCTCTGCCCCTGGAGTTTAAGTTCCACAAGGAAAGGGACCAGTGGTATGCTGGGGAGACCATGCTCATAGAGCTGAATGTGGCAATCTTCCCTTTCAGTGATGTCACGGTGGTAGCTTTTAACGGACCACAGCAGGAGGATTTACACCACGGTGTTTGGCAAATGCTACAAATAGGGACTCTTCCCATCTCCTCCCAAGAGCCAGAACGAGTTGTTAAACATTTATCAGCACTCTCCTGGAAGGGACTGTGTCTGTCTGTCTCCCTACCTTATCCTCAGCATCTGGAACGATGCCTAGCACACAATAAGTACTCAATATGCATGTGTTAAAAGAGACGGGGGAAAAAATGAATGAAAGCGTTCAGGCCTCCAAGAGTCTCATACACTAACCTGCCAACAAGGAGTAGAAGGGGAATGTGAGACTTGAAGCCTCAGAGAGGGAGAGAACTTCAGAGTACTGAATTTGGCTCCAGAAGCCCTGATTCTAATCCCAGCATAGCTTTTAACTTGTTTTACAACTTGGACAAGTTCCTTCTTCTTCCTGACCCTGCTCTCTTATCTGTAAAAGGCACACACTGGACTAGATGCTCTATTAATGTACACTGTTACCACTTTACCCCCTCGGGTCCCCCAGCCACTGCACGGCACTACACAACTGCAGAGGGTGCTGTTTATATTGCAGTTGATTGGGTTATGCAGTGCACGGTATGCACAGCTGTACGTGGCGGCCCTGCCCGCTCTGGTCCTGGCCAGTGGCCATTTCAAAGGAAGCTGAATTGGACAGTGAGTTCCTCCCTTTCCTGACATACTAACCAGCTCAAAGAGCTCAGACAGTTTGGTTTTGGTTTTCCAATTCCTAAGATTATTTTCTGCTTGTCATGGGCGTGTGGATCAAGAGCCCTGTTCACCCAGGGTTAGCCCCAGCCCAGGGAGTGTTTGGACAAAGTAAGGGCAAGACAAGGCTTAGGATATGCAATTTGTGGCAGAGCTTTCCCTCGGAGGAGAGGAAGCAGCGCAGTGGGACCTGGAGAATGGCTGTGTCTGTCTGCCCTTGGTCTTTGGATAAGAACTAAAAAAAGGAGTTGTGGGGGCCTTCCCTCCCAAGCCTGCAGGGCCCGCCCTACAGTGGATACACCCACACCCATCTGAAAAGTTCTCTGGCTGCACAGAGCTCAACACAGACCCAGCAGAACCCAAGTTAAGCCAGATGCTATTGGCTATAGGCTTGATGGAGGTGGAGAGGACTACGGAGTGGACATGTTTGGTTCCCAGAAGGTTATGCAGAAGCCTTTTCTTTGGGTTTTGGTATATGTCCATTCTTCATGCTTTCAAAGCTATCTCTAATGTCTATTGTCACTTTCAGGTCTTTAGAAGAGTCAAGGGCTCATGACTCCATCTGCCTTTGCTGGAAAACAGAGGTCTGCCTTGTGAGGTGGTGAGCTCTCTATCACTGGAGGGATGCAAGCCAAGGATGGCCACTTGTCTGGGATATACAGGCTCCAAGTTTCCTCTTGGGCAGATACTTGGTACTGAGGCCTTGTAAGAGGCTGCTGAGGCCCGGGACTGCTCAGGGACCTGTGGATGAGGAAGGGCCAACCATGCAGTGGGTCCACCCATGCTCGAGATGAGGTTCTTTTAAAAGAGAGTCCAAGTGATCAACTTTCTTGTTGACTGAGCTCCTCATCCTTGCCAGACATTTTGGGGTAATCATATCATTTCTAATTGTTCATACTAATCCTACATGGTAGGCATTACAATCTCCATGACACATTCTAAAGAGAAGTGACTTGCCCAAGGTCACACACTTCGTAAGCGTCAGGGCCAGGATTCACACCCCAAGTCACTGCAACATGCCCCTCATGTGAACCGCGTTGGGCTCAGACTCAGTCTCTCCACCTGTACAATGGGTTTCACCTGCTCTCCCAAGCCCCCGGGGGCAGATTCTGGTCTGGTGGTGCCCAGGGATTGGAGCATAACCTGGGGCCTACCGTTTAGTCCCTGCCATTTTCTCTGGGCTCTGTCAGCCCCTCCTTGGGTACTAAATGACATGGTCGCATCCTGCGGTACACGGATGATGTCTGAATCACCACCCTTCTGTGGGGAACGAAGCATTCTGAACTTGTCCTCCACCCACCTTGTTTCCTGGGAAGTCCCATTATATACATGGGTTTGCACTGTGTAAGAGCAAGGCCTTTCCCCTGTCTCCTTGTGTCCTGTCTGAGTCACGGTAATAATAATGCCGAATAGCACTGGACCAGCTGGGCCGACCTGGGCTGACTGTTGTGAACTGCTCTGCCCCTCCCAAGGTCCCCCTCCCTTCAAGAGACCCTCTTCCACCACCTTGTCCTGCCTGCAGCTGCCACGAGCCTCTTCTTGTCTGGAAAGAAAGCCTTTAACAGAGTAACAAATAGCCTTGGGGGCCTCAGGACCGAGCGCATGCCCACCTAAGGGACTGGCCTTACAAGAAAGGTGATAGTTGCCTCAGAGGGGATTAATTAATGGGATTTCAGGCTATTGCAGGCCTGGGTGAGTTTTCATTGATTGATTCATTCATTCCGCAACTATTCATTGCTTGCCTACTCTGGCCAGGCACTGCTCTGGACTCTGGGACACAGAAGGAAACACAACATACAAGAATCCTTACTCTCATGATTACATTCTGTTGGAGGAGACAGATAATAAACAAGGTGAGTAAATAAAGAGGTAAAAATGCTAAAGAATGACAAATAAGCTCAGAGAGACCGAGGCAGGGAAGGGTGTTTATGTCTGTTTGTGCATGTGGGGGAGGTTGAAAGTTTCATTGGCCATGCCAGGAAAGGCCTCCAGGAGTGGGTGATGTTGGAGTAAAGGCCTGAAGGAAGTGACAGAAGTGCTTTGGCGAGGAGCATTCCAGGCAGAAGGAACAGCAAGTGCAAAGCCCAGGATGCTCGGCATGTAGAAACTTCGAGACTTGTGTGGGTGGAGTAGAAGGAGCAAGTGGGGGAGGAGTCGAGGATGAGGTCAGAAAGGCAGAGGAAGCCAGATCACAAGGGGCCTCTTACTCAGAGTAAGAAGGGAGCCCCGGAGGGCTTGGAGCAGAGGAGGGATGTGACATGATCTGACCTACATTCTAGCAGCATCCCTCTGCCGACCAGGGGGAGGAGCCTCACGGGACAAGGGCAGATGCAAGGACACCAGTTAGGTGGCTGTTGCCCCAAGCCATGGGAGCCTTCCTGGGTGCTCCGCAGTAGTCCCCAGACCCCTGCCTGCCTGCCTCCGGGTCCCTAGTCCTCCAGGCCAAACAAGGGGAGATGGGAAGGCAGAGAGCAGACCAGAGCTTTCCCAGCGCGGATGATGTGGGACCAGGGGAACTCCCGGGGTGGGGTGTGGTGGGGGAGAGTGAGTTTTAAGATGAGCTAGAATGCAGGCAGCAACACACTGAAAAGAGAAAAGAGCAGGGACGTTCTTGGTGACCATGTGGACGCATTCGGGACAGTCACTGGGGCCCCTTGCTGAGCCTGCCAGAGTCTCTGCCCCTGGCTGGCCTCACCATCAGCAGCAAGCACATTCCACAGCTGATGCTTGGCTTGTGGTCTGGCCTGGCCCTCTTCCTTCGTTTCTTCTGCTCTGAAACACTTTTAAAATCAAAATCTGGGTTCTCTTTAAGTTTGGGGCATGAATCATTGCTTCCGGGCCTGGGAAGGGGATGGAAGGCGGGAGGCCCCATCTGCGGGTGCCCTCTCTCATGGAGGCTGTGTGTCACTAAGCACGTTTATGTGACAGGTTCCCAGTCAAAGCACTTGGAGTCAGACTTGCTCCCAAGCTCCCGGCCAACCTTTCCAACCGCCTGAGGGCCACCTCCACCTGCCCCCAGAGCCCCACGAAGTCGACATGTCTTGAACAGACTCGACTTCTCCTCCCCGAGCCTCTTCTGCTCAGGCCAGTGGCACCAGCCTTTGGCCTCTCTGACACCTTGCCTCCCCTGGTGACCAGGCCCTGCTCCATTCTGTGCCTCCCAGGCTCACTCCTCTTCTTCCATCTCACCCCCGTTCCGTCAGACGCTGGTGTCCCCTGTCCCTTGCCTGGGTTGCTACCATGGCCATCTGATCATTCCGCCCGCGCCCAGTTGTCTTGTTGCACTCACCCCTCCCCCCCCCGGGACTTCTCAAAACACAGGTTCGAACACGCCACTACCCTCCCTCAGAAACCTTCAAGGGCTCCCCGTCTGCTAAATCCAATATCTTGCTCAGTGCCTCAGCCTACTCTTCCCTTCCTGCAGTTCTCCGTGGCGTCCTCTGGCGTCCTGCTGACCAACGTCAGGCCCTTTGCCCATCCACTCTCTGCCCTTCCTGCATTTGCAGCCTCTTCCTCAACTCTCAAATCTGAGTCTTTTATCTGTAGCTGTAATAGCCTCTAGTAGGTTTTTCCCTTATATTACAGTTATTTCCCCAAAGATCCTCTCCCTGCCACTCAACCATAAACCCACTGGAGGACAGGATGCATCTCGTCTTTTACCCACGAGAGTACCGAGCACGAGGCCTGGCTCATACGGGTTCCTGTGTTAGGACCTCCTGAGGGCGGCATGCACAGAAAAATGTAACATGTCCATCTTACCCTTAGATAGCTTTCTGTTTACTTGAAGAGACAGTGCTTACATATTTAATACATATTAATCGAGCATCGACTGTGGCACTATGGGAGAGCTGGGGACACAGGATCTGATAGGGGACGTGGTCTCTGCTCTCAGTCCAGTGCAAGAAGATGTTCAAGCAATTGCTGTACTGTGTGGTGAGTGAAGTGCAGGGGTCTTGAGATCAGACAGGTCTACAAGGTCAGACTGATGGGGTAAGGTGAGGCTCCTGGGAAGAACTGGTGCCCAAATGGAGACCTGAAGCCTGAGCGGGAGGCAGCCAGGAGAAGGGAGGAGGTGGGATGGGAACTAAGGAGCAACTTAAATGAAGGTCAGAGAGAGTGGTGTGTTTGAAAAACTAGGAAGCTCAGTCTGGTGGGGGCGCTACAGGAGCGTGCAGGTGCTGCTCAAGGTGAGTCCTGAGCATAGGTGAGGGCCAGCTCTTCAGGGTCTGCTTAGCTCTCTTACAGTCTGGACTCAACCTAATGGCAATAGAGAGCCGTTGAAGGTTTCAAGCAGGGAACTGACTATACTACTTTGTGTTTTGGCTTTACGCTGGCTGCTATTGAGAAAGGTCTGATGGATAGGAATGAGAAAGACAATGACACCTGAGCTGGGCTGGGCCTCAGGGAGTTCCCAGGGCCCTCCTGCTCTGCTCCCAGGTCTCTCTCCCTGATGGAGCACCCTTTCCCACCCCACCTGGGCTTCGCTTTGCCTGTGCCGCATCTGGAAAGCCTGGCTTCTTGGGTGTGTGACCTGGGCAACTGCTCAGGGCCCTACACTCAGAAGGGCCCTCGCTTGGCTTAATGCTCTGCTGTGGACATCCTGGAATTCTTAAACTTGTTAAAACAAGGAGCGCTGCATTTCCATTTTGCACTGGGTTCTGTAGGTTATGTAGCTGGTCCTGCGTGTGTGGGAAATCGTGTGAATAAACTCAGAGACGAGCCCTGTCCACAAATTATTTATGGGAGGTTATGACTGCCACCAGTTACTGGATCTGAGGGGCTATTAGCTCCAGGGAAAGACCAATTCTGGTAGAGGAAGAGAAGATGGACTTTGTTTCATGACCTCACTGGCAGGAGGAGGAGTGGCCAGGTTAAGAGGGAGAACTATGGAGACTGGGGACATACCCAGAGTCTACAGAGAATGATTTCTATGCTCTTATCCCACTTGCCTACCAGAGATGTAGAAATTCTACCATTAGAACTTCATTCCTTTGCTGAAGCATTGCTTGCTCCTTAAATTAGGTATAGCAGATTAGATTCCTAACCTCATCTTTGGCCAGAAGACCTGTCCCTGTGCCCCCATGTGACCTTGGGAAAACCTTTAAGAGCCTCAGTTTCTCCATCTATCTAATGGACATACCCGCCCCCCTTTGGCAGGGCCTCTAAGCTTCACCTGGCCCCCCTCACTGAGAGAATGAACATATGGGAATGCTCTTCAGAATCTGCATCCACTTGCTCATTTCATGTTTTTCTCCCCAAGACCTTCCTCAGGCACAGTCTTCTCAATCTGCAAAGAAATAGGCCCAGGAAATCTGTAGGGTCAGGATTTCTGGTAGCCTAGCCCAGCTGGGTGATTCTACCGGAGGGAGAAAGCCGTCAGCCCCAGCTGCAGAGGAAGGAGCCCCTTCTCTGTGTCATCCTGTTTGGAATCCTGGAGTACGTTGCTATAGCAACTTGCCTAACTCACCCCACATGCCACGTGGAAAAACCTCTGTCTGCTTTAGCGCATCACCCAAGCCACAGACTGGGTTCTTCTAAGTTAGAGGAAGAGGCCTCCATCATCCACAAGGGCTGGGGTAGGATGTGTCTGAGGGTCAATGGAATAGTGGGCTGAGGGGCTGGACCATGCGAAGGCAGGTCCCCTCCTTCATCTATATGGTCTGCTGGCTGGTCTCTATGCCTGACATTCCACCATTAGCCCCTGGTTCCTTTAGCTCAAGGCACAGCCCAGCTCCAGAGCAAATCCCTTCAGGTAGGACACATGAAGTCTCACTCATTAGGGCTCTTTAGCATGAATTAACTCATTGTTAATGGTCTGGGGCTCAGAGCAGGTTTTGATCAAGGGAATAGGAGCTGAGACTTGCTCAGCCTGGACTCTGAGGACGGACTAGAGAGAGAGTCTGGGGGCGGGTGGAGTGGTCCAGAGTGTAGGGCACTTGGGGGGCAGGTGGTAGAGCCTCTCTTGGCCCTGAGTTGTGAGGCAAGGGAGGGAGAGCGGCTCCCACCTTCAGAGGCCCCATGTGAGCACCACTTCTCACCAAGCCAGCATCCTGACTGAGAAATCAGTGGCTAGCTGAGTTTGAAGAAGGGAGTTGTCACTCCCGAGCTGGTGCCCCTGTGTGGGTGGCCATTTGAGAGCTGATCTCATTTTCCCAGAGGACAGCTCCTTCAGCAAGAGCACTTACTCATCTTTCAATGCTCTCCAGGCCCATTTCCCAAAGAAATACCATGAATGGATTAAGTCAGAGCTGCGGGTTGGGGGCCAGACAATCCTGACACTACCTGTTACTCTATCGGCATGACCTTGGGTGAACCATTAACTCCTCGTGTGTAGCCTGGTGACCATGACAGTGACCTCATGAAGCAGTAGGCAGGCCTAACTGAGATGCAAGAAAGTGCTTCACACCTCGGTTGGCATCCGTCAAATAATAAATGATGGGAAGGGTAAGAACTGGTCCTGTTAGCTGAGGGCTTACTGGGTGCCAGATACTGTTCTAAGCACTTGATGTAGATGAACCACGAACAGATCATCTAACGTCTAGTGCCCAGCAGCGTGCAAAATCATTGTTCTCCCCATTTTACAGATGAAGAAAAATGAGGCCCAGAGGGGCTTATCCAGGGTCACCCAAGGAGAAAGGATTAGATCCAGGCTGTTAGGCTCCCAGGCCCTGCACGTGGAGATTATTACTGCTGCTCAGGATGCATGCAGGTGAAAAAAGAAATGAGGGATGGAGACAGGGAGGCAGTGGTGACCGCCCCCTTCCGACGTTTTCCTGCAGGTGGGATTTTATTCATGTTGTGACTCAGGTCATAAGAACACAGTATGAAAGCCCTTCATGGAATGATTTGGGAGCTTATTCATTTGGGGTTTACAAGATGACCAACGGTAGTCACTCTCCTTTCTCTCCTTCTGGGTTTTCAGCTAAGAATTTGTACAGTTAGGATTTACATGATGGGGGTTAGGTATGGTCCCCACCCGACCACAGCTCCCTCTAGCAAGCACTCCATACCAAGGGGATGTGGGTGTCTTTGGAGGTCTCAATTGTTTGGGGGAATAGAGTTTCAAATGGCTGTCCATCCTTGATGGTAGCCCACAGTTTGGTGGTAGTGGCGGGGGGTAGGGGCATGAAGTGATGAGGACCAGCAGAAATACCATTTTGAAATGCATTAGTGCATGTTAAAAGCTTGTTTTGTAGCTGACCTTCTCTGAGTCCACAGGATGCCATCACATACCTCAACATAATAAAGGCCACATATGACAAACCCATAGCCAACCTCAGAGTCAATAGTGAAAAGATTTCCTCTAAGATTAGAAACAGATAAGGATGACCAACTTTGCCACCTTTATCCAACATAATATCCCAAATCCTCGCCACAGTAATCAGACGAGAAAAAGAAATAAAAGGCACCCCAATTAATAAAAAAAAGAAGTAAGACCATCACTATTGGCAAATGACATGATATATAGAGAAAACCCTAAAGAGTCCACCAAAAAAAAAAAAAAAAAACCCAACTAGTAGAGCTAATAAGTGAATTCAGCAAAGTTGCAGGATATAAAATACACAGAAATCTGTTGCATTTCCATACACTCATAATGAGCTAGCAGAAGGAGAAATTAAGAACACAATCCCTTTTGCAATTGTATCAAATAGAATAAAATACCTAATAAATATACCCAAGGAGGTGAAAGAATTATACTCTGACAACTGTAGGATATTGATGAAAGAGAATGAGGATTGGGGCACCTGGGTGGCTCATTTGGTTGAGGATCTGACTCTTGATTTCAGCTCAGGTCATGACCTCTGGGTCGTGAGATTGAGCCCTATGTCGGGCTCCACCGTGGGCATGGAGCCTGCTTAAGATTCGCTCTTTCACACTGTTGGTGGGAATGCAAACTGGTGTAGCCACTCTGGAAAACAGTATGAAGTTTCCTCAAAAAGTTAAAAATAGAACTACCCTACAACCCAGCAATTGCACTGCTAGGTATTTATCCAAAGGATACAAAAATAGTGATTCAAAGGGGCACAGTCACACCAATGTTTATAGCAGCATTATTTATAATAGCCAAATTATGGAAAGAGCCCAGATGTCCTCCAACAGATGAATGGATAAAGAAGATGTGGTATATATACACAATGGAATACTACTCAGCCATCAAAAATAATGAAATCTTGCCATTTGCAATGATGTGTATGGAACTAGGGGATATTATCTTAAGCGAAATAAGTCAGTCAGACAAATACCATACGATTTCACTCATATGTGGAATTTAAGAAACAAAACAGATGGACATGGGGAAGGGAAGGAAAAATAAAACAGATAAAAACAGGGACAAAGGCAAACCATAAGGGACCCTTAACTCTAGGAAACAAACTGAGGGTTGCTAGAGGGGAGGTGAGTGGGGGGGGGATGGGGTAACGGGGTGATGGGCATTAAGGAGGGCACTTGATGGAATGAGCACTGGGTGTTACATGCAACTGATGAATCACTAAATTCTACCCCTGAAACTAATAATACACTGTATGTTAACTAAACTGAATTTAAATAAAAAATAATAACTAAATGAAGATTCTTTCTCCCCCTCTCCCTCTGTGCCTCCCCCTTGCTTGTTCTCTTTCTCTCTCTCAGAGTGAGAAAGAGAGAGAGATTGCGGATGACACAAATAAATGAAAAAATACAGTGTATTCATGGATTGGAAGAATTAATATTGTTAAAATGCCCATACTAACCAAAGCAATCTACAGATTCAATGTAATCTCTATCAAAATACCAATAGCATTATTCACAGAACTAGAATAATCCTAAAATTTGTATGGAGCCACAAAAGGCTCAAATAGCAAACAATCTTGAGAGAGAACAAAGCTGGAGGTATCACAATCCTAGATTTCAAACTAACACAAAGCCGTAGTAATCAAAACCATATAGCGCTGGCACAAAAATAGACACATAGATCAATGGGACAGAACAGGGAGCCCAGAAATAAACCCACATTTATATGGTCAATTAATCAATGGAAAAGGAGACAAGAACATACAATAGGGAAAAGATAGTTTCTTCAATAAATGGTGTTGGGACAACTGGACAGCTACATGAAAGAAAGAAAAAGAAAGAAAGAAAGAGAGAAAGAAAGAAAGAAAGAAAGAAAGAAAGAGAAAGAAAGAAAGAAAGAAAGAAAGAAAAAGAAAGAAAGAAAGAAAGAAAGAAAGAAAGAAAGAAAGAAAGAAAGAAAGAAAGAAAGAAAGAAAGAAAAGGAAGGAAGGAAGGAAGGAAGGAAAGAAAGAAAGAAAGAAAGAAAGAAAGAAAGAAAGAAAGAAAGAAAGAAAGAAAGAAAGAAAGAAAGAAGAAAGAAAGGGAATGGAAGGAAGGAAAAGAAAGAAGAGAAAGAGAAAGAAAAGAAAAAAGAGAGAGAAGGCGGGAGAGGAAGGAAGGGAGGGAGGGAAGGAGAGAGAGAGAGGAACTGTACCATTTTCTTACACCACATACAAAAACAAATTTAAAATGGATTAAAGGCCTAAATGTAAGACCTTAAACCATAAAACTCCTAAAGGAAAACAGGCAGTAAACTCCTGGACATTGGTCTTAGCAATATTTTGGGGGGGGGGGGTCTGTCTCCCGAGGCAAGGACAACAAAAGCGAAAATAAACAAATTGGGACTACATCAAACTAACAACTTTAGCACAGTGAAGGAAACCACCAACAAAATGAAAACCATCAAAATCTACTAAATGGGAGAAAATATTTGCAAATAACCCCCTGATAAGGGGTTAATACCCAAAACATATATGAAGTCATACAACTCAATATTGAAAACCCCAAATAACCTGCTTTTTAAATGGGCAGATATACTGAATAGACGCTTTTCCAAAGAGGACATACAGATGACCAACAGGCTCGCTGTCACTCATCATTGGGGAAATGCAATTCCAAACCACATTGAGCTATCGCCTTGCACCTGTCAGAATGGCTAGTAGCAAAAAGGCAAGAAATAACAAGTGTCAGAGAGGATGTGGAGAGAAGAAAACCCTTGTGTCCTGTTGGTGAGAATGCAAACTGGTGCAGCTACTGTGGGAGACAGGATGGAGGGTCCTCAAACAATGAAAAGTAGAACTGAATATGTAGAATATGATCCAGTAATTCTACTCTTGGGTATTTGCTCACCACAAATGAAAATACTCATTCGAAACGATATATGCCCTCCCATGTTCCCTGCAGCATTATTTACAATAGCCAAGATATGGAAGCCACCGAAGTGTTGACAGATGAATGGATAAAGAAGATGTGGTGTATGTACACAATGGAGTATGACTCAACCATAAAAATAATGAAATCTTGCCATTCACAACAGCATGGATAATACCCAGCGGGTGTTGCACTAAAGTCAAATTTAAGGCAGACAGAGACAAATACCTTATGGTTTCATTTACAGGTGGAATCTAAATGAACAAAGCAAAATGGAAACAGACTCAGAAATACAGAGAATAAACCAGTTTGCCAGAGGGGAAGGGGGTGGAGGGGTGGACGGAGGAGGTAAAAGGGATTAAGAGCGTAGAAACTTCCAGGTATAAAAATAAATAAGTCATGGAGATGAAAAGTACAGTGCAGGCAACATAATCAATAATATTGTCACCACTTTACATGATGACAGATGGTAGCTGCACTTATCATGGTGAGCATTTTGTAATGTATATAAACGTTGATTCACTCTGTTGTAACCTGGAGCTGATATAATATTGTATATCAATTGTACTTCTATTTAGGAAAAAAAAAAAACCCTACCATTAAAAAAAAAAAAAAAAAAAAAAGAGCCAAGCCAGCTCAGAAGAAAGTTTTGTCCTAAACAATGAGGGGAGAGGATAGAAGGGAAGTTCCCTGCTGCTGGAGGAAGCTTCCCCCACAGGAGGGGAGACAAAGAGCCCCAGAGAGGTCATAAAGAAGGTGAGTCACCGTCTGAGTGTCTTAAGGCCCACAGCCCTGTGTGGGTGGGTGAGGACAAGGAGAACGGCCAGGAGATAGACAGCCCATCTCTGGGCGTCCAGGGTGGGATGGATGGGCTATGTATATAGAAAGAAGGTGCGACTCTACTCCTATCCCTTCAGGGCTCTATGTGGAAGGGCTGCCGTGTGGAAGGGTCCAGAAGCTCCTCAGCTGATGATGGTAGCGGAGAGGCTTGGCTGACAAGCTCCCAGCAGGGTGGGACAAGCTTCATCTCTTTCTCTGCTCTTCCAAAGCTGGAGAGCAGGGCTTGGGTCTTTTTAGTCTTTGCACACTCTGGCTGCCTAGTCCTGTGCTTTTTCCAGACACGGTTTTCCTGTTGAACAGGACTCCCACTCAGAGGGACATATGAGGGCCAGGCTGCACAGCGTGGCTCTTCTCTGCTCCACAAAATGCCACAAGGCACTCACACTAAGATCACACTGACTTCATGACAGCCTCCATGGCTAAAAGCCATCCCTGAACGCCCGTGACGATCAAGACTTTGGGCCAAGTCTCTGGGAGAGGAGCTGGGAAAGTTTGGGTTTACTGGGGCCTTGTAGGCCCCCTGTGAGCCTCCAGTACCCCAGCCCTTCCTTTACACTTCTCTTAGGGACTTGGGTTTGACAGTTTACATCTCCGTGCATCCTCACATCCCTTACTGAATCGTCAGTATCTTGAGTGCTGATGTTGCTGCTGATGATGGAGAAGAGAGACAACCTCCTTGAATGCATAATATGTGCTGGAACTTTCCAAGCATTTTATGTACACTTACTCATTTGGATAATCTTTGGATAACTCTGTAAGTTCTATTATTTTCATCCCCATTTTGCAGGTGAGAAAGCTGAGGCACAGAACCACTTAGTAGTTTGCCAAGAGCACAGAGTCCTAACTGGCGGAGCCCAGACCCAGTCCAGGCAGTGAGACCCCAGGGCCTTCACCTCCACACTGTGCCTGATCTCCCTGTGTGCCTTTATGGAGCCTGGCAGATAACAAGTGCTCAGTAAAGACTGAGGTTTTAAAAGAATCATCACTCGGGGCGCCTGGATGTCTCAGTCATTAAGGTGTCTGCCTTCAGCTCAAGTCATGATCCCAGGGTCCTGGGATTGAGCCCCGCATCGGGGTCCCTGCTTAGTGGGAAGCCTGCTTCTCCCTCTCCCACTCCCCCTGCTTGTGTTCCCTCTTCCGCCGTGTCTCTCTCTGTCAAATAAATAAATAAAATCTTAAAAAAAAAAAAAAGAAAGAAAGAATCATAACTCATCCGGGCTCCTGGGTGACTCCTTCGCTAAAGCATCCCATTCTTGGTTCCGGCTCAGGTCACGATCTCAGGGTCCTGAGATCCAGCCCCATGTGGTGCTCTGTGCTCAGCAGGAAGTCTGCTTCCCCTCCTCCTCTCCCTCTGCTCCTCCCCACCGCTTGTGCACGGACACACACACTCTCTCTAAAATAAATAAATAATTCTTTAAAAAAGAATCATCACTCATCAACCCTTACTACCGATGTGTTAATGATAGAAACTTATCAATGGATCTACTTTCTCTGGATGTCAGCTATAAAATTCTTTGGCCTTGTCTATTTCTTTTTTTTTTTTTTTTTCCCTTGGTTTCGATAGCTTTGCCCACCCATCACCCTGCCCAGCTTGTAGCAGAAGCTCTGGCAAGATAGAGGCTCTGAACTCATAATGGCTTCAATGCGGACTCCCTCCCAACTTGGCCCGTGATAGGTCCCCTGTCCCCCTGATCAGCCAAACTGTGCCGTCACCGGCAGGCATGCTTCCTAGTAATCCTCACATTGAATCCATGTGATGCACAGTTGGGAGACTGATTATCAATCTTGCTCCAGAGCCAGGGGAATGAATTCATCGACCCCGCGACCTTTCCAATTTTCAGAGTCCAAACTACCGTCACCCTTGTGGTTTTAAAATATCCACCTTTTTGTTCTTTAATAAGTCCCAGGAAATAACACTCTAACTTACAAACCGACCTACTTTAAGGCCTCTCCACACTCCTTCAAGACCCTGTTGAAATGATACCTCCTCCTTCAGGAAGCCTCCCTTGCTAATCCAAGTGAAACTGAATTTCTTGTTTGAACCACAGCCCTTAGCTTCTCTGTGCCGTTCACTCCCTAATCCTTCTATTTAGCTTCCACTGGCCTTGCCTTATTCCCAGCTCCAGGCAGGGCCTAGATTGCACACATAGTTGGTCCCCACCCCCCAGTTCCTTGCAAGCAGATGTCGTTCCAACATTGATTGATATGTTTAATGAATCCCATATTTTAAGAACCCAAACTGACCAGACATAGCTCAGGGGTGGTTTTCTCCATATAAAGGGAATTCTGAGTCACAAATCCTGTCCCTGCCCTTCACCCCACTCCCCTAGCGCATACACCCCCCACCCCGATTCCTGCTTGAGTAACAACACTAACAACCATTGCTTCTGTCCTGCTGTGCACCAAGCCCTGAGTTAAGGACTTTTCTGACAGTGCCTCACTTAATTGTCTGGAGAACCTTATGAACTCAGCCTGACTTTCCATCTCCATTCCACAGAGAAGGAAACCTGTGGAGAGATTGCATAATGTACCCAAGGTTGTGCAGCTTAGTGGGCAGCAGAGCTAGAATGGAAGCCAGGTTCTGATTTCAAAGACTTCCCTCTCCGCGTCCTGAGGTCCAGACTGACGCTAGCCACTCCATCTCAGGGTCTGGTGGGATGGGTCTGCCTATCTGGAGTCACACAGGGGCGCGTTCCCTTCTCCTAAGGCTGGATCTCCTTGTGATCTGAAGACAGTTCCTGGAGTTGTCTTCCCTCCTGTCTCAGTGACCGAGAGTGCGCTTCACCTCCTGCAGCTGGTTTCTAGGTGAATGTTGGCCTGGTGGCAGCTCTTCCTTTGTCCTCCCCGACACCCCCTCCCCCAACAACTTAAAGCATTAATATTTATTTTGTGGCTCTAGGATCTGGACTGAACTCCCATCAGCCAGAGACTGTTTCAACCACAGGCCCTCCCAGAAGCTCTGCTATAGACCGACGGGGGCGGGGGGAGGGGGGGATGTGCACTTGTTTTTGAGGTAACCTCGGACGGGGGTGAGTGAGCCCGGGCTGGGGGGGTCTGCACCTGTAGCTTCCTGACGGCTCTTCTCCCGCTGTGCCCACATCTGATCCCCGGTACCGGCCCCAGTCCCCGGCCTGGAACCCATGCGGAAGGGGAGGCGAGGCCGGGGCGCTGGTCCCCGCCGGGGCACTCGGGCCCCGCAAAGGAGAGGCCCCGAAAGTTGTCGCCGCGGGTAGAACGGCGCCTCTGGCCGCCGCCCCGCGCTACAGGTACGGGTCGGGCCGGGGCGCCGGGAGTGGAGAAGCCCTCGCTGGTTGCCCCAGGGCGGACCGCCTGGGGTTGGTCTCTGGCTGCCGGTCGTGCGCCCCGCCGGACCGAGGTCCCCGGCGCGCCCCGACACCTGGATTGCATTAGGCGGGCGGCGCGCGTGTCGGCGACTGCGGCTTCCCCAGATTATTGAATAACTGCATAATTCCAAGCGCGGGTTGTCCCTACCCCAAACACCAGGTAACGTTTCCGGGGCCCTGGCTGCGGAGCTGCGCCCGTCGCCTTTGGCCCGGCCGGCGACCGCTCGCCACCGCCTAGGGGCCGCCGCCCTGGGGCTTCGTCCGTCCCCGGCCCGAGGGATTCTGGGCAGCTCGCGGCGGCCTCCGTGTCCCGCTCCCCGAACTTGAGGTGGCTCCCTCCGCAGGCAGGAGGGCGGCCGAGGCAGCGCTTGCTCCGCGCGTCGCGTCCCCTCCCAGCCCGGGCTACGCGCCCTCCGCGCTCCCGGGACGCCCGAGTGTCCCCGGCGGGGCGCCTGGGGTGGCCAGCGTGTCCGGTGGGGCCGCGGGCCCTCCGCGCTCCTCTTCAGCTCTTCTCCAACTCTTCCCCAGCTCTTCCCCACACACCAAACTCCCGGCTTCAAGTCGCCCGGGCGCGCCTCCCTCTTTTGCGGAGCTTGGCGGGGCGGCTAGACTGCAGCCACTTCCCGGGGGACCCCCGTCCCCCACCAGCGACCAAGCTCCGACCCTGCGAGGGGCTCCCCACGGGCACGCGGAGGCAAGGGGCACGTACCTGGCCACAAGCTGAGCGCCCAGGCCACCAGGAGGCCCCTGGGCAGGTCCATGGCGCGCGGCGCGGCGGCGGGGCCCGGGTGCGGGGCGACGGGGCAGCGAGCCCGAGCGGCAGCCTCTTCGCGGGCGCCCCGAGCCTGCTCTGCGCGCCGCGCGCCCGGCTCCCTGACAGCCGCCGCTCCTGCAGAGGAAGTGGGAGGGCTCGGACCGCGGGGAGGGGCGCGCGGACACGCTCGCGCCGGGCTCCAGGCCAGTCTCGGCCCCTGTGCCACCTGGGCAGGCGGCGTGCCGCGCCCCGGCGCCGTCCGCGCGCCCCCCCGCCCCGCGCCCCCCACCCCACCTCTGCCTCCGAGACCTGGTGCGGCTCCTCCCTCCGCACTCCGCCACCAAATTCCACGTCGCTGCAGGAACAGTGGCTTATATTCCCATTTCCCAGAAGGAAGAGCTTCACAAAGCTCCGAGGGATATCTCAGGTCACCCGGGGACACGGGGCCACGACTCAGGTCTCCCTTGGCCCAGGGGAGCAGATGACCCTCAAAGGTCAATTCTGAAACGTCCCCCTGCCGGCCCGCCCCGGGGAGCCTGGAATGTAAAGGCCCCGGTGCTTCTTCTGACCTTGCAATAAATGCGGGTCCCTGCTCCACCTGCACTCTGTCTGCCCTTCCTACCTGAGGCACCCCAACGCAACCAGGAGGATCCGGTGCCTACTTCTACAACAGCGAAGCTCTTCTTTGGAAAGCAGCCGCCTTCCTTCCCAGTAGTTCTAACCCGGAACAATTAAATCCCATGCACATTTGTGGCACAGACTTTAAATCAGGACCTGGACCCCAACCGGTGAGTGTGGAGGCTGGCCCGCCCAGCAAGGGAGACAGCTGAGGCAGAGGGTGGGACGGCCCAGGTGGTGAAAGCTAGAGCAGGCACCCCTCATCACTTTGTCAGAAAAGCCTTCTCACCACCTCCCAGACCCATATCTGCCCCGGGGTACATGCTCATTCTCTCTCTCTCTCTCTCTCTCTCCTTCATTGTACTTATCAGTAGAGAAACTCTACATCGGTTGGTATAACCATTGAACTTCTCTTGTTCAGACTGAAAACCCCATTAAGGTAGAAATCCCTGTTTGGTTCACAGCTGAGCACTCAGCCCTCAGCACCCAGGAACATAGTAAGTGGGTGGATGGATGCATGAATAGGTGGATGAGCACAGGTGATGGGGGGGCGGGCGTGCACAGAGGGTAGAATTTCTTGTCTGGGAGGGACTGGAAGGGCTTCCCAGAGGGCTTGCTATTCAGGCTGGGTCCTGGAGGAGGAGGTGGGTTTTGAGAAGGCCTAGGTTCATGCAAGTATAGCAATGGGTGTTGTGCCAACATTGCTCTCTTCTCTAGCTATCCTGGTTTTTATTTTGGTAACCTCACCTCTCGCACTCAGCCACAGACTTTGGGGAAAAGCTGATTCTGTCTCTGGGAGGTGTATGTGTGTATGTTGGGGGAGGCATGTGGTTTAGGCTGAAGTGAATCAGTGTATTGCTATCCCCTGTCCATAGTTTAAGAAAGGGAAATGTGACAAAGGAAGGTTTTCCAGGAAACAAGCTTTCTTGCTCTTCTAAAAGGGCCCCTAGAATGAATGAAGGAAGGAACGAGGAACTAACTCGACCCTCCCTTCTCCTATTCCCACGTCCCCTCTCAGGCCCAGACAAAGAATCATGTAGGCCCAGAAGCTCATGGGGTTGGGGTGGGGAAGGGAAATCTGGTCTTGGGATGAAGAAGACAGATGCTGATGGCAGAATGGAGCACCCAAGTCCAGGAGGATCTTGTTGAGCCCCTGAATCAAGCTATCCCCTCAGCCTGCCCCCCTGCGGACTGCCCAGTCCTGTGACCAATGAGTCCCCTTCGTTGTTTAAGCGGGTTTGAGTCAGGATGCTTTGAACCTAGAGCATCCTAACTGGTAACAGTTATTCAATGAGCTTTTGCAAACCACTTCCTTGCCGCACACAAATTCAGGCTTTCTCTGGTGGTTCTCCAACTCCACGTAAGTGGGGGTTGCCCGAAGCACCTGTGAAGACCCAACACTGTTTGCTGAAGGGGCTCCATGTAGTGGGTGCTGCGTAACAATTCTGCTATTCTGCCCATCATTAGCTCCCATTGTCCTCACCAAGGGCATGGGAGTCCTGAATAGAGTATGTGTGCCTTTGCGTAATCTGGCAGGGTGGGGAGGGGGAGAGGTGTGCCTTCCCTCTTTCAGCGTGCAAAACACACTAGGGGAGTCCACGCTGAAGGAGCTAGGGATGGAGCTGAGAAGACAAGACATAACCTCGTATTTATTGATGTGATCATTGTTTACTATTTAATCACTCATTTTAATAATGTATTATTTAATGATTATTAAACATTGTCAAAATCACACAGGGCAGCAGCGTATGGGTGACAAATGCATGATCCAGATTCAGTCTGGAGAAGCTCAGGGAATGGACGAAGGGCTTTATGGAAGCTGGGATTTGAGTTGAGCAATGATAATAATAATACT